>NW_003852526.1:1239644-1360828 GCF_000181295.1 Otolemur garnettii | reverse complement strand
GTTGAGCTATAGGCGCCGAGCCAAGTCTGAATATTTTCATTTGCCACTGAAAGCAGAGCTTTTTAGAAAAGTAGACCAAAAATGAAAGCAGTTACATAGGTTGTCATCAATCTCTTAGGTATTAAGCTCCTGCCTAGGAACAATTTAATGAGACTGAACATCCTCTTTTATAACCAGAAAAAATACAGTCTTATAAAAATGTCCATATAATCCTTCAGTCTGTTCTAAGAATTCCTTTATGGAACCAACTAGACCACATACATAAACATATAAAGTTGCTTCCTGCATGGCACAGAGGAGTTGGCATGCAGAGTGCACGCCAGCGGTTCTATTCAGCGCCTGATTACATCTTTAATTTAAAATGATGGGAGGGCAAGTAACAGAAGAGCATCAAAATTCTTGTAACAAAGTCTACATAATCTATTTGATGTTGTTGGGAAAACAGCATATGCTTCGGGTAATTGCTAAAACCTCAAAGGATACTTTCCCAATTACTGACAGCGAAAGCAAATGATATAAGACCTAACCACTACCTGTGGTACTGATACACCCGCAGGTATGGATGGAACCACAGGTACATACTCAGAACGATTAAGGGAACCCTAAGTAGTCATGGACCCTTAAAAGCCTGGCTCGACCTTTGCAATGACCTTTTGCATAATTAGATGGGACAGACACTCGAAGACAGCCACCTTAACTTTTTAAAGAAAAACTGGCTCCTCCTTATTATCAGCAGCTCCCATTGTTTGGTGGCTTAATTATCCTAAGTAGCTTTCTAGGACTTCAGTGGGCAAGAATGATTCGGGAGACGGAATGTGCCATGAAACCCTCTGAACGAGAATCCTACACTCATGCTCCTTAGTCATAATGTGCTCGGTGAAGAAGATGTAAGTGTGTAGGATGGAAATTTACTGGGGCCAGATTGCAAGATCCTTGAGCAGGAGGGAGTGTTCGTGTGAGATCTGCGGTCTCGTGTGTTGTACAAGGCCAGTCGATAATAGTTGTAACTTTTCTACAGCTCTGCTTACCAATTTGGGGCCAGTAAGATTTATAGAGGTTTGAGGTTTGCTAAGTAAGAAAAATGGAGGTAAAATGGACAAGAAACTGATAGTTCATAAGAATCTATCTGCAAGAAAAGACTGATATGGGGTGGGAGAGGCAGAAGTAAGAAGAGAGGAGAAGGCTGATGGATGTTTTAAAAAAGTTACTTTCTTGTTACGTCAAGACTTTTTGGAGTAAGTTAATTAAAGAAAGTGAGACAGGAGTTGTTGTGGTTAGAAATGGGATATCTGAGCCAAGATTGAAACTCTTAATTGGTTAAACAGATCTGAACTCTATTTCTGATTCTACCTTATAAATAGATTTGTTATTGAAAGGAAAAGTTATTAAAAACATACTATGGGCCCACTGCATACTGTATTTACATGGTACCTTTTACTTTACCAATCATTTTTATACATTAATCCACTTAATCAACCCTAATTACATCATGCGTTTAATATTATTTTTCTCCATTTTACAGATGAGGAACTTGAGGAATGTGGGGCAGATCGGAAGGTAATTAGTGGCACTAAAATGGCACTATCCTTGAGAACCTGCATTCCAGTTCTCACTGCTGGAAATATCACATTTGGTAAATTACTCAGCATTTTGAGTTTCCAGTCATCTCAATCTGTACAACAGGGATATTTCTTGCCCCCTAAAAAGATCCTGAAAATGATCTTTAATATTTGCAATCCTATTTACTCCTCAATAGTTAGAATCATAAAACAGGTATATTGTCATGCTGTTGTTCTTCGTTCTAGACAAAATAAAAGGAAGCGAGTTACATAGGACTGAAAGGATCTGGTGACTAACAGTGTGCTAGCTGGTGTCCTACGCCACTGTGCAAATGATAAAGCTCCTCTAGGATTATCAAGGTAACTTGTCTTCTTATTAATTCCAAGAGGGTGTATGATGACAAGTCAGGCTCTGAGCAATTTAAACTTTAGAATTCAAAGCTCGTCTAGTCTGCCTTCTTCCATAAAGGAAAACAATTTGGGAAACAAATTCTTGCTCAAGTGATAGTGATTCCTATGTATATTGCCTTTCCCAGCCAGAAAAAGTAAGCTAAAGAAATTAATGCATGAGAGAATGAAATGCAGTAGCTCTGCCTGAAAATAAAGCTAAGACTGCATGAGGGTGATGGTCTGTTTAGCCTCAAGAAAAAAGGAAATTCTGCCATTTGCAACAACATAGATGAACCTGGAGGACATTGTGTGAAACAAACCAGACAGAGCACGACACATATGGCCTGACCTCACTCACATTTGGAATCTAAAAAAGTTGATCTTGCAGAAGTAAAGAATAGAATGGTAGTTGCCAGAGGCTGAAGTGCTTATGGGGGAAAGCCAGGATGTTGGTTAAAGGATAGATATTTACAGCAAGATAAGAGGAATAAGGGCAGGCTGTTTATTTGTACAGCCTAGGGGCTATAGTTAATGGTGATATATTGTACTGAAAAATGTAAGAGAATGGATGTTAAGTGTTCTTACCAGAAAAATGATAACGATGTAAGGTGATGCATTGTTAATTAGCTAGATTTAACCATTCCACAATGTACATATACTTCAGAACACTGTGTTGTATACAATAAATACCTGTAATTTTATGTCAATTTAAAATAAACTTGAAAAAATACAGGAAAAAAAAGCTGTTTTTCTTGACTAATTCAGTATTACTAAAATATTGAATCACAAAATTCCTTTCTTACCAAATAGAAGGATGGTACCTTGACTTTCAGCTGACCAACTCCAGCACCAATTTTGTGATCTATCTTACCATGATAGATTTCACCCTAGAAAATAAGTAGTCTAAAAGTAAATATATAGTCTATGTAGAAACGCTCCATACCATCAAATTTGCCTTGCTAAATTTGACTATTTTCATTTAGACTCTTTTTCCATTTGCTTATCTTTCTGTAGAATAATGAATAGGTTTTTTACAGCCAAGAACTTTCTAGAAAATGATGTTGTTCTTTCACTAAATTTCTTTTTCCTATGTTTTTTTCTTTTCTCAGCAGTTTGACCAAATTTGATTTAAATTCTGGCTTCTAAAAAGACCCAATTAGTTAATTAAACAACAAAGAATCATATTCCCCACACTATCAAGTTTGATTTGTTCCACACTAATAAAATTGCCCAAGAAATATTTGAATTAAAAAAAGATAAACAGGGCGGTGCCTGTGTGTTAAAGGAGTAGGGTGCTGGCCCCATATACCAGAGGTGGGGGGTTCAAATCAAGCCCTGGCAAAACACTGCAAAAAAGAAAAAAAAAAGATAAATGAATAAATTGCCCTACATATATAATAATCAATGGCTCTCCAATTTTTTTCTTTCTCCTTTTCTTAGTCTCCTCCTCTTTTGGCAGGGGAAACTGAGTGTAAGGACAAGAAATTAACATAGAAGTAAATATAACCTTTTATAAAGTAGCTTGGAGGTTTATAAAACTATACCCTAATAAATATGCAATGCTCTGAAAATGGATGTTCTGATTAATTATATTTTCTCATGAATTTAAAGTAAATTAGGGAGAAAAACTTTTTAAAATTTCAATCCTTCTTTAAAATCTTTTGAAATGATTTAGTCCTTTAGCTTTTTAAGTACAGTCTACAGGGGAGAATGAATATATTCAATGAGTTAGATTGTATGAATCAAGAATCTTCATGAGTAAACAGCAATTCTTATTATACATTTATAGGATGGTTTAGGAATTAGGAATGATTATATTTAATCCTTAAGAAATGCCATAGAAGGTTCTTTTCTGAAAAAATCCTCTGAATTTATCATCTGTTTATCACTTGCTTTTTCTCTCACTTTTCTTCTTTCAAATATGAATTTAGGAAAAATTGTGAAGGACTGAGAACTATAGTTAATCCTATTTCTAATAACTTTAAACCAACTTTATAAGTACAGACTATTTTACATTGTCATGAGCTAAATTATTTTAATTATTATTTAACCCTTACACACTTATTTCCTAACTTCCCTCAACATAGTTGCTTATCCTATTTATTAACCCATTTTGTGACAAAAAATGTATTCATTATTTATTGTGGTACAAAAGAACTGTTCACTACATGTGTTCTTTTGCACTGCCAATTAATTGCAAAAGCTTCTTCTCATTCTGATCTTAGTACCTGATTTCAGTCTCTTGAGACACTAGATAACAAGTGAAAACTCATGACTTTCCATTTAAGTACAAATTGTGAACAGAAATTAAAATATCATTCCCTGAATATTTACCATGTGTATGTATGTGTATGCCTTATATGTGTGTATGTGTATATTACTGTATGTATGTGTACACATCTATACACATATGCACATACGTACACACATATGTAAGGTATTACTAACATCCATTATGTCCCTGTGAGATAATAATTATAATTTGTGTCTCTATAAATACAAAAACTGATGCTCAGACAGGCTAAGTAAACCAGAGAATTAAGTTTTAATATGAGCGGGAGATGACACTGTCAGCTGGAACTATAAGAAATGAACTCTTCTAGGATTAGAATTGGGTCTTAGATGGGGGTTACATGAAACACATTCGAAGGATATTAAAACTACACATACTAGAAGGATATCATGGCAATTTAAAAGTTTGAAGTGGAGCTTTGCTTTCAGAATTCCAGACAGACCAAGTTTCCTACACATAAAAAATATAAACAATGATTTTGGAGTGAATATGTATATGTAGCACATATTTTATACACGTACTTTATTTGTTTATTCATTTATTTGGCACTCAGGTAAAATCCTGTAAAACGAAGAAACTCACCCAAACTTTCTCAATGCTACCCTCTTTTTCTAAATTTTTACTGTTGATTACTCTCTATGTTCTTTTTATTGTTGACCTATCTCCAGTGTCTTCAAGTTTTACAAATAATAGTAAGGTCCACAGTGTTACTGGCTTAAAAACAGAATTTAGGTTAAAAAACAAAACAAACACCCCCCACCCCCATTTAAGATGATGATAGCACTTGTAAAGGAAGGGAAGACACATTGGAAAAGAGAGAGCTGAGTGGAGAAGTGCGACAAACGCTATGTACAAACTCTGCCTACGACGTAGCAGAATCCTGAGCCTGGCAGTGGAGATGCGTAAGCAAACTGACTAAGGCTAAAAGATCTGAACGGAAAGTTCAGCTGTTGTCCGAACCTTTGGAGACAGCATATTGATTTAATTGCCTCAAATAAACAACAATAACAAAAAACACACAACACTCTTTTGTAGAATATAATAGAATTCAAATTCTCTACAATAATTCAAATGTCCAGCATACAATCCAAAATGACTACACATACTCAAAAAACAGAAAGATGCTACTAACATGTAAACACAAATCAAAAGAAACTGGGTCTTTTGAGACTTAGATGCTTAAATTAGCAGGCAAGGATGTTAAAACAGCTGTTATAGCCATGCTCAAAGATGTAAACATTCACACTCAAGATCAATAGGCAAATGGAAGATGACATGAAAGAAATAAAAGGAAACCAAAAAATATATAATTCTAACACTTAAAAATACAGTGTCTAAGACAGAAGGTTGTTGTGGACATAACATTTAAGCATTTGCTTAAATAAATATGAATACATTTAAACATGCCAGCTTCACATTTTAAGTATGAAAACAGTACAAAACTGAGCTGAACATTATCTTTATGCACTTGCGGTTATTGCAAATGGCCCTTTTCCGCCCTGATGGTAAAGAATTCTTCTTTAGAAGGAGAATGGACAAGGCAAAGTAAATTACACTGGCAACCCTTCACATGTGCTGCCCACCAGCCAGACACAAAAAATCACAATCTTCTTCATCACATATATGATTTTATTTGCCTGCAATGGTGGCAGGCTGCAAAAATAATGCATATTCCATTATGACAAATTAACATTAATGACTGGATCTAGTCAAGATTATAGATTATAGATGCAGTATAGATGCAAAAAAAAGTGAAGGGTGTGGATACTCGTGAAGGGTGTGGACACTTGTGAAGGGTGTGGACAGTCAAGCCATGTGATTGGAGCTTAACATTACTGTCTAAACAACCAATAAACCAATGACTGATCAACCGAAATTCTTATCAACTTCTCTTTATTAAATGGCAAGTCACAAGATGATCTTATATACCCTGTATTTATAATTATTTATTCTGGTTTGGAGTGTTGCCAGAGAAAAGAATAAGAAAGCCAAGAGTTTGGTGAAAGATTGTCTTATTATTTCTATTTTTTTATTGTGTTAAGACAGTTATATTCTATACTTAGTTAATTTAACATGTACCCTTGTAAAATGCACCATAGGTGTGGTCCCATCAATTCCCCTCCCTCCATCCATCCTCCCTCCACCCCTCCTCTCCCTCTCCTCTTTCCCCTTCTTGTTGGGCTATAGTTGGATTATAGCTTTCATCAAAGCTATAAATTGGTTTCATAGTTGGGCTGAGTATGCCCTCAGAATGGGAGAAGATATTTGCAGGTAATGTCTTTGACAAAGGTTTAATAACTAGAACTCACAGAGAACTCAAACATACTAGCAAAAAGAACAAGTGACCCCATCTCAGGGTGGTCAAGGGACTTGAAGAGAAACATTTTTGAAGAAGACAGGCACACGGCCTACAGACACATGAAAAAATGCTCATCGTCCTTAATTATCAGAGAAATGCAAATCAAAGCCACTTTGAGATATCATCTAATCCCAGTAAGATTAGCCCACATCACAAAATCCCAAAACCATACATGTTGGCATGGATGTGGAGAAAAGGGAACACTTCTGCACTGTTGGTGGGAATGCAAACTAATACATTCCTTTTGGAAAGATGTTAGGAGATCACTTAGGGATCTAAAAATAGACCTGACATTTGATCCTTCAATGCCTCTACTAGGTATGTATTTGGAATACCAAAAATCACTTTATAACAAAGATATTTGCTCCAGAATGTTTATTGAAGCCCAACTCATAATTGCTAAGTCATGGAAGAAGCCCAAGTGCCCATCAACCCAGGAATGAATTAATAAATTGTGGTATATGTACACCATGGAATACTGTGCAGCCTTAAAAAAGGTGTCTTATTATTTCTAGACTAACCTGCAGGTACACGTTCAGACACTCTCCTTCTCCTCAACCCCAAATATACACTGTATACATAGCTCACTGATGAAGTTCATGCACCCTATGTAATTACTGCTCTGTAGCCTGCATTTCACATCTTATTTAAACTTCTTGAGAGTTGGTATCAAGTATCACTAGTTTTCATGGGGCAACAGGCAACCACATGGAAGGAGTCTTTCAATTTGAACCTCCCTTCCAGACCTCAAGAAAACTGACACGAAAAATGAAAAATGAGGAAAGAAGTTTTACAAGTGATCTAAGGCAATGTTAGTCACCATGTACAGTGTTAACATGAACCACAGTGCTATTTTGCAAAATGAGATACCTCATTTCAACCATTAGTGTAATTTTAACCTTGTATACTGTAGATACTAGATAAGTTTCTTCACTTCAGAATCCCGGTTTTAAAAATCACCCGCAATTAAAGTTAATAAGAACAAACATGAAACTGCAGAAAACTTATCCTAATCTCTTCTCATAATTTTAAGGTATTTCCAAACCTCACTGAAGATTCTAAAGCATTTTCCTAAACAAATACACATTCCCCCCAAATTAAGAGGCAAATTAATTAAGAATGCCATTGTTGGCTCGGCGCCTATAGCTCAACCAGCTAAGGTGCCAGCCATGTACACCTAAGGTGGTGGGTTCGAATCCCCAGCTCGGACCCGCCAAACAACAATGACGGCTGCAACCAAAAAATAGCCGCGCGTTGTGGTAGGTGCCTGTGGTCCCAGCTACTTGGGAGGTGGAGGCAGGAGACTCGCTTGAGCCCAGGAGTTGGAGGTTGCTGTGAGCTGTAATGCCATGGCACTCTACCCAGGGGGACAGCTTGAGGCTCTGTCTCAAAAAAAAAAAGAATGCCATTGTTAAATATGATTATGAGAAATTGTCAATAATTAATTAACATTAATAATGTTAATTGTCAATAATATTGAAAAAGATGAGCTTTTAATCAAATTTGTCCTCTGTGTCTCTCATACTCTCTATGAGAGAGATGATTTGAGTCTCATGTTCATACTAGTTATCTATATGGAAATATTTCTAGGTTAAAGAATATTAATCCATTAAGCTTGCACTACTGAAAATATCTCCTTTATGTAATTCCATGTTTATGAAACATTCTGTAGAAATCTACCTAAAAGTACACCAAACTTTTACTAGATTAACATTTCTGTTCTTATGAGGAGTAAAATAAAAAAAACCTAATATTTACTCAGCATGTATTATATTCCAGAGAGGGTGCACTTTTTCTACTATACAGTAGAGTCTCAATAGTCGATCACCTCCCTACATTGACCACCCCCTTTAGTTGACTTACTTTTCACAGACTAGGTATGCACCACATGCAGCATAGTAGGTCTAGTTCCTTATATTGACCACCTCCCTGTGTTGACCCTGGGTGGTCAACTTACAGTGGTTCTACTGTATAACTTATGTAATTCTCACCAGTCCTGAATAAGTATTATATTTATTTAACAAATGGGAAAATTAAATTTAGAGAGATGAAATTCTGTCTCCAAAGTTACCCAGCTATTAAATGGTAAGGCTGAGAATTAAATTCCATTCTTTGAAGTTAAAAACCCCATGCTCTTTCTATTCCATCTACAAATTGGTTAAGTACCATTTTGGTCTATAAATCAATTTCTGACATCCTTGCTTAATGTAAACCACTATTGCAGAACTTACTTGTCCTATGCAGGACTGATATAATAAAAAGTCTAACTTGTTCAAGCTGTTCAGACTAGACACCATGTCTTCTAGTGGAAAATTCCAACAGCCAGGCTTCTAGCATCTCAGGCAAAACGTCAAATATCTGCTTGCTCATTTGACCTAACTCTAGACAGAATCAATTTAGGTCGTTTGTCACTAATTAATATGTGCTGAAACAATGTTCTAAACATTCAGGGTTTATAACCTTTTCATTCTGCATATCTCAGGGATACCAGAGTACAGTCACCTCTTGATTAAGTTGGATGAACAAGTTAACCTTTGAGCTACAATTTAGCACATAAAAAAGGGTGATATTGATAAGTAATGGAGCCAGAAAGAAAAGAGATATTTTTTAAAAATCCCCAAAGAACAAATGGATATGAAAGCACTTAAACATCTCTTGTACTAAGAGTAGAATTTTCAGGACATAAGCAGCCTTAATAAATGAGTAGCCATTAAATGAAAACTTGAAGACGGCACAATCTTAAGAAACGCTTTTGCCTGATCTCTTGCCCCTGATTGCTCAAATGGCTGCTATTTGCACTTAAGAGCATAGTAGCCCTGGCCCATTCATTCACGCTTTCCTGGAATACATTCAAGATGGCCAGAAAAGCACTTATTAGATGGAAAGAGCACTGAAAATTAGGGGAATCTGGACCTGCAGGAGTAGGAGCTCCCCAAAATTGTTGAGCAGTTAAGAAGACAGAGTCAGAGAACAAGGATAAGGCAACTGTACTCATGTTCTTTGGGATAGAAATTAAGGGCCAAAAAGTAAATGGGGAAATAAATTTTTAAGAATAGATATTAGGGCCTGTGTATAAGGACTGCTTTCAATAAAAGATGAAAACAAATCAATGCTTTATGGACTAATTGGCATTTTAGAAGCTGGCATCACTTTGATCATTAGTGAAACCACTGCAGAGCTGAGCTTCTAAGCAACTCTTAGAAGCTCCTTTTCTTGTATTTTTCCTGGTGTTTGAAGTCAGAACCTATTTACCTAAGGTAATATGCAGCGGTCTAGATTACTGGTCATGTTTAATCTGAGATGTAGTTGTTTTGTAAAGGATTAACAAACTACAAAAAATCATATTTTTGAGAGATTTCATTAACAGATACATTTTAATGCTTATCTACAGTAGTAGCAGGCATAGAAGCTAAAGTGAAAAATTTCCTAAATTTGCTGAAAATTATCAACCATGTTGAGTTCAGATAAACATTACCATGTTTTTAAGCTGGAATGAGAACAGAACTGAGGTATGAGCTAGATTTTTACTTTCAAACATCAGCCTAAAACAGTTAATAGGCTAGTCAGTCCTGAAGTAAACGCCTTATTCCTAGTACACATGTCCCTGCCATTCCTTTGATCCTTACCAAGCGCTCTTTTTCTCCACATATTTGTATAATCATTACACTGCTGATCATCTGCTGAATCCCCCTTGCCCATGAATATGACCATGGTTGGGGGTCACCACAACATGAGGAACTGTATTAAAGGGTCGCGGCATTAGGAAGGTTGAGAACCATTGCTCTAGCTGCTTAGAATTTCTGGAGATAGGAACTTCATAGCATTGACTGACAGCTCCATAAACTTATCTCATTAACTTCAACTCAGAGAAGATATGTTTCTAATCTTTCAAAATCACATCATTGCTATTCTCTCTTTTGAATCTTCTGGCTTTTTAATTTCTATAAATTCTTTTTCCTGAGCTCGTGAACATTATAAAAAAGTCTCTTTAATGTTGAAAATACCATTCCTGCCTCTTCTAACTACTAGGGGTACTGTTTCCCTGTATTTATTTCATTATCAAAATTTCTCAGTAAATGCCATGTTATGTTATTTATATAAAATCCAGACAAAAGGAATCAATAATGACAGGAACTGAAACACTGGGGGCCTATGGATAAGGGATGGGAGAGGCTGCCTGGAAAGGGATCCAAGGGACCTGGTTGGTTCTATGAAGAGGTTTAAACCATTGGCTGGGTTGTTGGTTACACTGTTGGAAACATTTGTCAAAACTTGTCAAACACTACAATTAAGGTTGTTATGCAAATAATATCTAAAAATTTATATTTTTTGGATAGGAAGTAGGATTTATTGACAGGTGGGATTGAGGGGGCAGCACAGTGGAAGCCTCATGCATACAGGGCCCACTACTTGTCTAGGAGGTCATGACTGGGGACATATCTGACTCCACAGCCATCTGGTAGGGGCCACTTCTCAGCTCTTATGTCTTCAAATTCATCTGTATTAAACTTGGTAAAGCCCCATTTCTTTGAGATGTGAGTCTTCTGGCATCTAGGGAACTTGAACTTGGCCCTGTGTTGGGCCTCCATTACATGTCCTTATTCTGCCATTTAGTGTGGACGGACATGATGATTTGGCCAATGTGAATCCTGGCCACAATGCCCTGTGACTTTCCAAAGGCACCACACATTCCTGCCTGGAGCCTAGATTGCGGATAGCACAAAGCCTGGCCCATGAACGTATATCAGAAAGGACTGTTTCCAAGATCCCTAGAGCAACCTGTGAAAGCAACAGGTTGCAAACACTACCCAGGAGGCTGTGGTTTAGTCATTGCACACCAGGCTCCCAGCAGGAAAGGAGCACCATCAGCTTTACTGGCCTCAGGTAAAAGTGCATTGTGGTATTTTCTCCAAGCTGCTTTTTCATACTTTCATCTCTTGGCAACTATTTCCACCATATCATTATTGTGGCTAGTTTTGTAAAAACAGTCGGAATCTTTATATTAAAAATGCCATTAATCAGCGAATGCAGTCACATTTTATGGGAAGGATTACTCTTAACAAGACATTATTTTTCTTTCTTTTGGATGATAAAATATAGTTTCTTATAAAGTAGAATATATATTACTCTAGCCCAAGGTCATCCAATGCAATAAAAAGTTATACTTTGTCCTAGTGTACTTACAGTTATAAAAAAGCAAATATAACAGAGAAACCAGGCTCCTTACCTGAAGACATTTATAATCTATTAGCGAATTGAGATTTCCCTGCTGTGGCGAAAAGTCACCTCTACAACTTTGTTAAATGGAAAACATTTTTTTCTAAAATCTTCAATTTTCCCCATAACTAAAAGCTGAACTTTAAATTCTCCTTGAGGACTAGAATTTTATACGATTATTAACCTATTAATATTTTCAATTATTGATCCATTCTATTCCATTTCATGGAGTCAAACATTTTTTGAAGTTGAGGCTTTCAGTAAAAGTTTGGATGAAGAAAAAGGAATATGACTACTATTATCTATTAATAATATAGTTAGACAAGAAAAAATGTATTCAACAATCTAAGTCATGATTGTTCCGTGCACTCCTTAGCCCTGACACGGAGGTTGACAGATTGGTTCTTTGGGAGCAGCAAATATTCCACAGGCATTAAATTTGACAAAACAAGTTGCATTTTTTGTTAGTTTATTTATTTGTTATTGTGTTAAGACATTTATATTCTGCATTTAGAAAGATTCACATGTACCCTTGTAAGATGGACCATAGGTGTGGTTGTTAGTTTATTTTACTATTTCTTATAGTAAACAAATTATCTCTGCATAATAAACACCTCCCTTATAAAAGATGTGCATTTTATAAATTGTCAATCACCCATGTAAAATACTTTGCAGTCCCTGGGAAATTGTATTCTTCCTAGAGACCAAGGGACTTCAGGGAAAATAGTGACAAAACAAAGTCTCCCAAATTTCCAAGTAGCTTTATTACATCTCTGAATCCATTGCCTCCGTGTCCCATAGTTAAACTTTATAACACAGTCACTGTTAGAAATGTCGAGGACCTCTGTGTTGTCACCACATGTTAACACAAGATTTTCTAACAACCTGTCAAGAGAATTAGTCTAGCACTGCGATGCAGGTGGGTCCCACCGAATAATTCTGTTTTTCTCAAAACTCGTCAAGTTCCCAATTCTTGTATTTAAATCTCAAATCAAAAACTTAACAAGAAAGTTCTACTTGTCATCAAAATGCCTTAAGAAAGTATGTTGAGTTGTTCAGAATGGAATTTCTGTTTCTAAATGTATGCGACTGAAAGGTAGCTATAATTTTAACTTCTTAGCATATAGACTAAAGTTTACCGGACACTGAAATTGACAAATTAGGAAATAACTTTGTGGAGATAAAAATTCCATCAGAGCAGGCAGTAAAACGTATGCAAGCGAGCCAACACGAGAGAGAACGCTGCCCTCCTGGCTGCCGCCTGAGATAGTGTTGTGCTGATGCAGGAGAAATAGGACTGAGGGAGGTGAAATATTACTGAAATTCCAATACTGGGATGCTCCTTTGGGGTATACGTTTTTAAATCAAAATTATTAAGTGCATATTGATTTGTGTCCCTTTTCCTGATTGAAGTATGGTTTTGTGAACGGTATGCAGGAAAACGAGGTTAAATTGCATTATATTTGTTATGTAGTATGTCAGTTATGGAGTAGCTTTTAAAAATAATATGCAAGATACAGATTTAGGACGGTCATGCTGACATTTTATTTTTCCGTGTACATATGGATGTGATCTCTCTCAAGTTAAATTTAGAGAGTGCTCAGCTAATATTCTGTATGTCTTGGAAAACTGCCTGGATAGGAAGACTGTGAGAAACGGATGAAAAGGTTACCAGGCCAACCTCCGTAGTAGTTTTTGAACTGCATGTCGCTATGCAGTGCAAGCTGTGTGCGGTCATCTTTTATGTTCAGCCACCTAGACTTTACCAAGGCTTTGGCACGTCTCTCAACCGTTTGAGGGTGTTGTAAAAGTAATATTGAGTTTGAAACCTCAACATAGGCATTTTGTGAACTTTATGGTCTGCGATTTACTTTGCCGTGGGCAACGAACACTTGAAAAAGATTGTCCCCCTTCGTACTACGTAACTCATATTCCCTGGTTAACAGTGTAATTATTTTTAAAGATATTTTATTGTATACTGTCAAATGTGAGTCCTTTGATAGATAGTACGCTTCAATGGTAAACCTGACCATCGTATTTGAAAAAGAGTATAAAGGCGTTTGCTGAAACTGGGAGGCCACACTTTTTATATTTACACACGCATATTATTTCTTCATAAAATGAAATGTTATATGTAATACATAATCCCGGGTTGTTTGAAGGACATGGTAGTCTCACCCTCCTCAGTAGTTGTTCTTTTTCTCTCTTCTATTCTCTCTTTCAGCAAATCCACATGCTGCCTTGTCAGAGGGCACAAAAGCCATGGAAACACAGTGTAGGGATATCATTTCTACTGATTTTAATATTGGTCCAGATAATAAGGATTCATTCAACAGCTGTTGACTGAAATGTATTCACTAACTGAGTAAATGCTATTTTAGTTTGGTTACTCACTTCTAATTTTTTAAAATAGGCTTTTGATAAACAGGCTACTTTATATTCATTTGCTTCTAGAAATATTTGACATAAGTATTTACCCTTGGTATAAAATGTCCATATATGAAATTGGGGGGGGGTTTACTCTATTTTCCCAGGATTATAAAAATTCTCAAGTAATTGCACTTCCTTCTAGAAAAATTAAAATGTTATCATGTGTGACTGCTTATGTAATCAATTTGTAACGGAGTTGGATTTGACCTGTGTCTGTATGCATGGGCGAGCTGGTTTGCACCATTAACACACACTGTTCCCCAGAGACTGCACTAGTGGTTGGCACCTAGTAGGTGTTCAATGCTTATTTTCTTGGTTAAGGAAATTTATCTCCATCCCTAGTTATCCTATGTCAAATAGGAGGTGATATTACATGGAAGAGAAAACAATGGACTTGGAGTTAGAAAAAATGGCCTAGTTCTTCCTCTGTTCCACTTAGAGTAAGCTCTTCACTGATTCCCTACTGTGCATCTCTATTTCTCCCTGTTTACTGCCACCAACAGCCGCCTGTCCTTCAAGTTCCAGGTAAAGCCCCACTTCTTTGTATAATTCTTGTTAATCCTCGATCAACTCTGATCTCTAATCTTCCAGAACACTTACCAAGCTTATTCACTGATACTTAGTTTTATTTAATCAGACCTTTAACTATATAATGACTAATACTACTCCTATAATTCTGAACAATACTGAACATGTTATGTCTCTCTTTTCTTCCTCCAATCAGACTCTAACTGAGAGAGCTCACATTGTAGCTGGGGGCTGAATTTGTCCCATCTGTGTGTTTTGTTTGACAAAATTTCAAGATTTAGTTAGTTGTAGATACTCAAGTGAGAGTGAATGAATACAAACAGAATTTTCTAGTTTCTTTTGGAAAAACACGGAATTCGTTCACTTGGGGCCTGCATTCTTATTTGGCAGTAATCAAGCAGAGCTGAATAGCTACTGTCCATGTAGCCAGGGCTCTAAGCACATACTCCTATCAACTCCCCCAGCGTGCTTTATTTATTTATGTTCTTTGTCTGGAATCTATGAAACATGTGAGATTCTAACCCCTGCATGATACTCTATGCTAATTCCTCCACCTCGACACTCTCTCTCTTTCTCCCCAAATTTACTTGTAGTTTCTAAAAAGATTTGAGGTCTCCATCTCTATATCTCTTAGGCAGCTTAAATTTATATTTAAGATGTTTGGATTTTAAATTAGCTATCTGAATTGTCATTTATCCTCCTGTTTCCTGTAGATAAATAAGTGGAATTCAATGAAACGGAATGCTGAAACTATCCCTCCTTGAATTCTATCTTCACTAATGATGTATTGGGCAATTAAAAATTGAAAAGCCATTTGACTTCTCTTTCTGCATCTCTGTATCCGACTATTTCCAAGGTCTGACAAATTTACTGGCAAAGTAGAACTGGGATGGGGGCAGGGTGTATTCATTTCCTTCTCTCAGTTTCTATTGCCTCTGCCCTCAGAATCTGCATTTGACGAAAGTGTGTTCCTCTAGGACACTCCTTCAAAATGAGCAGTCCTACCAGGAGACCATTTTGCTTTGAGGCCAGATTTCAAAAAACAGAGACAATTTACAGTCAATAGTGAAAGAGTTGTTTTAGAGCCGAAATTCACTTTCACTGCAAAATCGCACTTTGAAACATTTACAGTGATCTAAGAGACAACTGGTGAAACGTTTTGGCACCAGCAAGTCTGGCACCCAGCCCTCAAGACAAGCAGCATTTCAACCTGTATCCTACTTGACTTTCTCTATTACCAGCGCTGCATGTGAGAGAAACAGGAAATCTGGGCAGCACTTTTAAAGCAATGTGGTGAATTATAAATTAATGAGGGTTTAATATGGGAAGGGAATAACATCTGCAGAACAGCGGATTTCATAACGACGAAAGGGAAAAAAGGTTTCCCTTAATAAAACATAACCTTTCTGCATGCTCAATCAATTCTCAATTAGTCAGACCAGAGAGAGCACCCGCCACACGCTGTCAAAACTGCCTGGCTTTGACGGCTTCCTTCCCCCCACCCGATTCTGATTTTGCTTCCTGTCACCCAAGATGCTTCTTGAATTAATGTTTCTAACAAATTTTTTTCTGTCCTTTTCTGCCATTAAAAAGTACAATTTATGTTTTCCGCCCGTAGAGCTCCTACGGTGTGGCAAAACTTTCTCTTCCACTGTTTGCTGTCCCTTCTCTGGCCAATCTAACAACAAGTCAATCAGAACCGGCAAGAAACCAGAGTGGAGCCGGAACTCGGAACAGCAATGATTTCCCTAGAAAGTTCTCCACTTCCTTCTTCATGCCCTTTTAATGATCACACGGCAATGAAGTCATCATTTTGAAAGTTCAAAGAAACTAAAGGGAAATTTTTGAGAATGCTTTGACACTTTAGTTCAATGGAGTAAATACTTACGACTTCGTGCACAGTCATTAACAGATACCATTCAGGCGATAACTCCCGAACCTTCAGGGGCTTACCGTCTACCACATTTTGCCATGTAGAATGCGCACTTTTTCTCCCAAAGTTTTGAGGGAAAAATTAGACTGTGCACTAAACAGGGAGGGGTAGTACCAATTCTGTATCAATACAGATGTTTTAAATTCTTCTCTTTATGCTTTTAGTTAAAAGTGTAACTCTGTGTTAAAAAATAAATGCTAAAATTCCTTTATAATACAAAAAAACAAGTATGTAAATATAAGCAAATAATAACTCAAATTAGAAAAATCAAAATGAAAGATTTTTTTTTCTGATTCTAAATGTTTGGTCCAAAAACATGGGCTGCACTCTACATAGCAAAAAATGGTGACTAGAAAGGAAAGTGGAAGGAGATTTTATAAATACACATGACAAACAATAAGGCTTAGACCATAGTGGCACCATCAAGTGGCTGTCCACCTAAAGCAGGCTGGGGATGATTCAGTAATTTCTTCATAGACATTTAACTGAATACTCGCGGTTTGGGAACAAGATGAATCCCTATTAAGAAAATAATTCATGGACAAACATTCACCAACACCATGGTTATCACATAAGTACAAAAAACATGGCTATATGCCACCAAAAAGAAAGTTTCTATCTCTGCTTAAGAATGGGTGGGAGTAACAAGAAAGTCCTCACAGAGATGCACATTTATCTAGGAGAGGAAGATGAGCATTTCACCCTGAAGCACCGCAGTACGGCAGGGTTTGGACGTGTGAGAGAATATTCTGCATGCTAGAAGAGTTCATAGTTCTGGATGATGTGTGGGCTCACAGGATTTGACTCAAAAAACCTAGGACCTAAAGCAGGGAAGAGATATGATCGTGGGAAACTTTCCTGTGTGTTGTTGAGCATCCAGCACCACGGTGCCTGAATCATTCGTGTGAATAATTGAGTAAGGAATCTAGCCTTTATCCCAAAGGTTTTAGGTATTTATAGAGGATTTGTATGTAGGAAAAGTCTCCAAGAGGTGATTGTGAAGGTTGGATTAGAGATGTTGAGGTGAATGGCTGAGAGACCAGACAGGGTGCCCCTGCAAGCCTCTATGTGAGAGGATAAGAGCCTCCAAACAGAGGAGCTAAAAAAGCTGGAGCAGAGCAACCTTGGAGTAAAATGGCATGCCTTGTGGAGTGGGTAGACTTGCTGCAGTAAGGGAGATCAAAACTAATGACCTTCTTCAGATTTGTAGTTTGGATAATTGAGTAGCTTCTGGCACCTTCCATTTAGATCAGGATTCCAGGAAAAAAAAAAGAAAGTTTAGTATCTACCTTAACTACTCTATCAGTATAAACTCATCAGAATGTTCCCAGGTTCCTATATAAGGTATACAAATTTTATTTAAAAAATAAGGGTTAACTATCCAGTTATCCAACTTATACTAGAAGCTTAAATTTTTGAGTGAGTGAGTATTCAGAGAGTAGTAAGAAGGGATAGCTGATAGCTTGATCAAAGAAAGAGGTAACAACAAACCCAAAAGAAAACAATCAACTGGGACGGTCTTTATTTCTGATATGATTAACGACATTTAACATTCTCTACATGCCAGAGTAGGATGATTCCTATACCCAGGGAAAGGCATGTGCCTGGCTTCCTTAAAAGAATTGATGGTATATTCAGTTCACTGATGGTGAAGTACATGGCTCCACACTTAATAATCACTGTCCTCAAGTTTCCTTAAAGCACACTGGCGGTCCAGAGGTATGCGCCCTCCTCCAGCAGACAGACAGACAACTGAACTCATTACTGTTTAACATACATTAAACATTGGTTGGAGGATCAACTTTTTGAAGTCTTATAATAATTTGCAATTCATCCTTCCTTCTAAAGCTCTGTAGTAAGTGAGTCCCTCATTATAGGATGGGCTTGCGCTGTATTAGCTCAATTATAAAAGTTGTTTATTTCTCCCTGAATAGAGTATACAATAAGAAAGGCTATAAAAATAGCTCTAAAAAACTATTTCTCTACCTTCATAATGAACATATTGTTTAGGATGTTTTTCAGCACATTATTCCAATATCCTTTAATTCATTGAAGTTACATTTATTGATTGTTTATACTTTTATACGATACCATACTAAGTTTTAGAGACACAAAGATGAATAACACATAGCCATTAACATTAAGGGGCTTCCAAAACCACTATGGAGAAAGAGAACTAAGCAAATGATTATAATGCAAAGTGGTAAGTGCAAGGGAAATGAAACATCTCAAGGACAGCAGAGCAGAGGAGGACCTAACAATGTCACTCAGGGAAGAGTGATGAGGACTTTCCAACCAGCATTCTCAGGGAAGAGTCAGCCAAGTGAGGAGTGGTGAAAGGACATTCCAATGGAACAGAAAGTTAGTGGAGATCCTGGAGAGTTTTGCTCAGTACCAGAAATAGTTCTGATTCCTCTGCACCGTTCAACACAAACGTTGACAGCACATAAGACATCTCCCTGTTTGGGGGCCGTCCAGGGGTATGTGCCTTCCTCCAGCAGACAGACAGCACCTCATAACACATGCTTGTGTAGTACTATGTAGTGCCAGACTCATCTTACTGGTTTTACTTAAATTTATCTGTGTCTTAATTTCTTCATTTTCTTAACATTATAATATTTTAATTTTTTAAGATTTATATTTTAAGGAACATGAAGTTCTTTAACATAAGGTAGAGTATAAATACATAACTCTAATGGAGGATGAGGAGGGACATAGAAAGAGTGAAATTATTTCCAATAATGACAAGTAATTCTAAATCCCTGAAATAGCCCCTGAGAGCATCAGTTTGCAATTAATATTCATGATGGACACCCCAAGTCATTAAGAAAAGTTTAAACTTTATATGTTCTATGTAGGAAAACACATTACTTGTGAATACTCAGATTATTTTTAAATGGTTAATTTTGTGTATTTTTGTGAATAAACTTACAAACCTTTAGGTTAAGGGAAAATCTGACTAACTAGATTTTTTTCCTCGAAGGCCAATAATAAGCAGAAACTTTTATGCGTTTGCCTTAGGAACAGGTTATTTTAATATAATAGAGCCAAAAGTCTATCCCTGGACTTTATTCAAATTAAGAAGAAATATGGCCAGGTGTAGTGGTTCACACCTATAATCCTAGCACCTGTAATCATTGGAGGACCAGGCAGGCGGGTCACTTGAGCTCAGAAAGGGAAGACTGCTTGAATTCAGGAGTTTGAATCCAGCCTGAGTAATAGCAAGGCTACTATTTTCTACTAAAAATAGAAAAATTAGCTGGGAGTTACAGATACAATATTATTTGATAATAAATAGTATTAGTTGATCACAAAAGCAAAACACTAGTCAGGAATCTGTTGGAGGTTAGGTGTGGTGGCTCATGCTATCACTTTTACAGGCCAAGAAGAGAGGTCAGCTTGAGGCCAGGAGTTCAAGATCAGCCTAGGTAACATAGTGAGACCTTGTTCCAAAAATAAATAAATAAAAACAAATGAAAAGTACAAAAATTTCTAGAGTTTTCTAAATTATGTTTTTGAAAATTATAAACAAAATATAATATTATCTCCTTTTGGGGGGGGGTACATCCTCTTGAGTAAGTTATTTAATTTCCCAGTGCCTCAGTTTTCTTATTGTATGGAATGAATAAAAAAATAGCACACAGGGATGATTTGAAGATAAGATTAAATAAAATAAGAACTACATCAAATTTAAAACTCCTGGCAAATTAAGAGTACTCAAGTATATGACACATATCATCAGTGTTACTATTAGTTTTCTCAAAGAGATCTATGGCACTCATACAATTACAGAAACACCACCTTATGCTTTCATGGGCATTTTATTTTAGAAGTTACGTGTGATAATAAATGATTGATTCAAACTATTTTAAATTCCTATAGAAATGCTAAGTGTGTCTATGTAGGGTGGTTCTGGGATAGGAAAGTCGGCTGAGGACATTAAGAAGGAAACGGAGATGTTAGGAGATAAGGGCTGCAACTTCTACCCAAATGCTTCTGGAAAGCAACGGGGAGTCATGCTAAAGAATAATAGCATGTCTTGGCCAATAAAAGTAAGAAAAAAGAAAGGAAAAGGAAGTGGATGAGAAAGATTCCAAGCCCAGGAAAGAGATAAGACAAAGAACCTGTGGACCTGTGGCTTAACTAGTTGTGTTTCTCAATCGTTTCTTGGAGAACCAACTCTATGTGATGTACAGAGCACCTGCAAACTGGGAAATGCTCATGGAAATATTATGGAAGTGATAGCAGCATTTAGCGAAGACATACACAGTGCCCACAAGGTGATAAACACGAAGCTTACTTTTTGGTTCAAAGACACAGGGGCCTATCATGTCTCACTACTTAAAAAAGAATGTGGCAGTGCAGTGTAACAGACTAGTTTGAGTTTAATTAGCAGTACCTTTTAAATTTATCATTTGGATGGAGAGGAGAAAGTCTGCTTCCTGAAAGTAGCACATTGTTGTTGAGGTGTATAAACCGTGCCACCATTCTTTTGGAGTTTTTTCTCCTCTATTTCTCATTAGTTTCGAGCCATTAAAATTTTCTGACAAATGTAAATCCTATAAGGCTGATTGGTTTGATTAACCTAATAAAGAAAAAGAAGCCAGCCACTTATCAACCTTCACTTGACATTGACATAAAGTCTTTATGTGGCACAGTTCCTGGGTTTTGTCATTTGAAATAGGGAGAGGGATTGGGAGAATGAATAGGGTTGTAGTGCAACAGATTAATTAAGCAGCGCTCAGGAATGATATTGAAAGGTAACTGATTAATTGAACATTGAAGCCATCTAATCAAATAGCGAACACAATAAATATGTTTCTTCAGAGATAAATTATGCGCTGATTAGCATATTCATTTCTACAGTTGAGTTAACTCTTTATGTGCGTTTTCAGTTATGCATAGCCAGAAAGAGCTACCTGCTATAGATTCTCTTTCATGTCATTCTAAAGATGCCTGGAGAATGTGCCTGTATTCCTTCAAGACTTGAACAGCTTGCTCATTAAAAATGCAAACTTTTTGTTAACAGAAAGGTGAAAAAAATCCACCAAATCAATGACTTGTCATCCCACACAACCTGCAGTTAGGCAGAGACTGCACTAGACTGCAGATGAATCATCCAGAAAGTATTTCATGCACAGCCTAGGGTTTAATAAGAGAGAACATACAGTTGTAGAAACATTAGTGCTAAAGGTCCATCAAAGTATTCATATACAATTCTGCAAATATATTTTTTGCTGTATGTAAACATAGTTATTATTTTGTGTGCGTGAACCCACAAAGATGGTCACTTTATAGTTATAAATTTTAGTAAAATGAAAAAATGGCTCTTAAATCTCTCAGCATATGGGGGAAGATAAATTCAGATTCTAAAGCAGTCCATTTGTACTCAAACTGTCTTCCTTTTGGCCTCGGTGAGGCACTGCCCCCATTGTTGACATCCGGGTAAGATCCAGTGGCCACAGCTGTGTAGCTCAATGAATAGCCAGAGCCGGCTCCCTGTGCCATCAAAGGGGGTCTGTCACCCGTCGTCCGGAGCCAAGTTCCCTGCCAGCCTGGAGCAGCAGAGCTTCATGGGGGAGGGGCATGAAACCCCAGAGATAAGAAACATTGCCTTGTCAGCGTGTAAACCCTGGCAGCTCCAGTCCTAAGGCTGAGTCCTGATTGGATTCCTGTGTCAGTGACTTTCTTACCGAAATGTAAGCTCTGCCTGAGGGAGCGCTCTCCAGGAGAGAGGTCCTTTAATACCTCTGCTTCCACAGATGTCCTGTGGACAGTTGGATGGAGCCAGGGTTACTCATCACTCTGAGCTGGAATTGACTAAAAGGCTGTATCACATGTAAAGGCAAAACGTGACAGAGCTGTTGGCTAAAAAGAGATTCAGAAGAGTACTAGAGTGGTTTGTTTCCTTCCTTCCTTCCTTCCTTCCTTCCTTCCTTCCTTCCTTCCTTCCCTCCCTCCCTCCCTCCTTCCTTCCTGCCTTCCTTCCTTTCTTTCTTTTGCTTAATGGAGACTAAAAAATTCAAGTGGGATTTTTCTTTTAACTTGAAGGAATTGAAATTTTTTTAGCTTCAAAAATTTTAGCTTAAAAAAATTCCGGATCAGTCTTTAAATGGCCAATAATCTTATACTCTATGATGTTTTATAGATCATTTTCTTTCAGCTTATAACATTTCATCATAAGGGTTTTATAAAAGATGGAAGTGTGGTAAAGGTCTGTATATGAAAATTGGTTTAAATTGATCAGACAGGCAGGCCTCTAAATTGAAACAAACATGATCTTAGGACTTTACTGAAATAATTATAACTCGGCTTCAGAAGTTTAAATTTACTCTTCTAAAGGAAAAAACATCTCCATAATCTACAATCCCAACTCTTTTGTTGGTGAGGATGTTATCTGTACGTCAAGTAAGCATTCATGAGTTCGTGTAAAACACGTCCAGTTGCAGAAATCTAATGATCTGTGTGAAAAACAGCATAGTTGGAATTATCAGACATTTAATGTCTTCCTCCTCATATTCTTTGGCCAAATCCTTAGAACATTAGAAAAAGAAAAAGAAAATAAAGGCTTTCATTCTATTTGCATGTTTATTGCTAACAATGCCCCAAGGAAGACTGAGCCTTATTCCTCTGTCAACATCAGCATTGTTTGATAACAAAAGCAAAGCACTTGGTAAAAATATACTACATTTTTCATAAAAACTACAAACAGAAATTTAACTCCCTTTTAATAGAACTGATTGCACTTTAATAGAAAGATTGCACTTTAAAAGTGCAATCCCTTCAAAATTCTGAAATCCATTCTTGCACTGAAAGCACCATTCCTTTTCATTTTGCCCTTTTAGCTAATACTTCCACTTTATTTATGTATTTTTATTTATTTATTAATCTGAGATACATGGATTTTAATTTTTAACACATTTTAAATTTAGGGAGATAACATATATTCTTCTTTATATTTCAGGAAACAGCTTTATATTAACATAACCAGATTATTTGTTTATTTTTTGTTTAATTGACACATAGGGACAATAGGTATTTATGGGGTATAGTGTGGTGTTTTGATGCACGGTCCTATTGAGTAAAAAGCAAAACAGGGTATTTAGAGTGTCCATCATCTCATAGAGTTAGTATTTCTTTGAGATGAGAACTCTCAAAGTTCTCCCTTCTAGCTATGTGAAATATGTGATACAGTATTGCTAACCACAGTCAGCCCGCTGTGCGATAAGATGCCGGGACTTATTCCTTCTATGGAACTGGAGCTTTGTACCCATTGACCAGTTTCTCCCCATCCTCCACCCTACCCGGCCTCTGGTAACCACTATTCTACTCTCTACTTCTACAAGATCAATTTTTTTGGTTTCACATATGAATGAGACCATGCAGTATTTGCCTTTCTGTGCCTGACCTATTCCAGGCTCATCCATGTTACCGTAAATGACAGGATTTCATTCTGTTAATGACTGAGTAGTACTCCATTGTGCATATATACAACATGCCACATTGTATTTATCCATTCAGCTGTTCAGGAACAGCTAGATTGATTCCCTATCTTGGTCATTGTAAACAGAACTGCAATAGACCTGGAAGTATAGGTGTCCCTTTTGTGTACTGATTTCATTTGCTTTGCGTAAATACCCAGTAATATGGTTGCTGAATCTTATGGTCGTTCTATTTTTAATGTTTTGAGGAACTTCTATACTGTTTTCCATATTTGCTATATTAATTGACCTTTCCACCAACAGTGTATAAGCATTCCCTTTCTTCCATATCTGGGCTAACATTAATTATCTTCTGTCTTTTTGATGATAGCCATTCTAATTGGTGTGAGCTGACTTCTCATTGAGCTTTTGATTTGCATTTCACTGATGATTAGAGATATTGAGCACTTTTATTGGCCATTTATTTGTATGTTCTTTTGGGAAACGTCTATTCAGTCTTTTGCCCATTGTTTCATCAGGTTTTTTTTTGTTGTTGTTTGTTTTGCTATTGAGTTGTTTGAATTCCTTGTAATTCTGGATACTACTTGTCAGACAAATAGTTTGCAAATATTTCTCTCCCATTATCTTTTTTTTCACTCTATCCATTATTTCCTTTGTTATGAAGAAGATTTTAGTTTGATATAATCCCATTTTTCTTTTCTTTCCTATGCTTTGATGTCTTATCCATAAAATCTTTACCCAGACCAATATCATGAAGCATTTTCCTCTTTCTTCTAGTAGTTTTGTTGTTTCTGATCTTACCTGGAAGTCCTTTCTTCCATTTTGAGTTGACTTGTCCATGGTGAGAGACAGAGGTCTAGCTCTATTTTCTTGCAAGTGATTATCAAGTTTCCCCAGCACCACTTGTGAAGGGACTGTCTTTTCTTCATCAGGTGTGTGTATTTGGCACCTTTGTCAAAAATATTTGGCTGTAGGTTATTTATTTCTGTGTTCTCTGCTGTGTTTTATGGTGAGTGTTTTTATGCCAAGACCCTCCTATTTCAGTTGCTATAGCTTTGTAGTATATTTTCAGGTCAAGTAGTGTGAAGCTTCTAGCTTTGTTTACTTTGCTCAAGATTTCTTTGGCTATTTGGCATATTTTGTGGTTCCATACTAATTTTAGATGTGGTTTTCTCTTTCTGTGACGCATAAAACAGAACCTAATGCAGAGGTTCAGTGATAAATTACAACCTAATAGTACTATTTGGATAGGGATGGCATTAAATCTGTAGATATCTTCTAGTATGGATATTTTTAAAATATTAATTCTTCCAATTCATGAGCATGGAATAGCTTTCCATTTATTTATCTATTGTTCATTTTTTTTCAATATTTCATAGTTTCACAGTAAAATTTCCATATAGAGATCTTTCACTTGGTTGGCTAAATGTATTTCTGATTATTTTACCATGTTTTGGTAGCTATTGTAAATGAGACTGTTTTTGATAATTACTTGTTCATTTACTATTTAACCAATAGCTATTCCATGTGAATATTTAGAAATCATATGGTAGAACTGTTGGGGTCCTCACTTGGCCCCACATGAACCCTTCCCCCTCCCTGTCTTCCTTTCCTCCTGAGACAAAGGTCCCAACGGGCCTAAATAGCCCCACCCCTGAAGTTTATGCCAAAGGAAGATAACTCACCAAAGCCCTCTGGGCAAGCTATGAAATTTACCACCCTCTATATCCCCATGTAAAAGGGGCTCTAACTGCCCTTGGGCACAGATGCCCTCTTTGCACTGCCTGGGTAGGTCCTTTCCCCTTCAGTAAACCTGGCTGGAACATCTCCAATCTGGTCTCATCTCTGGGCCCTGCCGTTTATACCTTTCTTTTTTTTTTTTATTGAATGGTAACTATGTACATTAATGCACTTCTGGGGTACAGTGTGGGGTTTTCACATGCAATCTGAAATACTTCCATCAAACTGGTCAACACAGCCTTCATGTCATTTTCTCAGTTATTGCTTTAAAACATTCACATTCTACTCTTAGAAAGATTCACCTGTACCCCTATAAGGTAAACCTCAAAAGTAATCCCTCCAAACCCTCTCCCTCCATCCATCCCCCCCTTCCTTCTCCCTCCCCCCTCCCCATATTCTTAGGCTATTTGGTTATAGCTTTCATATAAAAAGGTTTAAATTAGTTTCATAATAGGGGTGTGTACATTGGGTACTTTTTTCTCCATTCTTATACCTTTCAAGAACAGCTTGATTCATTTCAAGTTTTCAAAATTAATTTCTCCAATTTTGTTGTTAGTGTTGCTCTTTAAGCTCATAAATATCATTATTATCATATAGACTAAGATAAATGAAGTTTGCTTACATAATTTCTTAAATATTTTATACATCAAATAAACTGTTGATTATCTCCAGGATGTACTTAAAATATATGAGCCATTAAACCTCTGTGTGTGTGTGTGTGTGTGTGTGTGTAATTTCTTTCTTGGGATGCTTTCAATATTCATACAGAAAAAGTCGCTCTTTAGATTTGTTAGGACAATTCAAGTTCCCGTCATGATTTATTATCATATAAAATTGTATGAGTAGTTGTTTAACTAATTGGATGCTTATTTTTAAAAGGATATAAAAGACTGGGGAGATAAAGAACATGAATACCCTCTAAAGATATAAGCATAAATTATTTATAGATTATAAAATAATATAATTGGTCCTATAATTGGTCCAATAATATTATATTTTGGTCCTAACTGTGAAGATGATCACTTTGCAGACCAGAAGGTACCGATTTAAATAGTCATGACATTTTAAATTGTTTTCATCTTTGAAAAAAGTTTTAGGATGTATTTTGAATTGATTTATATTACATTTGGTCAATATTTTTGCTTATTTATAGAAAATGAATTGTAGTACCATTGTGAAATAAAACCAAAAGCTCTACTTTGAATGCATTATAAAAAGTGGTCTTTCTTACACTATGATAGACATACCATGTTATTCTAACAGTAAATTTAAAAAAAGAGACCTTCAAGAAACTGGAGGTGGTTTACTTTTATTTGAAAAGTATAACATGAGTTTGGCACTTGGACTGTGCTATAGAATTACCTCATATTTTCTTTATCTTATCTGAAGCATTATGAAAAGTCCAGCCTATGTTTTCTGGCATCATGACAGCAGTCTTCCAAAATTGGGTTTGAACTGAAAGAAAGTAGGCATTTAAGAAGTATTTGATTCACCTCTCTAATATGGTAACGTAAGAGTTTTGAATTTCATTCAAAGAATGAAAGCTATATAACTAGCCTGATCTGAAATTGCATGTCAGCCAGTTCATACGCAGAGCCATTTGAAACCTGTCTTCATCTTTTTACAGCACAAAGAACTTTAGTTTTATGTTTTTGCACTGTTCAGATGGGCCTATATTATATGTTTCCTTATGCTTTCAAAAGAAACCATTTTAAATTGGTTATATTTGTCTTAGTTTAAAACATTCCTTATTTTGGAAAAGAACAATTCATTATCTTTAAATAATGAAGAATTAAATTATGTTGTATAATTCTTTTAAATTAATTGCTTTTTAAAAACATTTTATTTTATTTATTTATTTTGTAGTCAGGTCAATGAGGGTACAAGGATTAGGTTATGTTGTTGGGATTTCTAAGGTTAAGTTCAAGTTGTAGTTGAGCCTTTCACCCAGGGAGTGTGCTGTGTACCCTTACATCGTGCACACTGGGTGAGAGCTTACCAATTTCCATCCTTCCTCCCCTTTCCCCTTTCCATCGTTCCCCCACCTCCCCAATATACTTGTCTCTCTCTCTCCTCTCTCTGGTGTGTAGGTTTTTTTTTTTATTATTATTGTTTTCATATTAGTAGTATTTACTGGGATGGAGATGAAACACATTCTTCTTAGGAAAGTATCACAAGAATGACATTATACAATTCTTATTAATACTCAATGCCTTTTATAGCTATAATTTAGCTTATTGTTTTTGAGTACTTTTCTGGCTTCTAGAAGGCTCACTCGCCTAACATGCTCCCCTCATCCATTCCGCACTGCACAACTGGTTTTCAACACAGTGGAGCTGGAGGGCACAGGGAGGAGGTGCAGCAGAATCTGGAGGACGTTGGAGAGGTAGAAATGCAGTTTGAGATACTGCTAAGGATTATAATTTCGCTCCTTGGAACATGTGCCACCCTTCATGTGAGAATCAGAGATTAGACAATGTTTCTCTTTCAGTTACCACATAATATGTGTAACATGTTAATAATTCTACTTGATAGCTTAGGATGCATTCAAATAAGGAATAAGAAAAGAAATCTTCAAAGCTGGAAGAACCATTTTTATATGCTATAAATTCTAGCTCCACGTATAGTAATACATTTTGCTATGTTAAGTGCCTCTTCCACTGTGAAAATTTGGAATTTACTCATTATTGTAAGAGTAACACTCTCCTTTTAAAATCTTTTTTTCTCTCAAATATTTGATATTTTCCTCCTTATCCTAAGGAAAAAAAACAGAAAAGTATTTTAATTATTCACTTAAAGTAAAATAATTAAGTATTAAAATTCTCTTGACCAATACCTTGAATGCCTTATTACATTTAGAAAATAATAACATTTGTTCTACTTAAGCCCACCCAGTCTCTACAAGGTAGGAGGGCCTGGAATGTTTCATAATACCTCAAACCTCAGTGACAAAAAGGGGAATAAAGGCCCAAGCTAGATTGGTTCTGGTCACATTCTAATCCCATTTAATAAAATAAAATCGCATCTAGTCTCAAACCTGGTAGCAACCCGTCTCCAAACTTTTAATCTTTCCAGTAAATCTACAAATATAATACAGAAAAAAAGAATATGCAGTGATGTGTGTGAAATTGTAAAGCTTGGTTATTATTGTAAAGCTGATGATAAATTATTTTGTTAAAGCTCCAAAATAGGTTCTAAATGCCTTTTCAAAGGAACAACAGCAATCGCCTACGTGCAAAGGCAACACTATTGGTATAAATCCGTTGCCACTCAGGATGACTCCTTGGAGAGATGCAACATTCATTTAGATGTATAAGTAGAGTTGAATTCCTTAAAATACCAATCTTGTCAACTCATTCTTTTATTGTAATATCTGAATATAGAGGAAAATGCTAAACCCTTCTTTTATGAACCTGACAATATAAAAAGGATTGGAGCCCATTACAAGGGAAAAATGTTCCACAGAAGCTTAGATGAGGTGTGGAACAAACAGACACTTGAAGGTGAATTGTGAAGGGGATGGAATACTATTTCATTTATTGATCACGGGATTTATAAAAGGCAACTTGGGAAGGATGCATCCTCAAGGTCAGCTGCACCTTTAAATACAAGTTCACACATTCCTGATGAGCTCCATATGTTTCCGACTAAAAATCTGTGAAGCCTTTTTCTTTCCATTGATGAAAAGCAAAGGAAAGTTGACAGGGGAACTAATGAGCTATACATAATGAATAAAGTGGTGATGTTCTCATCTAGTCCTTCTTCCCTTTTGTAAAATGGCAGCAGAAACCTGATTCAATGCCTTGCCATACACATTGACCTAGGAACTTCAGCCAGGGCAGTGATGGCACTGTTTTGACCATTTAGCTAATATAGTTAAATAAGCTGTGTAAACACATATGCAAAAACAGAATCAATTTTCTGTTCAGAGCTAAAATAAAAATTATGAAACCGCAAGAAATGCTATATATTAAGAACTTACGTATTTTCTTTTATTCTTATTTCATCCCAATGTGTCAGGGGCCGTTGGCAAATGTTCTATCCATAATTGATTATGAATGATGTGCAGGATTAAGTCATAAAGTCAGGTCTTATTATTTTACATTAGCTCAGGCATTGGCCACTTACAGTAAATGTTCTTGGAAGGATGTTCTAACTTGCAGAAATACCCCAGGTAAAAATAAAAATCAGAGCAGGTTTCTTTGTAGTGATTTCTTTCAGCTCCCCCTTCACCTCTCTTTCTTGTTTCCATGCCCTCATTCTGTTCCCCAAGCAGTTTCGCCAAGACCTGAAGGGTCAGGACTCCCAAAGAAACTTACACCTGTCCTCCACTCCCTGAAAAATAATACCCTCAGGCAGAAGACTGAGATAGCACCAAGAGAAAAGCAATTTGTTTGGTTATCTGATGGAGGTAATTTAAATAGAAGTGTGAACCTACTTAAGTTTCCTGTCTGACTTGCTTTTAAAAGGGGAATTATTAACATAAATGGGTCTTGATTAGTAACAAGAGGTGGCGGACCCCTGCTCTGTGCTAACAAGTTCCCTAGGGCATGTAGGAGATAAGAGGTCAGGCAAACTCAGTTAGCCTTTAGAGACTGCCAAACGCTACACTTACTTTTTATTTTTTAATGGAAAGTTTCCCATTTGCAGGCCCCTAAGTTTAGTCCTGGGGCAGGGATAGAAAGGAGCACCTCTCCGCTCTTGTCTTTGAGAAGCTGTAACTGGGGAAATTTTCTCCCAACTCATTCTCTCTCCTCCCATTTCATCACAGACTCAAAATTTGAGTGTAATAAAATAAATCTCCAAAGACATTGTGTAGTACTCTAGAATGGCTGGTAGATAATGAATAAATATTTTGCTCTTCAACTTTAAAGTTGTTCGACAAATGATACACCCTAGCAGGGGCTTTCCCTTCCTGGGTCAGGTTCTCCTGACTTCTCTGCCCCTCAGCTGCTATTCCTTCCTATCTCCTTAGCAGAGCTATCCCAAGGTGCCTTCTCAATTTGTCTCTTCAAGAGTTTTAGCCTAAACACTTTAATTTTAGCTGATGAGCATATTTCTTGATAAATACTGAGGCCTTTACATATTGTAAAATGGATGGTATATAACTCATGTTTTTCCTACAGAAAAGAAATATTGTGCATGTAAATAATCTTTCTAAGTTAATAAGTTTATCCAATAGGTGACCATACCTTCAGATTCTTTTGAATGCAAGATACTACATAAAATGTGGCAATCCAACAAAGAAATTAGGTTTTAATTCACATAAGATGGGAGGAAGAATAAAAATTTTGAAGTCATTAGTGAAAAAAATTAGTCAGGATTTACTGAAACTTAGACTCAGCAAATGGATGAGTTTAAGGTATTAGTATTTAACGTTGTTTATCTTTAGCCTCTGAGGTATTAGTATTTAATACTGTTTATCTTTTATCCAATGAAAAAGCTTATCTTCTGAATTTTATTATTTTTATATGTTTAAAAAAAGATTTAGAAATGAGACTAATGGACCGCACTTGAGTAATCTATGACAACGTTTTCTGACAGAATTCATTAAAACATTTCTCCCATTAGGGATAAATATTACTATAACGATTAAAAACATTTATAAGTGTCAATATTCAATTATTAAGAGATTATTTCTAAATATTTTATTCTATGGATAGAATTTATAATTATAAATTTAAATAAAAATAATGTGTATATATTTTGAACTTCTGAAGCTGATCTGGGGAAATAACTGCCATCATTAGAAATAGTGCTAATGATTGAGAGTTTTTATTTAAAATATTGAATTGTGTTCTGATTAAATAATAATGAAGTGAAGCAAAAGAACTAGTATGCACATTTAGAAATCCTATTAAGTTATATTTACCGAATTATATTGTAAATACTTAAATATTAAATTGAAAATAAAATAGTTTATTACAATTAAACTGCAAAGATTCTGAAATAAAATAATTTTTTAGAATACGAAATAGTGTCATATAAAATCTGATTTTTAGAAAATGTTAAGAAAATATTTGATTTTAGTGTTAAAATTTTTAAGTGTTTAAAAGTAACTTCATTGGCTCGGCGCCTATAGCTCAACTGGCTAAGGCGCCAGCCACGTACACCTAAGGTGGCGGGTTCGAATCCCCAGCCCGGGCCCGCCAAACAACAATGATGGCTGCAACCAAAAAATGGCCAGGCATTGTGGCGGGCGCCTGTGGTCCCAGCTACTTGGGAGGCTGAGGCAGGAGACTGGCTTGAGCCCAGGAGTTGGAGGTTGCTGTGAGCTGTAATGCCACGGCACTCTACCCAGGGGGACAGCTTGAGGCTCTGTCTCAAAAAAAAAAAAAAAAAAAAAAGTAACTTCATTTAAAACTTATTCATTTGTTTCTTTCCATCTTTTTTCAAAAAAGAATTAGAATAACTGGTTTTATCTATGTAAAGTAATCTAGTTTTATTTTATGTTACTTTCCCTACTTTCATACAGAGAAACTAATGTACTTTCACATTTCTTATTTTACTTTTAAAACAGCAATTCTTACGTTGATTATCCAAACAAGAAAAATGAAAGGACAGAATAACAAAAGGAGGGCAAACTATGAGGCCAGACAATTAAGTTCGTGATCTCCTCCTAGAGAAAGTGCTCAAAGCCTCATTGCTCAATATCACTACTAGTGCCAAGGCTAGGGCCTAGTCCACCCTTCAAAGCATTTTTGGAACTCTTTTTCTAGAAGGGCCATTGAGTTGTCGTATGAGAAGTCTAACAATTGAGTTCACATATTCACCCTGGAAAAGGTGCTATGCTACACACCTCCCTGATGAAAATGACAGTCACCAGAAGCCCAAGGAAGCACTTTGAAGGTGACTGTAGTGACACTCAGCAATGAAGTACATTGTACTTTTTCTAGGATGAGTTCTCAAACTTAATTGTCTAACCTCATATATCAGTTCCACAAGCCATTCAAATAATGACAGATCTGGGATTCTAATACAGACTATGTCATCACCACTCTAAGACTTCATACTCAATATATGTTTATAATTTAAATAATTAAGTTGAAACTCTGAGACCTGCTTATACTTTCCTCTCTGAACTGACTATAAGATTCTTGGCTCCTGACTATTGAGAAATACAACCCCCTTACCATTTATCCCAACTCCCTAACTCATTGCCCTAATTACTAGCCCTAGGAAGCTGTAGTCTCTGCTTCCAATCTTTGATTATTTTGCAGTTGTCATAAAGCATCTCAATTCCATGTAAACGCATGTGTCGGTCCATAGTATTATAACATCATTTCTGTATATTTTTCTCTAGAATACCTTTAGCTACACAACTGTTCCATTATTGTGTTCGACATTTTTGTCATTAATTAACACTTGCTTGTAACACTTAGATATAACATTCAGGAATTGAGAAGTTCAAGAATATAACAAAAGCTAACAAAATATTTGAATATTTTGTTATCATGAATAAGTGAAAATGAAGAAAATCATTATCATATAATTTTGATATCTGTTCCATGATGAAATGTTTTCTTTTTAACATTTATAGATTAAAGCCTCCTGAGTAGATAACAAATACTTGTTAATGAATTATAGAGACTTTTCATGTTTTCCTGAATGATTTTTAAAGTTTGATTAACACTTTAAAAATAAAAAGATTTGTGCCCATCATTTATGGTGATGGTTAAGTAAAATGTCAAGGAAATCACAATATTTTATGTCAGCAATTCGAGGGAATTATGTAAAAGGCAAGCCTATTAAATTAACCCTAGACCAGTATATAGTCTATGAAAAGTTAAGGATTTTCCATCATACTCAACAGGAGAAGATCAGTGATTGCAATATCAAACCCAGGCTGGGCATGGTGGCTCACACCTTAATCCTAGAACTCTGGGAGACTGAGGTGGGTGGGTTGCCTGAGCTCATAGGTTTGAGACCAGCGTGAGCCAGAGCAATACCCCATCTCTAAAAATAGCCGGGGATTGTGACAGGCACCTGTAGTCCCAGCTACTTGGGAGGCTGAGGAAAGAGAATTGTTTGAGCCCAAGAGTCTGAGTTTGCTGTGAGCTATGACAACACAGCACTCTACCAGGGGGAACAAAGTCTCTCAAAAAAAAAAAAAAAACAAAAAAAACCTAACAAAAATCCAGAAATATCAAACCCATACTCCTAGAAGACTCTCATTCTTTTTAAAGAATATCATTTAGACAACAAAGGCTAAGAATGGGCAGACAGGGTATATTCAGGCTTCCAAGTTTATTTCACATTACAGGAGGGATGCTGTTGCAGATTTGTTTATTTATAAATAAACTTTGAGTTTAGGCTATAATTTTCTCTTTAAAATTCAAATGTGGCCTAAATGTAAGACCAGTAAAAATATACATTTTCCTAACATTAAACATGAAAGTTTAGGAATCTCTTAATATTTATAGTTGTGAAAATAAGTTGCTTCTAATTTATACAGAATAGTTTAAGTATGATAGGTTGTATTCATTAGTAATTTAAAATTTCATTACCATTACAATGAATTTTGTAGCAGATTTTAAAAGAAAAGCTTTTCCACACTAACTTACATCCTTTTTTCTTCTTTTGGAGAAAAAGGAAGTCATAGAACAGACCCAGGAAGAACCTACTATTGCAGGAAGATGATATACCTTTTTAGGACAGTATTCCCTTAAATATTATAGCTAATTAGATTTGCCTACCAGCAATGCACCAAAGGGTTCGTGTGATTCAGTTGAATTTAATCAGAATGTTTTTATGCATTAAGCTTTTCTTTCTTATTAACTATTGCCGATGAAATATCCTAATGTTTCAACATTTATGAACTAACCAGCATTTTTTTTAAACCAAGAACCTAGTATATTTAAAAAATGATTTTGTTTTTAGTTTTCCAGAAAAGGAGAGAAAGAATCATCCTATATAACTATAGCAATACAAGGGAATAATCTTTTAAAATTTTCCTTGCCTTAAGAAGTCCCCTGGGGGAATGAAGGACAGGTGGGAGGTATAGGAAAATTAAACTAATCTCATTCCTGCCATGAAATAAATCATGGTATTATAGAAATACTTAGTATTTCAGAAATTGGCAAAAACTTATAAAAATAGCTAAAGAGGCCTACAAAAGGTATATTAAAAGAGTTTATTTTACCCACCAATGAAAATAAGCATATATTACTTACATGATGTAGGTAAAAATTCTATAATGACATTTTCAGAGCTTTGTAACTGGTGAAGAATAAGACAAAAATCCTTCATAACATAATTAGCTTCAAAATTATAGTGGGTAGAAGTAAGAAATGAACTAATCAAGCAAATACGGTCTTGGAACAAATCTGAATCTACATAATTCCCACATTATGAAGTATATTACACCAATATTTTGCTAGAGGTCAACACATACTCTGTCTCTCCCATCAGAGCAAGCTACACACAAGGACAGAGATTTTTTCCTCTATTTTGCCCATTTCTGTATCTTTAGTGTGTAGGACACATAATAACATTTAAAACATATTAATATTTATTGTAAGAATGGTACTTGTCTTTCTGACTCTCCCATTCTTCCTTTGTGACTATGCTTTGGAGTGGATGTCTACTGCTTGTGCCGACACAGCAGTCCTTGACTCTTCTGGGAACAGCACCCTGATTGTCATGTGGCGTCACACCTCCCCAGTACTCAGCCTGTGCAGTTTAGACAGGAGGACCTTACTGCCATCCCCCACACTGATCATCTCCAGTGACGAGCACATGCTTGCTAGGCATAGTAGGTAAGAAAAGTCAGTCCCATTGAGCCAGATGAGTGGGTCATGTGGACGCATGAGCTACCCCAGGCCAATAAGATTCAGTTGAAGAACTTTCATCTGAACTATTAGAAAAAAAAAAAAAGAAGCTATTTCCACCAAAGTTGCTGAACAGATAGATTTTAATCCCTGCCATCTTAAAATATCATGGCCAAAAATTGTTCAAATGAAGTCAAGACAGTAGAAAAACCAAACCAAACAATGGTAAGATGTGTTTCTTGGCATCATGTAACCACTAGATTCCAGGCCTGCAGCCAGTCTTAACCCACTAAATAACCCAAATTTATTTAACCCAAATTTATTCGGTTATGTGACCCAATAAATTTCATTTTTATTTAATCTAGTTAGAGACAGATTCCCATGACTTCCTACTGAAAGTCATGACAAATACACCCTCCAATACCATTGTATCAATTACTTACGTCCCTACAGAGTCAAAATGAATAACGCCAGGTGGACATTTGAGTCATTTCATAACAATGGGAGGAAAACAGTGATAACCAGCTTAGAAATGTCCAGCGGCATCTGCAATCTCTTGTGTACTGACTCAGATACAAATTCAGAAGGAGGAAGAGTGGCATCTACTCTACAGTTAACAGCTCTAGATTACATGTTTTTCCTTGTGTGCCTTGTCACAGATTGTTTCAGCGCTGCTGACTATAAGTGAAGTAGGTTATAATTATCACTATTTTTTGCCAATAGTAAATAATCCACATTTTAGAAAGAGTTACAATTCATTACATTTCATAGAAGCCTAAAATGACCTCAGGGATGATTATGCTGCATTTCTTCATTTTACAGTTGAAGAAAGTTAAGGACTTGCCCAATGTCAGATCACTGCATAGCCAAAGACAGTGTTATAGAGCTGAATGCTATAACTGCTTTCCAGAGACTTGCTTTTAAATCACATACATAGGGATGTTAATGCTGATCACATGCAGAAAAGCGATTTACACTTTCTACATACATGTACCATCACTGAAAGGATAGACAAGAAATTTCATTGTGTGCTCTACAAAGTAAGAGCTCATTTAACAATGATTTCATAATCTTCCTCAAAATCCTACTATGAACTTACACAAGAGTTAAGAAATAAACTGCTTCATTTCCCCAGAATTAACTCTCTTTTAGGTCAACGGAACATAATTTATCTAATGCTACTTTAGCGTCCTGACAAATTTAATTTATCCCTACTTACCAGTAAGAACAGGTCTATGAATTACTTTAGTAATTACCCCAGAGGATAAAAAGGCCAATGTAGAATATATTTACATGTATTAATATATAAGATTTTTGGTGACGGAAACTCTAAATCTGAGGCAAAATATTCTCCGTAATATATTTTTAAAATAACGACAAGCCATTTTAAATTAAAATCTAATTTAAAAGAAACAGATGTTAGCAGAGCTAAATTTTAAGTGCAAGCACATAGCACATTTCATTCTGATTTACCATAGGCTACAGACAACTAAGACAATTAGTTCAGATTAAATGTTATGTATTTAAATTTTTTTCCTGAAATTCTACTTTGTTTTTCTTAATGTTTTCTCCCTCCAGTATCAATCACAAAAACAATTTACAGTCATACTAAACAACTCTAAAATGTGACAAATAAAAAGTGCTTTGAAGTTCTTGGATGAAAGGACTTGTGTTAATGCAACATATCATTAATTCCATAAATACCAAAAAATGTAAAAGGGAAAGGCACTTTACAGGGAGAATAGACAAGATTTTAAAGTTGTTATGAATCATAACGACTTCTTCATATCAAGGGTCCCTTAGCCTTATACTTTCAGACCGATCTTATAATTTCGATCTTTCCATATATTCCCCTTGGCAGGACAAAGAAGGGATGTTTGAGGGGATGAAAATGGGAGGTCAAAGAAATACCTCTGTCTGTTCTAAAGCACTCAGTCTTCTTGGCAACAGAGGCAATTCTTTGCAGTGGTATAAAGACTAACTGGTAGAATCACTCAGACCAGCTCCCTGGATGTCCACCACAAAATTGAAATGTACTTGTGCAAGAAATATAAATATCCATTGTTTAGTGTGTCAGCTCATCTGGGCAGGTGCATATGGATTTCCTAGGTGATGGAAGCAAAGTTAAGCTCTATTTGGAAAGTTATGACTTCTCCTTAACACTTAGAGTCATCCCAAAGGAGTAAAGTAAAAATCTGCTGACTTGGACATAACTCTTCTTCATGGATTCTATGCAATATGGTATCTAGGATCATGTAGTGAAGAACTTTTTGGCTGGATCACCAGAATGCTTCATTGATCCAAGGAAAGTTCAGATCGGAAAACTGCACCCTGAACATCCATTTATTGATTGGGCCCACTTTTCCTTTTTAACTTCAGCATCAAGGACTTAGCATCATCTAGGACATCTTTTGACAAGCATCTGGCAACAGCAGAGGAATTCAACTAAGAACAGTTTTTGGAAATTTATCTCACATGGTAGCTTGATTATTATAGCCATAAGAGATTTTGTTGTCTCTAAAAGGAGGGGAAAAAGTGGTATTTAAACTAAAATTTAATATTTGCAATTCTGTTTCCTTTGTATGCAGCAATTTCTTGAAGTGTTCTGAACAAAATTCTTTAGCTTAATATAATTGAAAATCTTTTAAATGCTAATATTATTTAGTGAGGAAAATTGGTTATATCAAGCTGGTTAATATATTCTCCTGTTCCGTTTAAGAGACTATGATTAGAACAAGAGTATATATTAATCCTTGTAATAACATACTGGTTTGTACCGGTCATTTACCTTGCTTAGACTCTGCAGGACGATTTCCTTTCCAGGACGCATTTTGCTTTCTAGTATGCAAAAGACAACTACTGGGAATAAAGTATTAAGTACATGAATGTAAAAGAGTGTATCTTTTAAGGCAGTTATATGAAGATATTAGTAAGAAGCTTTTTACATGGGAAGCACTGTGCTGAGTTTGACATTTTACATAACTTTCAATTCTCATTAGAAACTATGACATAGACACATTGCTTCCTTTTTACAGATAAGGAAACTGAGACTCAGAGAGTTTAGGAAAAAATCCTTCAAATCATTTTTGCAAAAGAGAGAATCAGGATTTCTATCTAGGTCTACCTAGATCTGAAGGTCAAATCTTTTTCACTCCAAAGTGCTACCTCAAACATGAGCAGCTTTCTATGGGAAGTGTAATAGTGTAATATAAAACTTTTTTCAGGAATTTGTTATTTATAACATGCGTTATAGACATTGACATTTATGTTTAATTATATTGCATACATTATTTTCAAATGCTTTAAGAAGAAAGGGAATTATTTCAGTTTATTATTTGACAATTTTAAGAAAACATAGAATTTGATATACATGAATTCTTAAAGGCTTCATGTAAACCCTAAAACATTGTATATTTCACAATTGTCAATGACTCCGTTTGAAAGAGCATTTCCATGGAGACCTCATTATAAGTAAGAGTTTATGCTTTACAGAATATTCTCTAAGAATAGATTATTCATATGTCTAATTCTGGCATAAATGTACATGGAGGAGATTTATAGGCTTAGCTGATTTTTTCATTTTACAGAACTGTTCATTGTTACACTTCAAGTTTTGCTGCTTGAAATCCTCATTCGTATCGGAAACATACCCCTGCTAAAAAGCGTTTGTTCAGTAAGATTTCATTATAGTCTAAGATGTGTGCAGAATTGAAAAGTAAATTACTATCTTATACTTTTAAATGATTTGGTCGTCAGTTTAGAAAGAATAGCTTCTGAAATATGACATAGTTAATGATAATGCTGCATTTCCACTCCCTGTCATAATTCATAACAAAAACAGAGTGAAAAGTTATTTCACAAACAATAAACTCACACCCATGAGGGCTCAGACATTTTTCCCTGGCAGAGCTAGGCATGGGAGATCGATTGCGTTCATGGTCCCTAGGCGCCTAGGCGTGACCCTTTCTTGTAGACCCTATATTTGCCATATGACTTTGTGTTTCTCTCACTAAAGAGGCACAGTCTGCTTCCCCACTACTTGAATTCGTGTTCACCTTATTCTTCGCTTCGGCCACTGGAATGATAGCAAATGTGACACAACGTGCTCATTTCTCCTCACTCTTGCTTTTGGCTGTCACCATGAGAACATTGTCGGGATGTAACCCTTCATGACAAGAGGCAGTCATGGACCAGGACTGAGGTGGCGGCATTCATTATGCCTTCTGAGGCATCACTAGCTCCAGCTGACTCCCCCGACTGCTGTCCCACCAGTTCACCTCTGCCTGATATACATATGAAGGAACTCCGCCAGCCAAATTTAGCCCAGATCTGCTGCTCCCCACAGACTCGTGAGTTAAATAAATGGTTATGGTTGCGCTCCACTGTATTTTGTCACTGTCTGTAATGCCATATTACTGGGGAAATAGCTACTAAGTTATAGACTATCTTTTTAAAGGTATAAGGGAAGATATACAATTAGAGATCAAATGTATCTTAATAAAGTACATTTCCCATTTCATAATTAGAAAATAACCCATGAGCATATTAATACATTTAGGTTCATGTTAAGTGACCATTAAAATCTACAATGGTTCTAGCATTGTGCTAGGAAATTCCAAATATAAGTAAACAGTTCAAAAGATAATGTTTGGAACTATTTGAGAAAGTATCACAAGAATGGAAGAAAAAGTATCCAATGTACACAGCCCTATTATGAAACTAATTTATAGATCTCAAATGAAAGCTACAACCTATTTCTAGCCTAAGAATATGGGGGGGTGGGTTAGGGGAGGGGAGAAGGGCATATGGGTGGTGGGAGAGTGACTGGAAAGATCACCTATATGGTCTGTCTAACAAGGGTACAAGTGAACTTTTCTAGAATTAGAGTATAAATGTTTTAACACAATAACTAAGTAAATGACACAAAGTCTACATTAACCAGTTTGATGAAAATATTTCAAATTGTATATGAAAACACTACACTGTACCCCATGTTTGCATTAATGTATATAGCTATCATTTAATGATAATAATAAAAAAAGATAATAATTTAAACCTCAAAAACAAAAAGAGGAATAAACGGAACGTGACAAAGAAAGGGAAAAAAAAAAGAGACACAAAATCAACAAAGCAGTCATATACTTTGGGTATTTTATAACCCAAAGCATAAAATAAATATCCATGAATCCATACTGATAGGAATAAATTTTAAAATGGAAGAGAATAGATAAATCTCCCCAACAGAGTAATTCCAAATAGTTTATGTAGATACCCCATACTCAAGGAGGTGGAGCATACACATTCACTTGTTGGAGAGCACAGATTCTGAAATATGAGGTGTGGGCTTCTCCAAATGTGTCCTTTGTGTGAGTTTTGCACAGGGACTTCCTTTGAAAGGTCATACAATGAAAAGCCCTTTAAAAGACAGGAAGTTTACAGTGGAGAAATAGAACAAGCACCAGTTCAGCCAGTTGATCACGCTTAACAACAAAAGTAATAAATCCTGCTGATTGTACGTACTTTTGATATAATGTGATAAGAATGGCATTTTACCTCTATAGTTTTCCTTTCTAAACCCTAAAACTCCAATCCCAATGTTATCATGAGAAAAACATCAGATAAATTACCCCTCAAACAGTCAAGATGATAAAAAAAAAAAAAAAGCAAGGTCTGAAAAACTGCCCCAACCAGGAATAACTTAAAGAGACAATGGCTTGGCCTCCATAGCTCAGTGCCTAGAGTGCCAGCCATATACACTGGGGCTGGTGGGTTCAAACCTGGCCTGGGCCTGCTGAAAACAAGGACAACTACAACCAAAAACTAGCTGGGTGTTGTGGCAGGTGCCTGTAGTCCCAGCTACTTGGGAGGCTGAGGAAAGAGGATCGATTCAGACCAAGAGTTGGAGGTTGTATGAGCTGTGACACCACAGCACTCTACCCAGGGCGACATGGTAAGACTCTGTCTTAAAAAACAAACAAAAAAACTGAAACAGATAAGATAACTGAATATAATGTGCTATCCAAGTGTCTCAATAAAAGGTAAAAACTAAGGGAATTAGAAAAAAGTATAAAGCTTGTACTAGCTTTACAACTTTTCTACAAACTGAAGAATATCCTAAAATTGAATGCTTTTAAAAAAAAAAAGTCCATGAAAATGTGTGTCAATAAAATATCTGTTAAAATTGTCATTTATTTCTGTACTGTGTAGATTTAAAGGTATATAGACATGGTTATACACAACTTTTTTTGTTTGGGTATTATTGAATTGTTTTAAATTTCATTGCCCAATTAGATTCTCTTAAAGTTTTAAACATAATTTTAAAAAAATTCAAAAATTTTCAATTTTCCATATAGAAATGAATTTTAACACATTGCCAATGGAATACAGATCAATAATAAACAGACAGTATCCCACTCTGAAAAATAAAAGGAATCTTATAGGTGAAACAATTAATTTTAATTCCAAAATGCTTTTAAATAAATAGTTACAAGCTATTTTAATATAATTTTCCAGACAAAGTGCAAATTGCATGATCAATTGGTTTTCATTAACATTTTCTAAAATTATTGTTAAATATCACTTCTTATCACACTCTCTGAAGAAGATTAATGGTAGGAGCACAGAGATACCAGCTGTTTAAATATTCTTTTTGTTTACCCTGCGAGCTTAATAAATAACCAATCTGCTTAGCAACTACAACCTTTTTTCAGCTGAAAAGCTTTCATGGAGATCCCTTACACATGGAACATGCCATTATCTTTAATAATTTAATATATGAAAGAAATATTCAATGTAGTTATAACTAGTAGCTCATATGCCCTGTGGCTTAAAAAATAAATTCAGGCTGTCCAACAGGCTTTGGTAAATAGGTTTAAAAGATAAAGGAAGCAGGTGGAGAAGACACTTCCTAAAGCACGCCTCTCGTTTTTATTCCTCTTCTGTTTGGTTTCTTGGGAATCTCTATTTGACAATGAGCTGCAGTATATTTGCTTTGGGCAGATACTTGCATTCTGAGTCCACTGATGTGGCAACTGAAAAAGGGTGGCAGAATTTATGGTGGAAACCTAATATTAAGTTTTAAAAAGCAAAATAGAACTCTTTTCTTGCAGATAGAATTATAGTCTTATAGAATTTAGAATGTCACTTTAATGTTTGTTATCTGAACCTGGGATGGTACGTAAGTATAGATTGTAAATTCTAACCATAGGTTTTAATGGATTCTTTGAGTTTAATTTTTTAAATAAACAAGAATATTAATGCGAATTCATTGAGAGGGCTTCCTTTGGGCCCCGTGTGAAGGTTATATTGAAGATAAATTGAGAAATGTAAGAGACTTAGTCATAAAGATTAAAGACTCATTCCTTCCTTTCTTAAGGGTACCAATTCCAGCCCGGTGACCAACTCCAGTGTCTATATTAATAGCAGCACCTTGTTTTCTTGTATGTACTCACGACATTTAGTCACAACTTTTTGGGGTTTTCCATCACTGCTTTCACTGCAGCCTGGAACTCCAAGGCTCGAGCAATTTCTCCTGCTTAAATCTCCAGAGTAGCTGGGATTACAGATGAGACAGCCACCATGCCTGGAATTTCTTAGTTATAATAAATTTTTTTGTTAACCGTTTCAGACACTAGTAGTATTACTCTACTTTTGTTTGGCATAATGGTCCATATGACATCTATCACGTTTCTACAAAAGAGAAAAACTGTAGACTTATTAAGGGATATTTAACTATATTTTTTCTTGAAATGTCTTTTAAAAGTACTAATTCTGAAATATTTATTAGAAGTACGGGACTCTATTTTTTGTACTTTGTTCAGTATCTAATTTTCTCATTATTGAAATTAGTACAAAATTAAATGATGGTGTTTTCATGCATTCTTGGTGTTGATCTATTATATGTACATTTTATGAAGTATTTAAAAATATTTATAGATTACTTATGTAATCTATTGCAGTGACAGAAAACAGAAATATTCCAATATTTTAGAAAAATGAAACTTTAGGAAAACATTCTTCTTTTCAAATCAGTCATTTAGGGATGTGGTGAGAATGCCAGTTAAAAAGTAGAAAGAAAACTCTTGATGATTCCTGATTTTTTGTTTTAGACTGTGTTTTTTCAGCTTGGTTAAACCTTATAAGGACCATTGTTCTATCAGAAGGGCCTTTAACCCTAGAAAATATTTAGGTCAAAATCCCTAAGCATCTAATTTTAAGATTGTCTGATAATATTTACTCAGTCCTGGGGAAATGTACAAAGGATATGAGTAGTGTGGTCCCCAGAACACATAGCAAACCAGTTCTTCACAGGCGTTCAAATATTTAGTTCAGATACTTCAGGATTACAAATAAAGGATTTATTTATTTTTTTCTTTCTCAGCACTCTTTGTGTATGGAGTTAGGCAAAATATACATGATCTTAATCTAGCATTTGATTTCCCCACTATTTTATTTTAATGAATATTATAGGCTGCCGTCAATCTTAAAATGATTTATCCAGAAACTTTCTTTGCATATCATTTGTAGGCATTTTCAGTGGAAAGAATTTCCTATATGTGGTGGCGAAGTTTTCAGAAGAGCCCATGTAAGCAAGGTAAGGGTTGATGAAGGCAAGGAAGAGCCTTAAAAAGCACAGATGAGTTAGATTATGCTGAGCCCAATTGAAGTCCAAGGTACATCTAAAGATCTGGGGAATGCTACGGACCCTCCCTGCCCCAAACCCTCAAACGCACCCACACTCTGCTTGCAATTCCACAGAGTAAGGAACATTTTGAAGCTCATATAGAGCCCATTGGAAGCTTAGGGGGTGAGAGCCCCTGGTCTACACAAGGTGTCAGACAAGATGGGGGAAACAGGTGGACTGAGGATACTAAGGGCCTCTAGGGTTTCCTGCCTCTAGCTTCCCTGCTTTTTTTCTCCCCGCTTAAAGGCAATCTCCACCCCTGTGTATGAAGAGTGGGAACAGAGGACAAGAAGGGGAAGTCCTGGGAGTTTCAAGAAAGTCTCAGTTAATGTTCGCCCTTTGCCTCCAACCTCCTTAAGACACATAGGGCCCAGGGCAGCTGAAGCTTGCCAGGAAAAGGAGGTACACAGGCGACGTGCAAATCTTTCAGTAAAGGGGTGGCAAATATTACCTTTGCTTCCCATTCTGATCCCCTGATTACCCTGGTTTCCCTCTCTCCATCCACTCTCTTCCTCTGTCAATCGCTTTCTATTTCCTCACCATGCAAGGAATGAACCTGGAGGAGGTTCCTCGCAAAGGGAAGGCAGTAATGACAATCAGAAAAGAATTAACTCTTTTCTCCTTCCTTCCCCATTAATGTTTTTTTGGGGGCGGGCATGAACAGGAGCTATGTATGTTTTATTATTTTTTATTAGATCATAACTGTGTACATTACTGTATTTCTGGGGTAAAGTGTTCTGATTTTATATATACTTTGGAATCAAACTGGTTAACATAGCCTTCACCTCACTTACTTAAGGTGAGGTGAGGTTGTGTTAAGACGTGTAATTTGCTCTTAATATATTTGACATGTACCCTTGCAATATGCACAATAGGTGAGGTCCCTCCCATTACCCTCCCTCCACCTGGCCGCCCCCTCCTCTCTCCTCGCCCTCCTCTTCTCTTCTTCTTACTGGGCTATCACTGTGTTTTACAGAACGATTCTACCTGGCATCAGGGAAGACAGTAGTGTTTCCAAGTCTCCCCAGAAGGATAGCTGTATATAAAATACAAGATTGCCTATATTTTAAGTTTTGAGTGCCTATCATCTAATCTATAATAAAATATTAAAAAAAATTAAAAAAATTTTTTTTTATTGTTTTTTTTGGGGGGGCATGGCAACTGTATCCGGATATATATGCTAATTTACCTTTGGCATTTGCAAGGAGTGGTAAATTTACATTGGGCTGACCTCCTTCAACATATCCAAGGTGGGTTATTTTCCCCAAGGAAAGTCCCATTTGAAACCTTACAATGACAATGCTCTTGTGTTTTGTTTGTCAGTTGTTATACTCATTCTTTCATTTTCTGTTAATACTGAAGTAACTAAATGCAAATAATAATCTTCACCCAGTTGTAATATCCAGAGATTGGATCTAAATCTTCCTGAATTTTTGGGTGAGGTTAAGAATTTGGGGGTATTTTTCTAGGAGATCCAAAGATTAATTTGAACATATCTTAGGTGCTTAAAAAGTTAACAATCCAATTTGCATAAATTATAAGCAAAATCATTGCTTTTCTTCATGTCAGAATGTTGATGAATCCCATTTTTAAAATCACCAGGTAAGAGATTGATCAATGGCTACAAATAAATCTACAGTTAAATAGGAGAAGTGCATTCTTGTGGTCGCCTGCAGAGCAGGATGACTACTACAATATACAGTACAAAAATGTATATTTCAAAGTAGCTAGAAAACAGGTTGTTGAACATTCTTATCATAAAGAAATGATCAATGTTTAAGGTGAAAGATATGTTAATTATTCTAATTTGATAGTTATACAATTTACACATGTATAGACATATCACATTGTACCCTATAAATATATATATAATTATTATGTGTTAACCATAAGTTTTTTAAAAAATAAAAAGCACATGATCGGGGTAAAGAGCGCATTTATAACTTTGACTCAATCTGTACAAAAACAAAGTCTATAAACAAAACATGTGGCCCCCCCAATATGGTGAAATTTTAAAAATTATTTAAAAAATTATAGATATCAAGAACAAATCTGCAATAGTTACTTAATTTTCAGTTAAGCAAGAAAAAATTTTTTTTCATTAAACCATATGGAGGCAGTGACAGAGTCCCAAGAGATGGCTACAGACCAAATGAAAATCTTCATGAATCATTATATCGTTGCTTTCTAGTTTTCACTGGATTATGGTGTTACCATAATTGTGTCAAAATTACAACATGGTGTGAAGATTGTAACAGAAAAATGTTGACCAGTCTGATGAAAGCATTTCAGATTGTATATAGAACCAGCACACCTTACCCCATGACTGCATTAATGTACACAGCTATGATTTAATAATAAAAAAAATTCTCATTGTTTTTCAAATTCTGAAGATGTATATTATCACTCAAAAAAATTTAAACAATAAAATGTTTCGATTTCCTAAATAATATGGAAAATATCTAGATGCTAAAAGCCTTCAAAATAGGATGAATGTAAAAATATGATTATTTTGATTTGACACAAAGTATAAAGGTCTTTCAACATTATATTTTACTAAACGAAAAACTTGGAAAGTTTAAATGAGTTTTCCAAGGCAGCTCAGCAAGCTAAAGGCATTAAATATAGTTTAAGAAATACTATGACTCTCACTCAAATTAAATTTCCAATTCATAATTGTAGCATCTGGAACGGCGACTAGAAAAAAACAAAATAGGGAAAGTAGAGAGTAGCTTTGCTATGATTTTAAGGCTAGCATTTCCTTCACCCGCAGGGACAGGTCTCCAATGAAAAGTATAAACAAAAAATGACATCATATAAGGATCTCAGTTTTGTTTGTTTGTTTTTTAATTGTTTGGGATTCATTGAGGGTACAAAAAATTAGGTTACACTGATTGCATTTGTTAGGTAAAGTTCCTCTTACAGTTGTGTCCTGACTCCAAGAGGTGTGCCATACACCGTGACCCTGTATTCCCCTCCCACCTCCCCTCTCCCCTATCTCTCATTCTCCTACCCCAACCTTGTATTAGATCATCTATTGCCTTCATATTAGAATGAGCACAATGGATTCTTGTTTCTCCATTCTTGTGATGCTTTACTAAGATGGATGTGTTCCACCATCCAGGTTTATACAAAAGATGTAAAGTCTCCATCGTCTTTAATGGCTGAATAGTATTCCATGATATACACATACCACAGCTTGTTAATCTATGCTTGGGTTCATGGGCATTTAGGCTGTTTCCACTTTTAGGGGATTGTAAATTGAACTGTGATAACAGTATAGTACAAATGTCCTTATGATAAAATAATATTTTTTTCATTTGGGTACATGCCTAGTAATGGGATTGCAGAATCAAATGGGAGGTCTAATTTGAGTTCTTTGAAGATTCTCCATATTCCTTTCCAAAAATGTTGTATTAGTTTGCAGTCTCACCAGAGGTGTAAAAGTGTTTCCTTCTCTCCATATCCACACCAGCATCTTCAGCTTTGAAACTTTGTGTTGTGGGCCACTCTCACAGGGTTAGGTGATATCGCAGGGTAATTTTGATTTGCATTTCTTTGATGATTAGGGACGATGAGCACTTTTTCATATGTTTGTTAGCCATTAGTATGTCTTTTTTACAGAAGGTTCTATTCATCTTTCTTGTTCAGTGATGTATGGTATTGTTGGCTCTATATTTATTGATTAATTTGAGCTCTCTATAGATCCTAGTTATCAGGCTTTTGTCTGATTCATAATATGCAAATATTTTTTCCCATTCCAAAGGTTGTCTGTTTGCTTTGATTGTTTTTTCCTTAGCTGTACAGAAGATTTTCAGTTTAATTAAGTCTAATTTGTTTATTTTTATTGTTGCAATTGCCATAGAAGATTTCTGCTTAAAATTTTTCCCCAGGCCAATAGCTTAAAGTGTTTTCCCCATACTTTCTTCCAGGATTTTTATTGTTTTATGTCTTAGATTTAAATCTTTTTCCATCTTGAGTCAATTTTTGTAAGTGGGGAGAGGTGTGCATTTGGTTTCAGTCTTTTACATGTGGTTATCCACTTCTCCCAAAACCATTTATTGAATAGGAATTCTTTTACCTAGTGTATGTTCTTGTTTGGTTTATCAAAGATCAGGTGGCTGTAAGATGTTAGTTTCATCTTATGGTTTCTATTCATTTCCAAATGTCAATGTCTCTATTTTTGTGCCAGTACCATACTGTTTTGATCACTATGGGCATGAAGTACAGCCTAAAATCTGGTAGGGTATTACCTTTGGCTTTGTTTTTATTACTAAGAATTGCCTTGGCTATATGGGGCTTTTTCTGGTTCCATAGAAAATGAAGAATCATTTTTTTCCCAAATCTTGAATGTATGATGATGCTTTTTAATGGGGATTGCCTTGAATCTGTAGATTGCTTTCGGAAGTATAGACATTTTGACAATATTGATTCTTCTCAACTATGAGCATGGTATATTCTTCAATTTGTTACTATCTTCTGCTATTTCTTTTCTTAGGATATCATAATTTTCTTTGTAGAGGCCCTTCATCCCTTTTGTTAGGTATATTACTAGGTATTTTTTTTAAGCAACTGTGAAGGGAATTATGTCCTTGATTAGCTTCTTAACTTGGCTATTATTGGCATATACAAAAGCTCCACATTGTGGACATTGATTTTATATTTTGAGACATTACTGTATTTTTTGATCACTTCCAGGAGTCTTGTAAATGTAACTCACCATATCAGCAGAAGCAAAAGCAAAGACCATATGATCTTCTCAATAGATGCAGAAAAAGCATTTGATAAAATTCAGCATCCTTTTCTAATTAGAACACTTAAGAATATAGGCATGGGTGGCATATTTCTTAAACTGATCAAAGCCATTCACAACAAACCTACAACTAATATTTGAGTAAAACTAAAAGCTTTCCCACTCGGAACTGGAACCAGACAAGGTTATTCTCTATTGCTACTACTTCAACATAGTGCTGGAAGTTCTAGCCAATACAATCAGGAAAGAAAAGGAAATAAAGGTCATCCAAATGGGAGCAGAGGAGGTCAAACTCTCATTCTTTGCTGATATGATCTTAGAGAATCCCTAAGACTTAACAACAAAGGTCTCAGTTTTGAAAGAGTCTATTCATTTATTTTGAAGAGATGAATAAGTCTCCAACCACATAGCCAGCTTGATAAAGATTATTACTCAAGTTCTGAAATAATACTTTGCCATTTTAATAAGAATATGATTGATACCTCAAGTTTGAAGAATCTTCCCTCCTTTAGAGTAAAAACCTCTAGTAGCTGTGGTATTAATATTTTTGCCACATGGATATTACTGCCTATTTAATTTATGCCTACTTGTTATAAGGTACAGCATGGTACATTTAAAACATAAGCTTACAGATAATCAGAAGCTAATTAAAAACTTCACACTATAATTTTCTGTGCATGCTTTCATCTGTAGTTTTGCAAGAGTAATTATATGATTTTTTACAGTGCAATCTAATTTTTGTGATAAATTATTCTTTAAATCATTGCTGGAGAAAGAAAATCAGTTCTCTAGATCAGAAGTGTTCACCAGAGGCAATAAAAACCTATTATTTCTCTAATGCAGGCTTCTCCTCTGAAAGATTGTGAGATTCTAGTCTGGAAGAGGAGGAAATTCTGGCTTCCTTGCCTTGCTTAAGCCTAGCTTGATAGCGTGTGTGCACAAACACACATACACACACACAAGCATGCACACACACATACACACATGCAAAGCAAATAGAACTAGTATTATCTATGATGCAATCTGACCTTAAGTAAGAAAATTTTCAGAGACATTATCACTTATACTAAAAGAACTATGGATGCATTTAATAATAATAAAGTCTAAATATTTCAAAGGTCTTAGATTTTAGGGCTGATTGTTTATTACTAGGACAACTTGAGGCATCTTAGAGTCGTATACTCCTCACCTCTACAATGAGAATCTAAATACCTAAACGTGCTGCCATCCATAAGGTGGAGGCTGCATAGTGAGACTGAGGGTAAAGAACTGCATTCAAAATACCGGAATTCAAGTTCTAGTTCTACTACGGACTCCTAAAACAATGGAAGACATATAGCAAATGTTCAATTTTGATATGTTTACTACATGAAGGAAGCCAGTTACCCAGGTGAGGAAGGAAGTTACTTTTTCTTCTAGTTCATCTGTCATGGTCTATCAACATGTAAAAAACATTTGTTTCTTCGAAGCATCCACGGCATTCTGCACACGGTTTCACTGTTCCTGTAACCTCACATCTAAATTCTTGTAAAGTCATTCTTACCTCTCTTGCTAATCATGTCCCTTTCTAAACAAATTTTCCTTCTTTTGTCATTGTGGGACATAGCTGAACATTCTCAATGATTTTGAATATCAACAAGCCCCAAATTATAGTGGCTTTTTAAAAAGATATTCTTTTAGCTGGACTTACAACTACTGAATATCATCGACTCACATACTCAAAACAAACAAGGTTAATTCCTCAGTATCTTCCTGTAAAACATTGTCATTTCAATATCAATGTGCTTCAGCTTACCATGTTTATTTTGACTGAAATATTCTCTCATCAGTGTTATAGGAAGAACATGATGTGTAGATTCAGACTGGTCTGAGGTCGAATCTGAATTCTGCTGCTTTACTAGATATGTAATTTAAGATAGTGTGTAGTGTGTCTCCTTGTAAAATGTAAGTAATAACTTCCCAACAGGCTTATTGTGAGGATTAAATAAGAATATAGCAATTAATAATATCTAAAATCCATACATTTTGTATGCATTTAGGCATCTGATATTCACAGAAATCCTGTGAAAAAGATACAATTTCTCTTACACAAGGAAACTGTGAAGCAGAGAGCTAAAGTAAATTCCTAGTAAATAATAGAAATTTACTATTTAAATACTAAAAAAATGTATATAATGTACATGACATATGGACAAAAATGCTAGTGAATGAATGAGTTACATGAAATTTTAATAAAAATGCATGTTTTAAAAAAATGCATATACCTACTAGTTGAATTTCTTTCAAACAATTCAAATAAGGGCAGCTTTTTGACTCACAAGGCAATAGTCACTATGAATCACAGTTAGTGACTATTAGGCTCTTGCTAGCTCTGTTTCAATTCTGTTTAATAGGTGTGAATTCTAAACTACAGGTTCAGGGTTTATTAATGTGGTGATTGCTTTGGACTTTAAATACTAAGAATTGTCTTTTTCTATGTTCATAGAATTAGCATACATTAATTTACAGAGCACAATGACAAATGTGTGTGTTAATTTTCTAATTAAATGTTTGAAAATATTGTATTGCCAAGTAAAATAATCTGATTGGTATTATCTCATACAAATCTTAGTCATTAAAGAAAAAACACAGTCCTGGTAGATCATCAGATAGAAACATGCTGAAGAGAAGTTTTAGAATAGTTGATCACATATATATTTTTTATAAGAAAACAGATGTTTTCTAATATCTTTAATCATTGTTGCTGACTGTCTTCCATTGAAAGAATCTGTACATGATATTCTGTAGACATGGGAATGGTCATTTGTCATAGTATTTAGTGTTTTCACAGCCCCGGATTAAAGTGTATTTGATATTTCTATTGAACAGTGAGAGAAGGAGAATTTCCAAAGAACCAAGGATATTACAAGTGAAAAACTCAGGATATTATAACATAATGCTTATGATAAATTATGACAATAAAATTGTTACACTAAAGACTGTTCGATTCATTATCTATAACAGGAATGCAGATATTATAGAAAGTTCTATTTCCTCTTGCTGCTTCAAAAAAAAATGCACTATTGGTCAGTTGTTCCTTTCAATGTGAAATGTAAGAACTTACATTAGAAGATTGCAGTAAAATTATATGACTTACCAATATACTATGTTATAAAAAGGGATAGCTACTATATTTTCAACGCAGAACTAGTACAACTGTTAGTTATGACTCTAATCATTTCTGAAAAGAGCATGAAGTTGTTGAACTACGCCATTCCCCAGGGTAATGACCGCACTTGCTCTTGCTGTCCATTAGTGCTCTTCCCACTCAAACATTTTATATCCCACTGACTCTTTAGGAAGTGGTTGGAGAACAAAACGAGTTCAGCTGGCATAATTTCATAATTATCAGTGGCCTGAACACAGGTTGTCTAAAAAGCTGTTCTATCTTGTTATTGTTCAATATTCTGCTCCACAGTACAACAAAGAAATCCAATACTGCGTGGTAATGACAGCATTTAGCATGTTGCACCCAGTAAGTGATTACACTCCACAGCCCCAGAGGTGGAGGAAGGCACTGTTGTCTCCACTTATCACTTGTGGTCTGGAAGAGCACAGTTTTTCTTTTTGCCCACAGCTATAAAATATCTCAGAAGCAAAGCAAAAGTTCAGAAGCATTAATTCATTGATTGGCATCCCAAAAGTGCATTGGTTCAAGTGAAAAAGAGGAATATTAAACACATTTTCTTTTCCCTGAGCCCCTTACCAGTATCACTGGAAATAATGATGGAATCACTAGTTTTAAAGTACTTTCACCCTAGAGAGGGCAAAATTGTTCAAAACTGAGGCCATAGAATTGGAGGAAAAAAATTTAATTTCATCTAGGTTTTGACTTAAGTTTGGGCAAAAGCTTTTCAGGAATTTTTTTTTTTTTTGAGACATTCTCACCATGTCGCCTTTGGTAGAGTGCCGTGGCGTCGCAGCTCATAGCAACCTCAAACGCTTGGGTATAAGTGATTCTCCCGCATCAGCCTCCCAAGTAGCTGGGACTACAGGTACCCACCATAATGCCTGGCTATTTTTTATTGCAGTTGTCATTATTGTTTAGCAGGCCTAAGCCAGCTTCGAACCCGCCAGCCTTGGTGTATGTGGCTGGCACTGTAACCACTGAGCTATGGGCACCGAGCTTAAGGAATGTTTTTAACAAAGTATTTCTTGTTGGGAGATCTACTTTGAAAGCCGTGGACTGATCAAGGTTGTAGATTCTAAGATTTCTATGCGTGAGAAATCTTAATCCACTTTTCAAGGTGGCACTTTTCCCTCATAGAACAGTTCCTTCTTGATCTTTCATCAAGACGGAAGAGACTGAGGAAAAGAACAGATATGACTGAAGGTAATTTATTTGTATTCTCAGGTTAAAAAGGGAAAGAAAATGTTTATGTTGCCAATTTTACTGGTATTTTATAATGAAGGCTTATCATACATAGAATATGCATTTATGAATATCTGGTATTTTAAGCGTCATATTCAACAAAATATTTAATTTGTTAAGGACCTCAAAATCAATATAGCACAAATCTAATTCTTTTTTTCTATTAATGTCATAATTTGTCTCATTTATCTTACATTTCATTCAGTCACATCGACCATTGCTGTTGATTATTGACTGTGAAAAGGGAACCATTTCTTATCATAGCCAAAGCTATTTCTTTACCGCTACCATAAAGCTCTTACTATTAAAGGAGAAAATATAAGTAAAACATCTAACTCAAAAAGCACTGCTTCGAGTAGAGTCTGAGAAGTAAAAACAAATATTTACTACAGAGCATTTTCTTGCAGGTTTCCAATCTTAAAAATAAATTAATGAATAAATAAATTCTCCAGAGCAAAGTTTCTACCAATTCAGCATTAATTTCCTAGGTTAAAATACAACCAAGCATTGTCTAAACCTCTCTTCCCTCTGTCCTCCCTCAGAGCTAACAAATCCCCCTCCTGATTTCTGCTCTCTCTTCAGCGAATACACCTTCCTCACTTCCTCACCAAAAATATTGTTCCCTTTTACCTTGGAAGTGAGAACAATGAAACCTAAAAATCTGTACCCTCATATTAATTTGAAATATAAAAAAAAAATTTTTCCTCATTTACGTTCTCATAGAAATATCTTCATCATAACTTTCAATCCTGGTACAATTTAATAAGTTGTAAACATCCCTGTTAGCTTAGTTGTTCTGTGAGTCATACAAAGCAGTCAATTCTTATTTGTCTCTGGGTCTTTAGAAGCTGGCAGATTCCCGGAGCAAGGTAGGCTCTCTCAGCAGTGGTTGAGCTGAATGATCTGGGAGTAGTGATAAGAAATGCAGGCCCTATGAGCTGAGGACACCATTGCAACACCAATTATTTGATTGATTGGACATATATTAATAATTTCCAAACTTCAAATATATAGTTCCAAATAATCTCATTCAGAAAACGAATTCATTCAGATTCATTTTGTAGTTAGCTCATTTTGCCTGACTTTCAGAGGCAACATTTCTTTAAAGCAATCACTGTCAGTGTCCAAATTGGGTATGTAGACTCTGTCTTTTAATTTCTCTCAGTTAAAACGGTCTTCTCAATATTTCTTCATATAGAACTCTAAGAACGAAATAAAGGGCATTACTTATGTAGGCACCAAATACATAAACCTCTTTTTTAAAAAGAAAAGCTTTGGCTTTGTCTATGTCAGTGGTGGGGAACTTGCGTCCTCATGGCTGGTTCTGAAGTGCAACCTTTGGAGCGAATCTAGATTTTACAAGGCAAACCCTTTTATTTTGATTAATACATTTTTGTTCATCTTTTATATTTTTATTTTACTTTATAATGGATGTACTTAGAATACCAAAGAATAAAATAAGTTTCAACAAAGTAATCCTGCCAGCTTGCCTGGAACAGTTAGAACATGAGTAAACCATAAAGGCTAAATTGATGTCTGACTGCTCTTTCTTGAGTAGTGCCACCAACTCAGGAGGCTGGGGGGTGAGTTTATGGGGGTCAAATATGTTTGCCTGTTATCAACTTTTGAAAATGGTGCACTGTGTTTCTGCTTGAAGTGGAATTTGTGATTAGTGGCATGACTCCACAGTACATTTTAATCCTGTCTTCTTAAAAGCTTGTCATGTCAAAGAAGACCGAGAGAACATTGAAGGAAGAAAACAGAATTTTTAATGAGGATTGGGGATTGTAATATTATCTTATTTCTGCTAACGATAAGATGATTTGCTTGTGTTGTGGTACTGCAACATCAACATTAAAGAAATTTAATGCACATCAGCATTTTAACACTCACAAGGACAACAAATATTTTAAATTAGAGGGAGAAGTACAAAAGGTTGGATTGTAGAAAACAAAAGGTGAAAAGCAATAGCAAAGACAATTCTTTCCAGCAACAGTAAGACCTGGAAATAATGGCATTGATGCAACTTACAAAGTAGCTTGTATACTCAGGGGAAAAAAGGGAAGCCATTCTGTGATGTGGAAATTATAAAATAATGCATTGTCAAACTGTGAGATGTGTAGACCTGATACCATTTCAAGATGCAGACAACTGCCTCTTTGAAGGAGAGCTACAATGAATCGGCAGCATGAATTAGCTTTCAACTTCACAGAACAAATTCTCATAACACATCAAAAGGAAAATATATGTTACTTGATCACTTTGGATGAATCAACTGATCCTACTGACTGTGTAGGTTTTACACTTCATTCAGGTGATAACAGAAGATTTTCTCTGCTATGAAGAGTGCTTTGGGAACTTTTGCAAACAGAACATGGGAAGTAGATCCCTTTAACAACTTTCAAGGTAAATGTCATGAAGTTGGATCACATTTTGTCAACTTAGTGAGTGTATGTATAGACAGTGCACCTTCTGCGACAGGAAAACATGAAGGGTTTACATACAGATTTGAAAAAACATTTACAGTTCCTATGCTCTCCTTTCCTTCATTTCTTTTCATTGTCTCTTCAATCAACAAAATATCTGTGCCAAAAGTACTGTTTTCACTTGGCAGCAAGTTATAAGTACTGTTAACTGTATTCATGCAAACACAACATGGCATTGCCAGTTTCCTAATACGATAAAGTTCAGTGAGGAGGCATTCAGTTTGGACTTGCCATATCATTCCAAAGTACGCTGGCTATCACAGGGGCAGGTGTTAGCCAAAATTTTATCTCTGGGAAAACAGATAGTTACATTTTATGAAGAACAGAAACAGCAATGAGAATGAGTGAAAGAAGACTTCTATAGAAATGCAGCATTTCTGTGGGATATCACATCAAATCAAAGTGACTTGACTATTTCTTTGCAAGGTAAAATTAAGTCTACATGTGACATGTAGAAAAAAATCCAAGCATTTAGAAAAAGCTACCTTTTCTTCAAAACAATTCTTCATCAAAAGGAAATATTGGATGAATATTTTCCTCAGTTAGCAAAAGTCATTGATGAGAAGGATGATATATGTGAATCATCTGAAAAATACACAGCTGTTCTAGACATATTAATTGGAGAATACAAGGAAAGGCTCACTTTGAGAATCACACTCAAATTACTGTTTCAGCCTCACTAATTGATATCACCATGACACATAAAGAACCATGAATAGAATTGACTGAGTTATGAGTAGCTCACACAGTAAAGTCATTGTCTGATGCTAAGAAATATCCAACTGAAATATGGAATATATAATAGATAATCCATGTTTCAGCAACATGGCTGAAAACAGCTTCTTGCTTTTCAACACTTACTGCTGTGAATCTGCATTCTCCTATCTAACCCAAATCAAGATGTCCTTTTAAGGTCACAGTAAAGGACACCTGTCTAGAGGATGAGCTGTAACTGCAGACCTCCGTGCTACAACTAAATATTCAAATATGTAGATACAAGCTGGCTCAGGCCTGTAATCCCAGCACTCTCAGAGCCTGAGGCAGGGGGATTTTGTGAGCTCTGGAGTTCCATACCAGTCTGAGCAAGAGCAAGACCCCATCTCTAAAAATACCCAAGCATTGTGGTGGTGGGTGCCTATAGTCCCAGCTACTCAGGAGGCTGAGGCAAGAGGATTGCTTGAGCCCAGGAGTTTGAGGGGGCTGTGAGCTACGATGCCATGGCACTCTACAAAAGGCAACAAAGTGAGACTCTGCCTCAAAAAAAAAAAAAAAAATAGATACAACAAAGTCATTTAAAGGTTAGTTAACTTTAAAAACAGCTTTCACTTTTTAAAATTAAATGCATAGTAGTCAAACTTTAACAACACAATGTGCATTTTAAAGTGTGTCTACTTGAGGTTTCTTGAATGTGGCTGTATTTGATTATAGCTAAATGAAAATGCAGCCTTCCCACATGCAGAGTTTCTCCGCCCCCAGTCTATTTGTTGGAGAAGCTTTATAGATGGTGAGTGAGGAGATAACTGCCTTTCTGAAGCAAAAACAAAAGGCAAGTTTCTTATTTTTCATAGGAGGGTCATGAGTATCTTCATTCCTAGTAATTATTTTCTGGGCTTTGCGCTATTTATGGAATGAAGAAACCTCAAGGAGTCTTAGGGAGCAGACGGCAGAACCAACTCCTACCTAGTGGCTCGCAGAGTACGACCAATCAGTTATCTAATATTTGAGGGAGGCAGACTCAAGAGATCTATGAACTGTTCCTTTATCTTGGGATTTTTTCCATTATGTTGGCTTTAACCATTATTTTTGAGAAACCAAGAAAATGATGAAAATACTAAGAAAAGTGCAGGTAAAACAGGTACCACAAATTTTTTCAAAGAACTCACAGACATCCCAGCTTGTCTGTGGAATCCACATCAAGAACCCTGGGCTTGCATTGTGTCAAATCACCAAAAACAGGTACTTATATACATCACATGAGTTAAGATGACATGACTTACATGTCAATAAATTGTCTTAATCTTTTCTTAAAAAACCAATGTGAAAATGGTTTTTATTTACATTTTTAAAACTGCAGCTTAAATCTTTTGGTCATTATGATCTTCAAAGTCTTCTAAATAAGAGAAGAAACCAGTTCTTACATTTTCTCTGAAATTTGTAATTACAATTGATCCCCTTTAAATGAATTATTCCCCTTTCATTAAAAAAAAATGGAAACTACATAAATCATCTTGTTCCTCTATTAACATTAGATTCAAGGAAGTAAAAGGGAAATGACCATGAACTTCAAGAGTGTTTTCTATCAGAGGGATAATATATAAGGAGTGACACCTACCTAATTTTATTTGATTGCTACAATAATGCTGACAAGTAGGTTAGATAACTCTACTTTAGCAATGAGAAAATAAGATGCAGGGATATTAAACCATTTCCCCAAAGTTATCTATTTGGCATATGGCAGAACATTTTAACAACCTCTGTCTCACTAATGCCAAGACACTTTAAAGCAGGGGTCCTCAAACTTTTTAAACAGGGGGCCACTTCACTGTCCCTCAGACCATTGGAGGGCTGGACTGTGGGCCCCAGGACGAGTTGGCTGCTAAGCAGGACAAGCAGTGGTGGCAAAAACACCTGTCAGGCCAGAAAAAGGTCCTAGGTGGGCTGGATTTGGCCCCCGGGCTGTAGTTTGAGGACGCCTGCTTTAAAGTGTACCATGTTGTCCAGTGATGCATTTTGTGGACAATGACAATTATTCCCTGATGCATATCTCTGGTATAATAGTACCCATTTCCTTTCACATCATTTCTGATCCCTTTTTTTACCTTATATTTAAAATGTATTCTCACTCCATGTATGTTTTACCTTTGTAAATTCAAGTCCTTATGAGATGAGAAAAATGGTTTTTCAAATTGTTAAAAATAGAAGTTAAAAGGAAGACACAGAGAAAAGAAAATAGAGAAAAGGGGCAACACAGAAGGGCAGATTAGATAAGCCAAGCATCGCTCTAGGACAAAATTGGGACATTTGACTTTAAAAAAAAAAATGTTGAAGTGTTTAATATTTGGTAATCTTTCTCACTATAAAATATCAAGCAGTATTTGTTATTTTGAAATAGCTCTAAAACAATCCTCCCATTTGTGTTTGTACGTACAGAGAGGCTTTATATCTTTCTCTGCCTCATCTACTCCCATATACCCACCCTGTGTGCACCCAGACAGTTAGAGCAGTGAGCTGTCACTGTGCCAGGCATGCAGAAGGTACTTAAGAGGTGCTCACCTTGGGGGACAGAACTGAATTCTGTGTTTCTACTTAGCCTTCTTCAGAATATGGGCTATGTGATGCTGTAATTACTTGTATGTCACTATTATTTATTCATTCCCCAGAGAAATTTAATTTCTTGTAAATCCCACAACACGCTGCTAAGTTTCAGATTAGAAGACACTTCAGCTGAAAAAATAAGACTCCTACGGGACCACTTACACTTTCTAGTCAGCTATATTTTCAAAAATTCCCTATGGGAAGCTTTATGACCATCTATTTTATGGCTTAACAAAATTTAGCTCTTTGTATTCATTTTCCTTTTTTGCCCCTGGACTTTCCCTGTCAAAGTGACCCTTGAAACGTCCTGCAGTTATTACGGTCTCTGTAATGCAGTTTGGGGTTTCATCTCTACGTGCTGTCAGGGTAAATGTGGTGTGGCTTGCTTTTGACATCTTATCTTATTTTCCCATTCGTGCTCTAGAACCGTTAGTGTTTTCCTGTCCCTCACTCTTTGTTTCCATCTTTTGTTAGTTATTCTTAAATGCATAATCTAAACTGGTTTTACACTATTTTCTCAAACACAGCAAGGAAAACAAGTGGCGCCAATCTGAATGTGACTCAGAAATCATGTTTGCTTCACTCACACACATTCCAAAACGATTCCTTAAGTTCAATTCTTTTGACCTCACTGGAGACTCTCGGGAAGTAAATGAGGGGCAGTTACTCTGAATTATAATACTATATATTTTATTCTGAGGAGAATAATGAGGGGAAATTTATTATTTTGTATGTATGGAGGTATTATGTAATTATTTCTATCCTATGTAAGATAGCATCTTGTTTCAGTATCAGTGCAAATCAGAGGCTGGGCTTGGGGGCTCACGCCTGTAATCCCAGCACTCTGGGAGGCCAAGGCGGGTGGATGGCTTGAGCTCAGGAGTTGGAGACCAGCCTGAGGAAGAGTGAGACCCCATCTCTAACAAAATAGCCTGGCATCGTGGCAGGGGTCAGTAGTCTCTGCTACTCATGAGGCTGCGGCAAGAGGATTGCTTGGGTCCAGGAATTTGAGGTTGCTGTGACCTATGATGCCACTGCGCTCTACTGAGGGTGACAAAGTGAGACATTGTCTCAAAAAAGAAAATAATACAACCCTATAGATGTGCTGAAATGTGAGAGAAAATCAAAATGATTTTCAAAGAAAGGAGGACGTGTCAACTGTTCAAGGAAAACACTGAAGTGGAATTTGATAAGGAAGGTTTATTTGTAAATAGGAGAGAAAACAGTAAAAACAAATGAGTGGGGAGCGGTTTGCAAGAAAGCGATGGAGCTCAGGAGAAAAATCCATTTGTGATCAGTAGCTTTCTGGTAGTGGTAAATACCTGGGAAACTAAAGAAACTAAATATGGAATTGAATATCTAAAATATCAGACATTGCTTTTCTTTATATTCAAAAAATAGATGTCTCTCTTCATTGGTAGTTTGGTCAGAGTATTCTCATGTTCACCTCTCCTCCAACAAACGCTGAGGCCGATGAGCCTTAATGTCTCTAATGAACTTGGTAGCAAAACAACACAACCAAAAAACATACATTCGCTGAAAAAACTTCAATCCTTCAAAGTCACAAACCACTGTCACAGAACACTTTGCTCTACAGAGTGAATGTGAACTGTCATTAACTATTTTTTTTTCATGTCATGGTAGTACAGACTGATTGAAAGAAGCACATCTGTTTGCGAATTCAAGGAGAAAGGGTGTTGTACTCAACCTCTCAGCTGTTTCTTAAGGTAGAATTAACTTCAGAGCTTTTGAGCATTGACATTCTCACCCTATGCTATCCAACACACACAGTGTTTCACATGAAAAACTGAAATCTAATTTAGAAATAGACAGTTGGTGAAGATTGCATTTCAATATTCTTAAAACCAAAAGAGTCACCTCTTAAACCCCTTTATTCTCTGTTACACCTTTAAAAATCCAGTAAGAGACAATTTTAAAATACATAAGATTTGCATTAGGGATTATACTTGATGAATTTAAAGACATCTGAAAGTATGAACCCAGCTATGCAACATTAGAAGGAAAAGAGAGTGAAACAGTTTTTTTTTTTGTTTGTTTGCCAAGGTGAGTCAGCACCAACGTATCACATAATCATTTCCCTCAAATCAATCAGCAAAAGAGAAATTTAACCATTAGATCACTCCAGCTTCCCAGGTGATAACAAAGAAGAGAATATTCATTTCACAAAATTAAAAAAGGGTAGTAATTTCTTTATTCTCTGAGACACTAAAATGACTCCTCATCAAAGAATATTGACAAAAATTGGGGAAAAAACGATCATCTGTGTGTCCTAAGAGAATATACAATAAAATGGTGCAAATGCTTTGCACTAATCAACACTGCTGTTACTATTTCAAAAGAGCAACTTCAAATACAAGTAACAAAGGGGAAGTCGTGTTTATAGAAAATACACTCCTGTCAAGTGCTTTACATACGTTTCCTTATTTAACTCTCATGACGATCATGAGGAAAGTATATTTATCTTACAATTTCCTGCCAAAGATCTCAAGGCTAAACAACGTTCAAGGTGACAGAGTTACAATGTTTTTAAGGTAACAAAGTTAGCAAGTGACCAAGCTGAGATTTGATCTCAGGTCTGGATGGGTAAGGAAGCCTATCACCTTCTCACTATACTCCACTAATTTCACTCAATAATTATTTGCTAAATATCTGTGTTTTCATTTATGCCATAGCTGAACCCAAATGGTGAAAACAATGTAATTATCTTTGTCCTCAAAGAACTTAAAAATTGCAGAAGCCCATAGCCTGAATATTAGAATACAGTGCAGAAAATGTAGTGTAGATGCATAAAACCCAGAAGATTTAATAACCCATCAGCAGGCAGTACCATGGGGATAGAGGAAGCTAGCAGAAAGATTCTGGGAAACAACAGTAGACCTGAAGAGCAATAGGAGGTGAAACAGAAGCTCAGAGATTCCTTCTCAGCAGAGGAAATGGTGTGAGTAAAAGCCTTGGGTGGGTTTGGGGCTTGGGAACTTTTGGAGAAAAAGGAAAGTTCAGTCAAGCTGAGGCTGGAGCACAGGGTTGGTAAAGAGGACGTGAATGACACTAGGGAATGAAGCAAAGAACACATCGTGCTCTGCTTTTATTACAGCTCATTTCAAGGATCTTAGACTTTATATCACAGGTTATGAGAAGCTACTGAAACATTTTAAGCAAGAGGTAACATGATTGGATTTGAATTTTCTAAAAATATCTCCAGCTGTATTATGAGAATGAATTATAAAGCATGCAAGAGAAATGTGGGGAGATGAGCGAGCTATTGTAGTAGCTCAAGGAAGAAATGACAGGGATTTCAACTAAGAGTAAGGCAATTGGCAGCCTATAAAAATGGAGAAATGTGTTGAGATGCAAGAATATGAGATCCATCATATCCCACATACGATCACTCAACACGTTCTCTTGATTCTACGTGTCAGGGATACATCTGGATGGAGACATGTCAATGATAATCCAGGATACTGATTTAAAAATAGTTGGATGTCAGGGCCATTTATCAAGGTTGGGAACACAGAATAAGAAGGAGCAATATGGGGCAATGTCAGGACAACAACATTGTTACTGTTACCAATAATAAATATCACCAATTGTTGAACTCTTCCTGCATTCCAGAAACTGAGCTAAATGCTGTATATATATATACACACACACATACATACATACACACACATAATATACATAATTTATGACAGGATTATAAATAGAAATTTTCTCACAGAACCTCCTCTGAAGCAATTACTCCTGTTATCTAAATTTTATAAGTGGCTATCTCAAGAATGGAAGAAAAAGTATACAATGTACTTAGCCCTATTATGAAACTAATTTATAGCTTTCATATGAAAGCTATAACCCAATTATAGCCCAAGAATATGGGGAAAGGGGGGGAGGGGACAGGGGTGGATGAATGGATGGAGGGTGTTTGGTGGGACCACACCTATGGTTCATCTTACAAGGGTACATGTGAATCTTTCTAAATGTAGAATAAATGTCTTAACATAATAACTAAGAAAATACCATGAAGGCTATGTTAACCAGTTTGGTGAAAATATTTCAAATTGTATATAAAACCAGCACACTGTACCCCATGATTGCATTAATGCTCACAGCTATGATTTAATAAAAAGAAAAAATTTAGGAACACGACCAATATCATAGAACTGGAATGTGACATTGCCAACTGGACAAGGTATAAAAAACTAAAGCATTGACAAAAGATTAAATGTGACATTTGTAAATCTATAGCTCAAGGCACATCAAAGTCTTCCCATAGGGGTTTGAAGTCCTACAAAGACATTCTTTTATTCTTCAATAGAAGTAGTAGTCAGGAGAGACTACTACATCCTTGAGACAGAAAGAGCAAATTCAAGTTGGGGTGATAGGTGGAGCAAAGAATCAAGAGACAGGTAGAACTAATAAAATGAGCTGAACTGGGGACAAGCAGGGAAGTTGGAAGACTGCCCCAAAGAACACTGCCCAGACTGCCTGCCTTGTCTGTTGGAAGGTAGCTAGTTAATGCAGAAGATATCTGGGTGTTTTACCTTGTCGTCCTAAGTCTAGAGATGTAATGGAGAATGTCAGTTTAAAAATTCCCGAAACAAAATAATAGAATTACTTCAGGCCTAAAAATATTCTGGTTATTCTAACTATCTCTTACACAACCTCCACCATGACAATAAATCCCAGAGGGTGAATGCGCTTTGTAAGGTCTACTGATGTTCATTTATAGTTACATCTAAGGCAAGCCACTCGTAAAAGTGTAATGAACATGCACCATTGACATAAATTTGCAAGGGTAATTCAAAAAGAAAAAGAAGCCATGGAAGAACAAAACCATGGTAGGAAAATGTAATTATATCAGGAATAAATAAAAGGTTAGAGATTTGAATATACGAACACTTTGATTCCACATGTTGATTCGTACGGTTTCCAGAAGAGAACCAAGCAGCGTTTTCATGGCTGATATTAATACGGAGGTGGGGAAGATTAGCAGATTGTTTTCTTAAAAACAAAAAACATACAAACAAACAAAACCCAACTACTGCTGCAGTGCCTTTTATTTCCTATACAAAAGCTGGTCCTGGGGTCCTTGTTTGGAGGTCCCTGTGTCTTTTCTGCTATAAACAATTTCTGCCTTTCTGTTACTTGCTGTACTTTCAAAGGACAACCTGGAGACACTTATATGTTTATTTCAGGAAAGCCGTATGTCCCATGTTTTAATCCTTAAAACTCTCTGAGACCAATGTGATGAAGCCAAGTGATTTAAGTTTACGGGGAAAGAGGAAATTGAGGCACCTTACCTGGAATCTCTTGGTAAATAAGCATGGGAAAATGGACATCCATCATTCATTCCAATAGCTTTCTAAAGAGACCTAACTAGCCTTGAAAATCATGCAGAACAATGTTTTATAGAGCAGCCCAAACTAAATTGGCTTAGACCTTGTTGGTGGTCTATCCACAGTATCTTGTGAGTCAGCTCCAATTCTCACTGCTGAGGCTCTAGGTCAGATGGTATCTACCTTTTCCTCTTATCTTTGCATTAGCTTCCCAGCTTCCAAGTCAATATCTACAAAACAATAGCAGCAGAATTCTCTTTCTCAAATACAAACTGGATCTTTTCACTGGATCTTTTACATGTAAGGCTTGGTCGAAAGCCTTACCTGTATTTCTTATACATGAAATGAGATCAAACACCTTGGCTTAGAATTCAAATCCTTCTTCAATTTAATTATAAATTAACCTTTTGAAATTCATCTTCCACTCTCCTCTGCCTCTTAGCCTGTGTCTTATAAATAAATACAACCAGTCATACACAAGCACCCTGTGTTCTACTGTCCTGACCACGCTCTGAGCTCCCTCCAATTTGAGTGTTAGTTCATGCTGTTTTCTGGAGCTTCTTGAAACTTCATGGCAGGCCTTTCCATTCTTCATAAATTATCTATTCCAGGAGCTTATCCAATTCATATGTCATCCATTCAAGGAGGTTTCCAATTTAATTCATTTAGCTCAAATTTATATTTTTCTTTTTTCATAATATTGTGAGTGGACATCTCTTAATACACTTTTCGCTGCTAATCTAAAACTCTGTATCTCTCTCAGTCAGTTGATGTTAAGGCTGAACTTCATTTAATTTATTTACATTTATCATTCTTCCTCACCTCAACATTGAGCATGATGCTTTGCAGAAAGTAGGCATTAAATTTTCTAAATCGAACTAAATAATTTTTGATAAATAACATCATTGCACATGACTATTTTAGGCCAAAGTGAACTAATTATCTAGGTTATTACCATGTTCCCTCACACAATGAGTGAAAAATTTCAGTAAAAAATATTACACATACTATTTTGGAATTATTTTCTTTTGTATTTATTCAATAAAAAGAGATTATAAATAAAAGGAAGTCTACAATAGTCAAACACACATTGCAATAAGAGGAAATATGGACACATTACTTACTCAATATTAAGTGTGCTTTACGGCAATTATGGAGATTCTTGGCATTGCCATAACTATAATTCCAAACAACCTATCAGTTTAGTATCAATGATTTTATTTTTGATGACAGATGACAACTGAAGGTCACAGATGGGATATGTGACTTATCCAGCATCAACCTATTAACTGCCAGAAATTAAAAGTCATTTATGTTTGAATACAGAGTCTATATGTATTCTCGAGGCTACCACCCAATCTCCAAGGTCTGCAAGATTGGAATGACGTGTGAATGTGTATAGAGAAGATGAAGAAACCACTTTATATCCTGAACTGTAAGCAAATTTGTGCATAAATGTAATGTGAGAACGAAATTCTATGCAAATATATCCCTTAATAAGTATCTAATATATAATAATTAAACCTAAACTATATGGTGTTATGGGATATATTTTAAAACATACAATAATTATAAAATGTGATCTTCACAGACATGTATTAAACATTAGTCACTGGATGAAGCATTTTAATTTGCTAATTAATTTAATCCTCACAAGAACACCGAGGTACACACCATGATTATGCACAGTTTGCAGATGAAGCAACAGAGAACTTAGAGCTGTTAATAACCGGTCCGGGGTCACAGTGTCACATAGCTAGTTAGTAGCAGAACTTTGTTTTCGCCCAGGTATGCTTGTATGGAAAGATATATTTTTCAAATACATACATAAATTCCTAGAATCCAAGCATAACTTAGGCAACTGAAAACGTTAAATTTAGATGAACATTTTAGCATTGTTTATGATGAGATGGGTAGTTTACATGCACCAGATTTATTATCATTTATTTTAAAATATTTCTGGGGGAAATACTAATGAATATTTTGTTCACACATCCATCGGTTCTTATTTTATATCAAATACAAAATATGAAACATATTGGATGAACATTAATATGTATGTTATATTTTTATTCATATGTTCTCCTAGTATTTTCCAAAATTAGAGAGGTAGGAAAAGTTTTTCTCCTAAACTGAGCAGAACAGTGTTTGTTTTCTGCTCATGTGGATTTTTTGGTTTCTGCTCATGTGGATTTTTTGGTTCTCTGCGTGTCATTTTTCTCACACAGAACAAAGCTGGGAGGTTGTAAACTGTCCCATGTGGGCAAGACACAATATGACACTTTCCAAATTACAGTTTGTGTGTTTCTCAAACACAACAATATGAATACAAGAGTAATCATTGGAGGAAAACAAGTACATATGCATCACTAATTTTACTACTTTTAGTATAAAATCATTCTACTTTGTTTTACCTCTAACAATATTACAGTGAGAGGAATAGATTTGCTAAAATTGAGAATACCGCATTTCAGATTAATTATAATCACACAACTGAAGCACTACCTCTCATATCAATTCACCATGAGGATAAAGCACATTCGCTTCTCATTCTTTTTGACCTTCCTGTTCTTTTGTTTCACCGCAGTCTTCAAGATTAAGACAGAATCCTAAAGGAAACCAGAGTCCTAATTATTTGGACACGGGTATCTCCTCCTTCCATTATTAATATGGTTCTGAAATCCTAAACATTAAAGAATTACTTTGTAAAATCATAGTCCTGAAAAGGGCTCTACAGGTTTATTCCTTCTTTCTCCAGGTTTTATTTCTATCATTCTGTATTGATGCTGTGTGTCCTGGCATTAAACGTCTCCAGAGGAAAAGATTCCATTTGCTCCTTCAGCAACCCTGTTTTAGTTCATCAGAATGCCCTTCCCAACATGAGATGTTTTCTCCCTTACTTTCCTGTTTACAGTATAAATTTTTTATATGTGATTGAATCATTCTTTGTACTTTTCATCTTTAGAGTAAAAATATTCTCTTCCTTCCTTTTTTGTTTGTATTCCTCTCTGGGGTGGGAGACCCCAAACACAGAGGACCCTAGAGCTTTCTACAGTCTACCCTTGTCAGCAGGGGCTCGGTCACCTGAGATTTTCTGTTGTATTTTAGGCAGTACCACCAAGAAGTCTGGCTCAGCTCTGCCTAGATGACTATGCAGTATCTCTGAACTTCAAGCCCTTCATACCAATTTGTTTTTTCATCCTTTGCCAATTTTGATGAATAATGTCCACATAGATAATATCCTCTAAAATGAGAGTTGCCTGTGTTGTAAGGGCTATCCTAAGAATGAAATGAATTAAAACACATGAAGAGCTTAGAGCAGAGCCTGCCATGACCTTAACTGGTGCTGGTGCTGCTGCTGCTGCTCCTGCCGTCACCACTGCTACTCCTTACTGACTTCTTACTGGTCCTTCTGCTGCTGCACTTGGTGCTGTGGTGCCCTGACAAATACACTTCTACCAAGTGAGACATCCAGAAGGGAACTGGAGTGCCCTGGGGAATTAACAATTCCCTCTTTCCAACTCCCAGCTCCTCTGAGTTTTACAATTGAGCTGGGTTCCCCCGATCACGTAGACTTCAACATGATTATCATTCACTTGACAACGACACTGCAGCCAAGGATTGGGGACTCTGGGCTTTCCGGTCCTTCACCCTTCCTGAGATCTTTCTGATAGTCTGTCTTTTTGTAAGATCTGCATTAATGCTCTTCCATTAACATGAATAATTGAAAACTCATTTGATAGAAATATCTTTCAATATTCCATGATGTTTACCAACTCCATTACTGGGTTAGGAGATGTATGGTACACACGACTATAGAAAACTGTGGAGATAAACCAAATATTAAATTCCTCCAAAAGGTCTCTAACAGGAAAAAATTATACTCTTTGTCTGTAAGTTGTCAAAGGATATTTTGAAAATAAATGTTCATAATAATTTATATTTTCAAAATGCCCCACAGTTGTTTTAATATTTTAATATTTATTTTTCACATAACCCCCATGGGATAGTATGGCATGCATGAAGCATTTTTTAACAAATGATGAATCTAAATGGTGGAGATGAAGTAATTTATGGGTGGGTCAACATACGATTAGATTTCACAGTCCTTGCATTGCTAGCATGCTCTTTAAGTCAATTGAAGCCTGGCTGCCTCGGAACGGTAAACAAGAAATGAGTTAGCATTTAGATTTACAGATGTATAACAGTGCATCATAAACCAGCTTAGTAAAGCCTGTTTGCACAGACGTACAGATGACGTGGTGGTACACAAACACATCCACACCACATAAATAACCCCCAGACACACACAGGCGTAGATGACCATGAAGTGGCAATCAACTCTTCTGACCTAATTCACTTTGAATCCATTTTAATTCTGTCATGGATTTTATAGTAGATGTCACAACAGACACTACCTCCTTGTCTTCAACTTGAGACAACTTGTCTTTGTGATTTCTAGGGAGGTCTGTCCAAGCTGCCTTTCTCATTGTGCTAATTCTGGGTGACCCAGATTGGTGATCTTGGAGACTGACCCTGCAAATGGTACAGCTATTCAGATGGCCCTGTTATAACATCAAAGAGGTGACTAGGAGAGTAAAATAAAACTAGAAATGTTCCTAGTTGTAGTTTTTAAAGCGACAGGTGCCAAATTCATGTTGTTACTATTGTAAAAGAACAGACAAACATCCTTATGCATTTTCAGAAACCGACAGAAGGAATAACACAGAGAGTGAACCTTGATGGGAACTCCGGATTCCAGTGGATTATATTGTCAATGTTGGTTCAGCAACTGTAATAAATGGTAAGTGATACTGATAATGGGGGACGCTCTGCATGTGCAGGGGAAGTAAGTATATAGAAATCTCTACCTCTCATTCAGTTTCTCAAAAATGTAAGGACTATTTTAAAAATGTGGATCAATATGGCCCAAATTCATTGTAATTATATAGGTCCTGTTGGCAATGTATGACATGATAATCTATTTGCTGTTAGGACAGGAAATTCTGAACAATATGACCAAATGTCAAGATTTGCAAAATTTCTTTCTTTTTTTCTTTGAGACAGAGCCTCAAGTTGTCCCCTTGGGTAGAGTGCCATGGCATCACAGCTCACAGCAACCTCCAACTCCTGGGCTCAAGCGAGTCTCCTGCCTCGGCCTCCCAAGTAGCTGGGACCACAGGTGCCCGCCACAACACCTGGCTATTTTTTTGGTTGCAGCCATCATTGTTGTTTGGCGGGCCTGGGCTGGATTTGAACCTGCCACCTTAGGTGTATGTGGCTGGTGCCTTAGCCACTTGAGCCACAGGTGCTGAGCCTGCAAAATTTCTTAATAGAAATTCTCCCTAGAGTATAAATGAAATCACTATCTAGATGAGTTAGTTGTTGTTTTCTGTAAAAGCTGCATCAGAGAAGTGGACATGTGGTGACATGTCAGAGTGTTATTTCTCTCATTCACTTTGGTTGGTGTTGTCATTATTCACCTGCCCAGAGTTACAGAGTTATTGCTGTCTCTCTTTGAGTTTCTGTTTCCTGTAGTTGTTCTCAGTCATAGCTATACATTAGAATCAACTCCAACTCGTTAGTATGCTGACGCCTAATCCCCAGGTCTAATCTCCTAAAATGATCCTAAGTTACAGTTGGAGTGGTACACCAGTGACCAAGAGACATTTACTTTGCTTCAGGGCATCTACATCACCTGGTTATAAAGAGAAGAGGGGACCATTGAAAGGGTTATAGGATGGAAGTGACATCCTTATTCAACTGGATGTTAACAACACCCTTTGAAAGAGTCGGAAAATATGTTTTTAAGATTCTTTAGACATGCTGTAATTTCTATGGAAGCAAAGACTATCCCCATCTTGGTTACTATTATATTTCTTATTGTACAACAATTTCATGCTGCTAACATAACAAACTTGATGATTTACTGGGTGAATAAATGAACAAACAACAGCAATGATAGCAACCATTAGTTAACTGTAAAATAAAACATATTCGATGACAAACTATTATCTTCTCCTGAAAATGCTGGACCACTCCTCTACTGTGTGGCCTCTTGTCCCTGACTTGTTCCATAGTCCCTAAAGAAGCTTCCCTGTAGTGTCAGCAAGTTTCAAAAGTCTCATTGGTGGTCCATCAAATATAGGATGTAGATTACAGAGAGACAGCACATGAGTCAAATTGTTATTTAGGGCCTAGTTAGAGTCATCTCTATTCTACACAAAAGGAAGTTACCAACTACCGAGATGTGGATGTTTCTCATGAAATCAGTAGCCAATTTCTAAGAAACTATCAATGTCTGTAGAACTTCCTTATTATACCCTCAATGGGAAATATACTATGGCAGCAGTTCTCAACCCATGGGTCATGACCCCTTTGTAACAATGAAAATACATCGCAGCATTAGGAAGGTTGAGAACCACTGTACTATGTACTATATAATTTTGACAGTGCAGAGCTTGTTCACTTTTCCTTAATAAATATAGTTTTATTAAGGAAATAATAATGTCTCATTTTATTTAATGAGAGTTTTTAGTAATAGTTCTCATTCTTGAGTGCCTACTTTGTGATAAAATGCTTTTACACACATTTTAATTATTCTAATAACTTTATAAAACAGATATTACTCTCCTCATTTTACAGATGGGAATCAAGGAAGGGATCACAAGACTGAATTAACTTTCTCAAAGACTCACAGCTAGTTGGTGACTGAGTAGGGATGTAATTCCTGGTCTAGTTGAGCATATTCTCTGAATAATAGGAAACTTTCTCTTCTCTTCTCTTCCCTCCATAAACGAATCCTGCCACCACCTCCACCACAACCACCATCATCCCATCTAAAAAAATCTTTCACTTGAGTGTTTCTTCTTTTCTTTCTAGAAAGAATATTTTTCTTTTTATGTATATCTTGGAGACCTTCTACTCATCTCTGAAACTGGGATCCCCCAAAATGTTAAACATTCTTATCACTCCTGTATTACTATTCTAAATTTAGAATATTATAGAAGAGCAGTAATAAATATCATTATATAAAGGCAAATGACATTATGCTGTACCAGTTTGTTATTCTAAAGTTTTCATACAACACAACCAATGAGAAAAATTAATTTTTTATTTTACAAGTCTTTCTAAATATTTTGCACATATAAAATGATAAAGTTTTGTTTATGTTTATTATTTATAAATTAAATGATACTTGGAGTAGAGAAAAAAAAAGTTTCCAAACTTAATAATAACAGTCTGTTTCACCAATGGCAGATTAGAAGCTTTCAAAGACTGTACCTACAAAGAAGCTATATGAAAACAATTTTATCATCTTATTGATGATTCAAAAGAGGGATATTTACTTTTCTCATCCTTCCTTTGTCTGTTTAAGTTCACCCACATAATTTAATGAGCTTTCACAGGACAATGTAGTTACTCCTTCAGCTATTATGCTTTTAACGACTTCAATTACTTAAAAACAGAAGTATTGATTAGTTCACATTGCACACTTGTATGAAAACATCATGTGTACCCTATAAAAATATACAGCTATTAAGTACCTACAATAATGAGGAATTAACTATTAAATTTTTTTAAAAATAAAAAAATTAAAAAGAGGAGTAATAGCAATATGTAAAATCTTTTATAAGAATAAAGATATTAATAAGTCAATGACAGAAATTAGGTGAAGATAGTGAGGGGTAGGCAAAGAGGTTTAGGACAACATTCCCTACTTCTGCAGAACAGTTTCTATATAAAGGGATGGAGGCTGTCTGCTAACCAAGTTAATTTTACTTGGGGGTTAGAAGGCTCAGTATTCTCAGGCCAATGGCGACTGCTGTAAAAGAGCCAACGTTTTCCTAACAGAGTGGCTTTTGTTGTCTTTGTGTGAACTGACCAGCTCTTTTAGATTTTTCAGGGAGGCAGGTTTTCGTGGTTTGGGTGGTCAGAATGGGACAGCCCGAAAGAGTGATCCAAAACCTAAGAGTTTCAGGATATAACATAAAATCATCAAGAGACTATGAAATTAACATTAATGAAAATAACTGAGTTTAGTCTTCTGCTTATTTCATTAACATGTTTATACTGAAGTCTGATAAAAAAAATTAGAGAACAGCAGACAATAAATCTATTAGACCTAAAATTAATATATGCATATAGAGAGAGCAATATTTACTTATTGCCACTAGATATGCCTTGTTAGTTACTATGAATTGTTTTAACAGTTAGTTATTTGACATATGGATAATGACTAAATATTCTGATATAGCATTATGCTTTTATTTATGTTTTTAGAGTTACACGGTTTAAAGGGAAAGATGAATATTTTAAATATAGCAATAATAACTACACTAACTCTCAGAAAGATAACAGACATGCAATTTCCCTGGAAGCTAACGTGTAAAGAACAAAAATAGTCAGGTCAGCAAATATTTACTGAAATGTGTTGGGTACATGATGGATACAGAAATAACACAACCAGCATCCAAACTCTATTTGAATATTTCTGTTTGACCTGAGATATATTTATTTTTGAAACTGAAAAGATTACCGAACTCAAGTAGCATTCAAAAAAAAGATAAAAATCTCTTACTATCTGTGTTTTAGAGGAATTTCAAACATGCCTTATAAGAAATTCACATCTGGGAGTACATTTCTACATATTTCAAGTGAATCGCCCAAAGTCACTTAAGATTCACAAGTAAAAGGGTTCAGAAGGGGGACAAAATAAAAGAAGTGTGAAAGTAGTAAAAAGAAAAAAAAAAGAAAAGAAGACTCATGGGTCCTAGACGGCTTTTTTTCTTTTTTCCTGCTTCTAGCAGAAGGAGCAAAGTAACAGGCAATCTCCATTGCTAAGAAAAATGTAGACATGGATTAATGGTGATTAAAATTGGTAAATATTAACAGCCTCTTTATAAATAGCTCTCCTAAACATGCTATGGTTAATGGTTTAGGGTACAAAAGATAGGACCAAAGCAAAGCCATGAAAGAGGCTTTCATCCTAGGAAAATAATTTATACAACAAACACAAGTGTAGTCATTCCAGCTGGCATGCTGCTATCCATCTTAATTATTGTGATAAATGAACCACTGGCCATCACATTTAAAAGACTACAGAAAACTGGATGGCCACCAAAAGATCAGGAAGAAAAGCTTTATGTTAAAATAAAGTGATGATTAAACTGGAAATCGGGCCATAATGCTGATGATACATTTTAACTGGGATAAACAAAGTAATGCCTTTGAAAATTATATTTCTCTGACCTTGTAAATTCCTTGATAATTTAACAAGAAATTATATAATTTGTGTGCTACCCACAGGGCAGACTGCAGTTATAGAAGGCATTTTTTCCTACTGGAAATAATGAAACAGCATATTTTTACACTGGAAATAATGAAAAAGCCAGTTGCAGTGAGCTTGGGTCAGTAGCTGGTAGGCTGATTAGAGCCCTGGAACTTAGACAGCACTGCCTCCCGTCGCACAGCTGTTCTTCCAATGTTGTCCCAGGACCAGGGTCATCAGCAACATATGTGAACTTGATAGAAATGCAAATTCTGGACCCCACATAAGAAATGCCAAATCTGAAACTCTATATATTGCCCCAACAATCTACCTTTTAATAAGTTCTCCAAAAATAAAAAAAAATAATAAGTTCTCCAGGTGATTCCAATGCATGTCCAAGTTTAAGAACCACCATTCCACCAAAATAGAAGCTTCATAGGACCATGTTTTGTTCACCACTGTATCCCCAGCATCCAACCTAGCACAGTTGCTAACCCAGGGTGGTCACTTAATAAATACCTGTTGAACACGTTATTTAAAAAGAGACATTAAAAAAAGAAAGAGACATTAAAAAATAACTTTAAAAAGGTAATCTAAACCATCATTTCGGGCATATTTTAGGCTGGCAAATAATTTCATTTATAAAACAGAAGTTCAACTTTTTAAAAAAGCATCATTAAATTGGATGAATTATTATTTGTATTTAAAGTGAAACTACATTTGAAAAACAAAAGTTTTTACAAAGATATTAGGACGTTAGTGACATAAAATAGTTTTGAATTTGTGGATGGGTGGTTAATTTATTGCTTTTTTGTTGTTATTGAAAATTGTAGGCAGGATTATTTGAGGAGAAATTGGTACTGAAAAATAAAATATATTACCTATTATATGGATGTATTGTGTCATGTTAAATAATAAGAAGTAATAGCTATAAGTTTAAATGGATAAGTTTGAATTCATTACCTCTCTGACTTATATAATGTTTTTAGTCACTTATTTAAATTTATAGTTATCACATTTTGTTATTCAACATAACATATTTATATAATTTTGTATTATAAAATAGTTCTAGCACTTCACGTACGTTCACTTCATGTATACACTTGTACAACTTGTGTACACTTGTACAACAAAGTAAACACTTTGATTTTCAAAAGAATGTTTACAAAGGATGAACAAAAATGAAAAGTTAAAAAAATAGTAAGATTCCTATCTGTTAATTTTAAACTTACATTGTAGTTAAATAAAAGGACAAATACTAAGAAAAAAATTTATGAACATCAAGGGACAGAAAAGTGACCAAAATCATTTCACAAAGTACAATTTTAGGAGACATACTTTATTATGTTATTGTTTGAAATATAAATTTTAGGAGAAAATGGGAAGTTGGGAATGGTAACACATTCTGACTATAGGACATTTAAAATAGCCTCTCAAAAAATGTAATTAAAAAAAATTAATTCAATTCAGGGCGGTGCCTGTGGCTCAAAGGGGTAGGATGCCAGTCCCATATGCCAGAGGTGGTAGGTTCAAACCCAGGCCCAGCCAAAAATTGTAAAAAAAAAAAAAAAAAAAAAATTTAATTCAATTAATTTGTAATAGGAAAGCTGTTACCATCAGCTGAAATTATAGGAAGGCCTACAAACAGAAACTTAACACTGCAATGCCACTCACGGCATACATAGGTTTTTTATTAAAAAGTACTATCTCACATGGTAGCATTTAACAAAAGAATTATAATACTGCTGAGAAATGTCTCCAGAGGCCATGATCCTTGGAAAGGTACTATAATCCTTAAGAGGATAATCTCTTTTTCTTAAATACCATCTATGCAGTTATCCCAGCCAATAACTGCTGACATCATAAGCATCAAGGGCAGGGGAGAAACTAAAGAAATAGAGGACTGGGCAGTGGAGATGTGATGGTTCCACCATATTTTAACCAAGAGATCATAAATATTGTTGAAGAATATCTAAAATGTTATTAAATCCACCAGAAAGCAAAGCAATTCTACTTAAAAACTCTGTATTAATGTCTTTATCCACCTGTTGTTTGTGTCTTTTAGGAAACAGATTATTTAAATTCTAAATAATCTTATCCCATTTCTCAGCCCCTCTTCCTTCTACAAATTTAAGACTTTGCTCCCTCAATGCCTACACACTTCCAGGTTCAGTTCTGCCCCTTTAGTGTGATCCAACGTTCCTTTTGTGCTCCCCCCACCCCCGCACATATCCTGATCTCTTCTATTTCAAACATTCTCAGAAGGATCATACCTTCTACCCCTTAGCCTCCTATTTCTCTCTCTCTGATCATCACCAAACTCCACTCTTTGTCTGCAGTGTACTCCAATGTTTTGTACAACTGCCTTACCCCCTTAGACTTTTCCAGCATAGACACTGTATTTTACTCATCTGTGCCCATCACAGCAGTTATAGGTAATGGCTTGCTTACGATGGATATCCAATAAATATTAAGTCAAATGTTAGAATTCTGTGAGCATGTATTATTTTGCTTGCCAGTTCTATTAGCATTGAAACTACACAGAAATCTGCCAACTTCCCCTCCTCTCCTTCACAGCATGGCAGATTGGTGCCATCACAAATGGCACCTCATCACATTTGAGCCAATCAGATCTTTTCCCCATGAATGCAGAACTAGAAAAATCATGCCAGTTGGTTTATTGAATGGAGGAGAAATAAATCAAGGAGCTATTGACTGCCATGTGGCCTTAGAATCGAAATAAGTCAGTCTTAAGAAAGAGAGAAGGCAGCAAGTAAAAAGAAAGAGAAGCTGAAAAATGGAGACAAAACGAACAGCTTTCATGTCTTTGATTCAATTGGTTCCCAAGTCCTAAGTCCCAGTTTTATTATCTCTCTTAGTAATAGTAATAGAGGGTTCTTCAACCCTCATTATAGACCCCTCATTTGTACTTAAGCTAGATCCTGCAGGCTCCAGTCACTTTCAATAAAATATCCTAAATAACTTGATAACAGAATCGTGGGTCATATTCAGCTAATCACTTTTTTAGTAAGAGAATAGTATATTTTCTGAGATCATGATCTAAAATAGAGAGATTATATGGAAGAGTCACTTGAAGACACATAAACAAATGCATAAATCAACTTTACATAAAAAAAAACAACTTAGCAAGATAAAGACACCTCTGTATGTGGGAAGTGGGAACCTATCAAATTCTGATTATTAAATTGTGATAAGCTTTGGGAATAAGTTTTTGGGAAGAGTTCTAAATAATCTTATCCCATTTCTCAGCCCCAAAGAAATGTGTGCTTTATTTACTGTGCTTATAATTAAAAGATACTTTAAAAGGACTCAGTTAAACATGATCTTTATTACTGACCCTGCATATATGCATTTATTGCATAGAACTATTACTACTTTGCACATTAATGAAAAGGTCAACTAGTTTATGAAGCAAAACTTTACAGGGCCACCATGATGGATTCAGAAAAAACAAACACACACACACGCACAATTTCAACAAGCCACTAAATTATTTTTAAAATTTCCAAAATATAATCCTTGGCTTGTTACACTTTTTGAGTGGCTGCAATTAATCTCGAAATGAAAAAAAAAATAGTTTCCCTGCCCAAACAACTTTGCATGCGTCAATGAATTTATGGATTTTGGGAGACGACCATAGAGATATGTATTATAGATCTAAGTGTATGCCATGTACCTCTGAAATAACTGAAATTATTTTCAAGACGCTTTGGAATATTTCATGTCTTGTGTTTTCTTTAAAGCACTGGTAACTTTCTGAAACTCCTCTGGGGCAAAGGCCTGTTTTATAGTCAGTGTACCTTGAAGGAGTCAACAGAAATCCATGGCACCTCATAAAATGTAAATAGCAACAAAGGAGCAGAGAAATGTTGCTGGGCCTGCTGAAGATGGAGCTGGGAATATAGAGATGCCTAGTCATTTGGGAGGGAGGTTAGTCGTTTCCAGACCATGACGCGTGTTCTGCAGCACTAAAGGTCTTTAAGATGCCCCCTTTCACATCCTCACGTGCCCAAACCCAGGTAGCCAGTCATGTGCTATGGACGCATACGGGCACATACGGGGAACTCAACACAATCAACCCAGTGCCCCGAACTATTCTGCATTTTTTAATGGGTTCAGTTGTGTAGGAATAACATGTTAATTCAGCTTCAGTTATATTACATGTTGTCTCCACACTTGGAAGTACCATAGAACTTGGCTACTAGTCTAAGTACCATAGTACCTGGATACTGATATGTGCTCTTGGGAAAACAGGCTAGAAATATTTAGTGAAAAAGAACACAAAGATTTTTTTTTTGTTGTTTGCTCTTTCAGCTTTTAAGATTACTATTGCAATGTGAGAGGTTTCCCAGTGCCTTTCCTGGACTATGCATGCTGGTTCACAAATTGCAAGCTCTTTGTACTTGAATCAGCCCCACTTCAGTACTCAACAAGAGAGGTCAGTGAAAATATTCTGGGGTTGTTGACTATTCCCAGGCAGGTATTTATTATATAAATGAAAACAAAATACTTTCACTCCACATCTTAAATTTTAGTATCTTTCCTTTCATTTGTCTTAAAGTCTAATCTCCTTTGAATTAATGCTTCAGTATCGGGAACCAAAATGTCAGATACAAAGGCGGGCCAGGAAAGCAGAACAATTTGGATTCTGGATGCCGGAATCCAATCTAAAAGTAAGATACCATTACTGGGACTGTCATCATATAAAAGAATCATTTTATGAGTTTTATGAGTTTCTGGAAACTCATAAAATGAGTTTTATCATGTTTCAGAAAAACTGGCAGCTATAATAGCTAAAGAAGGCTTGTGGCCAAGTGGTGTCTCTTTGAATCAGGTGTTTTATATATATGTTTTGTATAAAACGATAATCAAAAAGAAACAACATGGATGTTGCAACGATTTCTAGGAGGGTCAAGGCTGTGTCTCACGGAGTTTTGTATTGGAAATGGCTATCCTGAACCACCAATGAGAAGACAAGATTTAATATTCTCCATTTCTCTAGTCACTCCACTAATTATAATAATAAAAATGTTTTATGTTATTGTGAAATTTTCTATGACTGATGAAAACAGTTTGGCAGTACAATTTTTTGATATTCAGTGTAGTGAGGTAATATTCTTGAAAATCCCTTAGGCCTCTAGTTTCCTTTTATGAGGTGCTAAGTATTCAACATACCAGGCAAAAAATAACAATAATATGATTATTATTGGCTACCTCTCCAAATTTACAATGGTCTATAGTTGAGCGAGCTTACAATTAAAATTTGGGTAATATCAATTCCAAATCATGCAGAAATCTTACATGCTTCTTCAGGGATATAAATATAGACTTTTTTTCCTGCTAATGCAGAAATTCAGTTCTAGAAGATATTGGAAATGAGTAATCCTAAATCTGAACACTGTGTTTCATTCATGTAATATATTTTATTTGTAAACTTTGTTTCCCAGAAACGGATTATCTAAATGTCTTAAGTTAGGCAGAAGATTAACCAATGTTATGCAAATTCCTTTATATCAGAAATTAACAAAGCTTATTTTTATTGTGAATCTAAGATGAGTGTAAGTATACACCATTCCCGGATTAATTTGGTCATGATCAAATTATTGAGATTACAAGAAAATATTTCTCCAGGAATATTACACCACAGCCTTTCAAAATACTCCATTGTATTAAATGTAGTTCAATCATCTTTAATGTCAGAAAATTATTACTGATACACAATTTCAATTCCTTTTCTCACACATTTCCTTCTCATACTCACCTGTGTGTCATCACATGTTTAAATGTTTTCATTGAAGAATATATAGTCCTTTGTTAACCATATATTTGGGAAATTTTTAGTAGTTATTTATGTTTATCCTTCTACACTTGCAAGTACCTTCAAAACATGAATTAAGAAGCAAACTCATTTAAAACATGCAAATTTAAATATGCAAACTCATTTAACTTAAATGTGGACCAATATTAAACATGTTAATTCGAGTGATCATTTAGAATCCAATAGGTTTTTAAGTTTATTGTAACAAATGAGAACGATTTCAGGTAGCCAAAGAAGGGAAAGAGGAACAAGGAACATAAAAATGAGTATAACGATTTTCTTACAATTTCATAGGAATTATATCTAATTAAGTTTCCTACTTTCTCAACAGGAAATAAATTGCTTCTTCAGAAGATGTATCTCTTCTACAGTTTGGTAGTAGCACTATGGTTCCAATAATTTTGTACTAGCAGTTTATTTAAAAATAATTATGTGTATTATAAATACTCAGATCATGTATCTGTATATCATATATCAGTATCTGTATATCATATATCAGTAAAAGATATAACAAATAAAAATATTTCCTATCATCCTATCTTATATCTCCAGTCCTCCCTTTCAGAGGTAATCCTTATGAAAGGTTCTTATATGATTTTCTGGAAAAAAATTACCACGCATATATAAGCATGTACATGATTATGTATGAGTTTAGAAACTCATTCCTTTTTGAAGAAAATGGCAGCATGTGATACACACAGTTTTGTCACCCTTTAAAAGAAAAACTATTCATCTTTGTATTTTTAATAAATAAAGGTCATTTTAGTGGGATACTTTCCTAAGGCCTTTATTAACTAAATGAATTATCAAATTTTTATCCTTTTGTACTAATCTCTAAACTGAAAAAGACATCAGAAAAATCTCTGTTTGAAATATGGTATTGGAGTATGGTAAAATACCCCAGCCAGTGGCTGTAATATTTTGTAAAATTATCAGAAGTCCTGGTCCCTGATTTTTCCTCAGTTGTAACAAAAATTCAGGCCAGGCACAGTGGTAGCTCATGTCTGTAATTCCAGAACTCTGGGAGGCTGAAGTAGGAAGATTGCTTGAGGCTAGGAGTTTGAGACCACCCTGGGCAACATAGCAAGATCCTGCCTCTACAAAATTGAAAAAAAAAAAAAAAAAAACTAGTTAGGGTGTGGTGGTGCATGCCTGTAGTCCCAGAACTCAGGAGGCTAAGGCAGGAGGATCATTTCAGCCCAGGAGTTCCAGGATGCAGTGAGCTATGCTCATGCCACTACGCCCTAGCTGTCTCTTAAAGAAGAGAGAAAGTAATAAAGTCAAGGAACTAGCTTTTACTTTCAGGTATTGAATGCTGTTTTGTTTTCCTTGTGGGACAGTTGTCTGCGGAGACTAGGAATGACAGATCAGTGTTCTCATCACAGCCATTTATCCACCTTTATTTCTTCCTTCTTCTGGCCTTAACCATTCCTTGTAGAAACTGTATAAAATAGGTTTAATTAACTTTAGTGTTTTTCTATGAACTAAATTAAATTTCTCTATATTTAAAATGTGGAAACTGAAATGCTACATGACATTATACTCCCCTGAAAATTTTGTTCAGTGTTAATAAGAAGAGATTGCGTCCTTCTTTGTTATAATTTCACACTCTGTTAATGCTTTGCTATACTGTCATGTATTTTTTTTCTATCATTTCTCTCAATTGTTTGATATATGGTCCACTGTGACTAGGAAATCTCAATCTGCAAAATGTTGCATACTTAGCTCTTAATCATGGATACTGATGAAAACAACAAAAGTATAAATCTTACAAAAAAGAGACAATACAAAGAACATTTTTATTTGGCAGCAGAGGAAAAGCACACAATATTAACAGTCACGTGGAAGGACGTCCACACAAGTGCCGCCTGATATCGTCACTGAATAAGCAAAGAAACAGAACAGAAATATGAGGTGATTAACCAAAACCTCAGGGCTGCTGGTGAAGGCAGAGCTGAAACCTGGGTCTCCTGTTCCCTTCTCCAGTCCTCTGCCATTGATCACAGCTGACCAGCCCTCCTCGAGAAGGAAAGTTCTGGTCTCTGTAATTAACTTGAAAATTCTCCTAGTAACCATTACTGATTCAACAAACAATCATTATTAAGTATTTTCTGGTTTAATCAGTAAGTAATAAGGTGAGTGAAGTGGGCCATTTGCACAGAACTTGTTTTCCAAATTTCTTTTTTATTTTATTATTTGTGAAGCAACTGTATTTAACAATATAAATAAGTGTGTGGCCAACAAGCGCACATGAGTTCTGTTATGAGAATCAGCATTAGTTTTTTAAAAGAGAGGAGTACATTCCATATCCTTCAAACATCTAAAGAGAAAAAGCTAATAGATTGTGCAATATTTCCAGAAGGCAAAGCCAACAGGCAACAAAAAAGTAAAGCAAAAGATGATCTTGTGTTTGAAGTGCTTTTGAGCTTTGTTGGATGGGTTCTTTGTGTGTGTGCATGTGTGTGTTTGTGTAGGTGAGAAAGATTGTTTATTTTATTTTTATTTCCGCCTGCCATTCCCTCTAGCAACCTCATTTGGCAACTCAGCTTAGGAGACAATTACATACATCTATGGAAAACATGATTACTCTTCAGTTATTCTATTTCTTTTAAGGGAAAAAAAATCTCAAAATTTCTATTTTGAGATTGACCCGTGGTGAAAGAAGAGGCAAAATAAAAATCTGTCAATTTGAATTATCATCAACCTTTAATTCAGTTTTAGTAAAGTGAGATTGAAACTGTTAGAAAAATAATATTTATTGGGTAATTTGCTTATGTTAACTTCGATGTTTTCTTTCTTCCAGGTTAAAGGATTAAAAGATCAAAAGGATAAAATTCCAAATATTGGGGGGGCATGTTTGAAAAAGGAATATAATGATACTAGTTATCTGGTAGTTCCTGAATTGGTGATTTGTTCCAAATAGGGATGCTTCTTATAAATGTTCCTAACTCTGTGGAAAAGAATAAAAAAAAGTTTTCGCACAATTTTAATTTTTAATTTTTATAAAAGGATAATGGCTAAGAAAATAATTAAATATATATGTTTACTCTGGTATAATGACAAATCAAAGTCTAGGCTGTCAGGAAGGTGGGAACAGGACTCATGGGGAAGTGGGGTGGAAGGTGGTTAGTGAGAAAAGTTTTGTAAAAACTAGGCCTGCGGAGTAGTGTTCCCAGCCAAAGATAATGGGCTCTATTTGTGAGTAAACCAAAAGGGGGGACCTGTAACTAGAATCGAACCTATAGTTTAGGCTGGCCTGGGATATTTCCATTCAGGTAGACTATGCATGAGCCCTTATGCTGTTTTGAATTCAAAACAGAAGTCGAGGCACCAGTTGTAAGCAGACATTTCACTGGTCCGCCTCTGTCTTCCTAACTCTGCTTTTCTAACATTGATTTCTTCTTTCTACACATTTGTTTACCCATCAGACTTCCCTTTTCAGCATTTGAGAAACCTCCTACTCATCTCTCTGTCATACTCATTTCTTTAATTTTAACTTCCTCCCTAAACTAGGGACATAACTCTTTCAGGAAAGAGAATAAGCAGCTCAATCCCCAACTCTTATCTCAGTACTATTGATGCCTGGGTTTAAAGCAGATCATTCATTAATATATGCTCCATTCTTCTGTGAAGAAGTAGTTTTGAAAACAGTTTCCCCAGATTCCCATTGGCTCAGGTATGAAACTGAACCTGTATAGACAAGCCTTCATCACTCACCACAGATCTAAGCATATTCAGATACGCTCCTTTGGAAACCAACCAGTACATGCCATATTTATGTAATTTTATTACTAAATAATATTTGCTGACATTACTTAATTGAACTTTCGTTTTACTGTAGAATTAAGCAGGCTAACACAATTCAGAATTCTTAATATTGCATAAAGAATGATGAACTCACCTTAGCTATTGAAAAATTTGATAAGCATTACTAAATTTAGACAAAAATTATCTTTGCATCAAAATTCCTCTGCAGGGGAAGTTTCTTTACAGCTATTGCTCTTCCCTCTTCAAAATAAGAAATTAACTGAATGTTAGTTATTGGCAAAAGGGAACTGAATTTGGAATTACTAGACTGTATTAGCAATTCGGTATCAAGGCACAGTAGAAGATAAATTCCCTTATCACATGATGGTATTGGTAATTTCTTTCCAAATAAAGTCCCTTTTCATGTTTGCTTTTGGTCCTTTCTTTCTTCACTCTGTGAAAGGAAGTCCTCTTATTCTCTGTTCCTCTTACTGATCAGTACACACAGCTCCCTTAAGCTCCATCTGCCCTCTGTGGCTTTTACAGAATATTCTCTTTCCTGGGATCATATCTTTTATCATAAAAGTCAACTTTTTAAATCTATTTACATACACTAACATCAGGCATGTTAATGATGAAAATTATTTCCCCACATTAACCCACATTTCTATTTCTATGGAAAATTGAGAACTCTATTGTTTATAAATGTTTACATGTTTGTAGGAAGATTTTGCTGAATCTCAACATATATAGCATATGTTACAAGTAAAGAACCTTAAAACCCAGGCATTTTTTTTTTCAAATAATAGAAGAGTTAAAACAAAACAAAACAAAACAAGAAAACAGCTGTCACATAGTCTACTGGATTAATCCAGAATGTTGTCACACAACACATATGGCTCAACTAGTTTTATATATTTAAACAAAGTTTCATTTACTTTGTTTATTTATTTATGTATTTATTTATTTAGATATAGTCTCACTTTGTTGCCCTGGGTATAGTGCTGTGGCATCGCAGTTCATAGCGACCTCAGCCTCTTGGGCTCAAGTGATCCTTTTGCCTCACCCTCCTGAGTAGCTGGAACTACAGAGGCCAGTAACAACATCCAGCTATATTTAGACATGGGGTGTTGCTTTTACTTAGGCTAATCTCCAACTACTGAGCTCAAGCAGTCAACCTGCCTGAGCCTTCCAGAGTGCTAGGATTACACTCATTTCCTTTTTTTTTTTTTTTAAATAATTTCTTTTTTTTACTTTTTGGCCTGGGGCTGGGTTTGAACCTGCCACCTCCTATATATGGGGTTGGTGCCCTACCCCTTTGAGCCACAGGCACTACCCTCTTTTTTTTATTTGAGAATGCCTTTGCTCTGACTATGTTTTGATACACAGATTATACTGCATCCAAAGTATTATGCTAAAGGGGATGAAAGTGAGATATTTTGTACTTTAAAAAATAAAAAGGCATAGTTTTAAAACTATTAGTTATACAAATATATTAGCCATTCTTTTGTAAAGTACTAATTTATATAAAAGATATCAGCATTCAATAAATGACAAATATTGGTAACACTGGGTTGGATTTACAGTGTTTTATCTGGATAAGTTATTTTACAACAAATTAAAATACAGGATGGGGATAAAGTTAATTCACTATGTTAAACTATTTTAAATTGCACATGAACTTTATGTCCACCCTGTATTATAATTTCTGGACAGAAATTTGGGAGACAGCTGGCCTCTTAGACTAAAGAGAGAAACCTTATCAATAAGGTTGTCTACAAGAAATAACAGAGCAAAATCGTCATCTAGAAGTTAAGATTTGAATTAACCAAGTCCCATTTATTTACTTATGCTGTTTTCTTATTATGCTTTTTGGTCTTAGTCATAAGTTTTTTGCCTGGGTTGATGTCCAGGAGAGTTTTTCTTATATTTTCTTCTAGAATTTTTATGGTTCCCACCTTTCATTTAAGTCTATTATCCTTCTTCAATTCATGTTAGTAGTGCAAACTAGGGCTTCTGTTTCATTCTTCTGCATCTGGCCCTCCCATCTTCCCAGCACCATTTGTTGAATAGGGCTTCCTTTCAGCAGTGTATGCTGTTGCCCACTTTGTTGAACGTCAGTTGGTTGTATGTAGATGATTTTATGTCACTGCTCTCTTTTTCTGTTGCATGGTCTAAGTCTCTATTTTTGTACTAAAGCCACACTATTTGGGTTACTATAGTATGTAGTAGAGTCTGAAGTGTTTTCTTAAGATTGCTTTGGCTATTTGGGTTCTCCTTTTGGCCCTGGATGAAGCACATAATTATTTTTTTGTAGATCTCTGAAATATGACATTGGTATGTTGATGGGGATTGTGTTGAATATATAAATCCCTTTGGGAAGTATGAATATTTAAACAATGCTGATTCTACTGATCCATGAGGATGATACACTTTCCATTTGTCTGAGTCATCAGTGGCATTTTTGTAGTTCTCTTTGTAGCAGTCTTTCATCTCTTGGTATCATCCTAAGTATTATATTTTCTTCATAGATATTGTAAATAATATTTAGTCTTTCTCCTCCTGCTCACCCTTGTCTTTGAAGGAGATCAGTTAGTTGTTTGATGCCTAGGTCATCTCCTTCACTGTGGTTCAGCTTCAGTATTTTTTTCACCCACCAGCAGCAATTTTGGAAGAAAAATGAAGGAGGAAGAGAAACCAAAAAAAAAAAAAAACAAAAAAACCACCCCCAAAAAGTTTTGCCCCCTCAAAAAAATATTGTAGGGAAAAGAAAATAATGTTGAGTCTTTGATTTGACTCTGTTTGGCTGTTATCAGTACACATGAATGCTACTTGTGTACATTGATTAAATTTAAATGTTTCTGCACAGCAAAGGAAATAATAAACAGAGCAAATAGACAACCCATAGAATAGGAGAAAATATTTGCAAACCATGCACCTGGTAAAGGGCTAATATCTAGAATCTACAAACAACTCAAGCAAATCAGCAGGAAGAAAACAAACAACCCCATTAAAATGTGGGCAAAAGACACAAACAGAAGCTTTTCAAACAAAGAGAGATGGTCAAGAAACATGAAAAAAACGTTCAACATCAGGAATCGTCAGGGAAATGAAAATTAAAACTACAGTGAGATACTACCTCTGGATGCAGAGAGCAAAAACATGCACAGTTAGTAGGATTACAAATTTGTACAACTTCTGTAAAGAACAGTATGGAGACTCTTCAAAGAACGAAAAAATGACCTGTCATTCTATCCAGCATCTACCCAAAGAAAAAGAAGTCATTGTGCTACAAAAACACCAGCATTCAAATGTTTATTGTAGCACAATTTGAATTGCAAGATGTGGAATCAATCTACGTGCTCATCAATTCATGAGTGGATTAATAAAGTGTAATAAACTCACGCTCATCTGTACACAAACAAGCACACCCTTTGGAGTACTATTCAGCCTTTAAAAAAATAATAAGGCCTTTTGCACCACTTTAGGTGTAACTGGAGGCCATTATCTTAAGTGAAGTATCTCAAGAACAGAAAAATAAACACTACATGTACTCTCTAATAATTTGGGACTAATTGGTGGGCACACATGGGTACAGAGAGAAGTAAAAGTCATTAGAAATCAAGAAGTTGGGGGAGGAGAGGCGGTAAAAACCTACCTAACAGGTACAATGAACACTATTTGGGTGATTGGCACACTAATAGCTCCAACTTAAGCAATATAAAAACTATCTATGTGACAAAAACATTTGCAACCCCTTAATATTACAAAATTTAAAAATTATAGTTTAGAACAAATAGGAAGGAAATAAGCTTTATAAAAAATCTGGGTGATGAGCACACTAATAGTTCCAACATAAGCAATATAAAAACTACTTAACAAAAACAAAAAATTACAGTTTAGAACAAATGGAAAGGACCTAAAGTAAGGAGATAAGCTTTATAAAAAAGCAATTATATAAAAAGATTAAGTTTTCAGCTATCCAATACCATCAGATAATGAGATATGTAATAAATCCAATTCTGTACTGTTTTTACCCGTAAAAACTTATTTCTTAAAATGATATGTTAAAGAGCTTGAGGGATGTTTTTTAGTAAAAATGAAATGCCATTTAATTTTTTATGCATTGTTATTAGATTTATATCTGAATTTAAAAATTTTTTTCAATAGACAATACTTTTGTAAAAAGAACATCATATTTTCTCCACATCATCCCTGATATTTTACTGTTAATGGTATTCCATGCATGGTTGCAGTAGCGATGTATCTTCACAAACGTATTAAATACTGCCTGCATGACTGATCAATTTGCTTATGAAATCTTTCCTATACCATTTCTGCCATATTATGAGAAATTCCCTGATCCAAAGATTGAATATATGAATTAAAAATAGGAGAAAAAGGATGATTACTATTCCCCACCAATTTTGAATGTGTTCACAATTATCCTGATTTAAAAAAAAAAATATATATATATATATATATAGTTTTAGCATGTCCACAACTATAGTTTAAAAAATAAATTAGTTTAAATAAATATCTCCATTTATCTTCGTATCAGTGTTAATGAACAGACTACTCTCAATGTCTGTGGAAGTGCCAGATGAGCTCTTCACAGTCGTCACGTTTTATTTTGTGTTAACCTGGATCACTACCTGGAAGAAATCGAACTTTATTTCAATTATTTTTATACTTCTGTTGCATATCTTTGTTAGAATATAAAAAAAACAGATTTTTTTTTTTCTAAATAGGACCCCCATTTAGGAGATTTATCCTCTCTCTCAAATTTTAAAAGAAATTGAAAAAAAGGTGTCAATCGGCAGGGTGTCTGAAAGGTCACTATGCATAGTAAAAATTAATAAACTCATATTTTATGTTATAGTATAGTTTACATTTTCATTATTTGTATATTCATATTTCAACACATGAGGAATATTTTGCAAATGTTTTAATGAATATTTTTGTAAATGAAGGTACATTCAGCTACAGTTTCCCATTTTTCCCTCTTAGAGGTATGCATGGTGACCTTTGGGACACCCTGTATGTTGGTGTTTAAAAGAGGCTGCATTAAAAATAAAATAGGCCTCATTCATAATAAAGAATTCTAATCTTGATAAATGCATTTATTCAACCATCATGTTGGTTGTTTATATGTAGGGATATACTTTATATCAACAGATACTGGGTGAAAAAGATTAAGAAAACAGTCCCTGCCTCAAGGAACACAGAAATCCACTAAGGAGAAGAGATGGGAATGAACAGGAACAGGCAATAAGTGAAATATACTCTGGAATTGTAGGAAACAGGTACCTTAGAGAGTTCAGGCAAGAATTTCTAGAGGATATGAGATCTAAACTGTGTTACAAAGACTGGGATGCAAGTTATTCAGGCAAATGAGGGTAATAGGAGAGGGTGTGAAAGAATGCAGGCTCTAGAATGAGATTTGAATAAGTCAGAGAACAAGAAGGATATGACCCATTTTAAAGTATGATTAGTGGTGGGATCACATGTATGGTGCATAATGCAAGGGTACATGTCAGATCTATTAAGTATAGAGTATAAATGTCTTAACACAATAATTAAGTAAATGAGACGAGGTATATATTAACCAGTGTGATGTAAAAGCTCCTAATTCTATATGAAATCAGCACATTGTACCCCATAAATGTATTAACGTATACATGATCTATGTGTTTATGATCATGTTTAACATGTGGGGGGAACTCCAAGACAACTGTGTGGAGAAATGTAAGACCCTTAAATGATATACTAAGAAGTTTGAATTGCAGCCTGAGCATATCAAGGAGCCCTTGATGCACTTTAAGCAGAGTAGTTAGAAGATTTAACTCATATCTTGGCTCATTCCCATGGCAGAAATAGGAAGAGACTAAAGGGAGGCTGAAATGAAGTTTGGGAAATATGTTAGACTATGTTTTCTTTTTCATTTCCCTAGAATATTATGATCACTGGGCTCTATTTTACTGAGAATCTATAGCAGCTACCCAAATCTTTCTTTTAAGCACACACACTTTTGAACTCCTAACTGCCTCTGGGTACTTACGCTAAAGATGTAAAACAAACATGGCGATATGGTAAACTATAGGCTGCAAGTTATCTCACTTTTAGCTTTAAATTTACTCTTAAATTTGTATTTCCACCTCAAAATTTCAATGCAATGATGTTTCATTATCACATGGAACTGTATCATAACAAATGTGATACTAGTAATTAATTGATAACGTTTTAGAGTTTGTGAAAGGTTTGTTTTGTAGAGTGAGTAGATTCAAGGTTATATCCCCCAAATAATGTGATAATCATTCTCATTCAAATTTCATTACTTGAGTGGAAAAACATCTGCAGTGGAGAGGAGTTGCAGTTGACAATTTTATAATTTTGAACAACCAGCAGCCTCTCTTCTTTATGTATCTGTAAGAGAAAGTTGGGTATATAATCATATTTTGGGGAAGGAGGAAGAAGTGAGGATTCAAATAATACTAACAGTCATTGCATGTTCTCCATTTGACAATGACTCTGTTTACTGAATTTTATTGCATGTGACTTTCACAACAAGCCTACAAGGTGGGTATCGTTATCTTCACTGCAGAGATTAGTACAGAAGAGGGAGAGTTTAAGCAATTTGTCCAGTGTCCTCCAACTGAGAAAGTGTAAACTGGGGACAATTAGGCTACATAACTCCTATTCTCAAATCTAATCTGTAATGGAAAGTAAATATAGGTGGCCATAAAGTTCTAGTGCAATTTAAAATAATGTACTATTAAATTGTGCTAGAACTTTACGGCCACCCTGTACATTAAAAATGAGCACATACTTTAAAAGATATCTAAAATTATAGTTTGCTGTTATTATGAGCAAGCTACAGGCTTCTTTCTAGTATTGCTACATGACAGATAATCTCATTCCAGTATAAAATGTTAAAAAGCTATTCTGTGTTAGCAATTCCTAAATATGCCAGAGAACTAGAACACTTCTTTTATGAATAGCATTTTAGTATTAGGTCATCGACTATGAAATGCATGATTTGGAATCAAAGGTTTAGCTTATTATGTCTCAAACAAGAAGCAGTACAATTTTTTTTTAAAAAAATTTCAGATTGATATGAGGGTACATACAATTAGGCTACATTGTTTGTTTGTAAGGTCATGTCCAAGTTGTAGTCCTGTTCCTCACCCAGTAGGTGTGGCGTATGGGTATACATTGTGCCCACCCACTAGGTTGGAACTTAGTGAACTGCCTCCCTGCTGTTCCCTCTTCTTCAATTTAATTGAGTTTTTTGGCATGTGGGCCTTTAGTTGTTAGTCTACTAGTTTCAATTTAGTATTGAATGCCTGGAATGCTTGATTTTCCATCCTTATGCTATGGAGGAGAATGTTTTCCAAATCCTTCCAGGTTATTATGACAGATATAAATTCCCCATCTTTTTGTGGCTGAATAATATTCCATGGATTAATAGAGCATTCAGGCTTAGCGTCTGTGGCTTAAGTGGCTAAGGTGCCAGCCACATACACCTAAGGTGGCAGGTTTGAATCCAGCCCAGCCCACCAAACAATAATGACGGTTGCAACCAAAAAATAGTCAGGCATTGTGGTGGACACCTGTGGTCCCAGCTACTTGGGAGGCTGAGGCAGAAGACTTGCTTGAGCCCAGGAGTTGGAGGTTACTGTGAGCTGTGATGCCATGGCACTCTACCCAGGGGGATAGCTTGAGGCTCTGTCTTGGAAAAAAAAAAAAAATGGACCATTCGTGGGTTGTTCCTACATCTTAGCAATTGTGACAATTAATCAAAGTATTCACCTATTGACACAGTTTTGCCATCCTAACAATAGTTTGTTTATGCCATAATAAAGAATGAAATAGGAAATCTAATGTGTGGTATTATGCAATTTTCTAAGGAATGTAAAAAACATTTCCACTTCAAATTAAAAAATGAGTATCATCATTTAAAAATCGTTTTCTTAGTTGGTTCTCAAGTAAAATTATTGCTAAATAACAACTCAAACTTATATTTTATAAATCAAAGTATAATTTTGAATCTTAGTACTTTGAGCTGCAAAGAAACCACATGCTACAAACTTCCATGACCAACAGGAATCTCACAAAAGATAAATGGATTTTCAGGGTCACACACAGAGTCGATTCATAATTCTATCATAAAAGAATATCTTACAATAGGTTGCATAAATTCGTAACCATTTAAATTTTTTAATCATTTTAGAAGACTTGTGACAAGAATTATAAGTTTTGGTGCAAGAAAAAAACAACACCTTTTTCATTATAACCAAATTGAAAGTTACCTTTACAGTCTTAATAGACAAAATTATGAATATCAACTTAATTGAACATATAACTGATGCTATCTAAATTAAGAAGATATTTGAGAAGGAAGGTTGCAACCATAGGCTGTTTCTTTGTAGAAATGTAATCATTTGAATAAAAATGTAGGGAAAAAATTCAGAAAAATTTATTATTCACATATTTCACTGTGTAATGCCTCCCACACATTTAATGTAGAAACACGCATTAGTTTATCCTTAGAAATAAATTTGGTTTTCTTTTGATGCTTTGCTTCTCAAGTGTCTACCTACATGAATTTCATCTAGTGATTTGTTATCCAAAATGTATAAAGAACTGGAGTTTTAAACATGTATTACATAGTTGCAAAAGAATTTTTGAAATCTGTGAGTAAAAGAAGGATATCGCTCCATTTCCAACATATTCTTAATATCAAAATTATAGGCTTTTACTAATTTGCACTATTAAATTAGAGGTCACTAGAAAATCATAATAAATGAAAGCATACCGCAGTGCTCATAAAAGGAAAGCAGTAGAGCTCCCTCTATTGAATTACATTTGAGAAAAATATCCTTTTATTTGTCATCAGATTGACTGCATTACAGTCCCTGAAGCTTTTTTCTCTTCCTAAGGCCTAATATTTTCAAATTACAGAAGCATGTAACAGCGCCAGTTTCTGTTAGGGTAATACAGTACATTATCTAGGTCCTTATAGTTTAGAGCATATTCCTGTTTCTTAATGGCTTTGTGTTTGCAGAAAATTACATTTTAAAGCTCTAATTTTCAATTTATGTTTTTCTTCTTCTTTTTTTCTAACTTGATAAAACTGCAAAGTTACTTGACATTTACTGAGATTACAAAACAGGCTAATACAATATGTTTCCTCGTTCTGTTGTGAAAACCTAACGTGTGTTCTGCTGGAACTGAAATATAGCTCCCAACCAATGAAATGAGGTATTTCACAAGTTTTTCTGATGGGATTAAACTAACATTATTGAAATACTGTGATTGCTGAAGAAGGTCATTCATAATTGTTATCATTGGTTAAGTGTCCATGATGTTCCTGGCACTAAGAAACACAATATAAACGCATTACCTTCTTTAATTGTCAAATCGAATGAATTTAGTAGTATTGTTTTCCTCAATTTATAAACAAGAAAACAGAGAAAAGGTCTGGAAAGCAAACTAATTCTCTTATCCTAGCCCAAGCTCTTAGCTCTTGACCAAAGGAATCTATGCTATGCATTGACACTCTGGAATCTGTAAGCATGGAAAGTCTATAAAAATCAAGCAGAGAATTTATTTTTAAAATATCATAAAGGTATACCTAAATTGTCTACAAAAAAAAAAAAATCACTATTCAAGCTGCTGGAATCCTTTCTAACCAAGCATTTTAGATGAATTTTAGAAAATAATAACCTCCAAACTAAACTCTGAAACTATATTATTTTTTACTGTTTTATCTTTTCTTCTAGAAGACAGATACATTTCTTATCAGCAAAGAGGAAAACATCTAATAAGATGAAGGGATTATTTTAATAAACAGATCCTTATTTGCTATTCTAGTATCATAAGAAAAGCAATTTAATCTTATATGAAACAGACTTTTCTCCAAGAAATACTGTTTGAGAACTAGGCTAGCACCCACTGAGGTTGGGTCAAGTGGGGAATTTATTTAAGAGGACAAATACTAATTTGTATTACATTTCACTCTTAGATATGACATCATAAGAACTCTTTATTTTTAGAGACACATCCATCTCAGTGAAAATATAAAATCTATGCCTATAACCACCATAAACAATCTTCTTAGAAAGTGTCGTACCTATGACCAGATAGAGAAAATACTTCTGGAAGAATATATATGTACGTCAACTAAGGAGATCATAGGAGAGTATTTGAACAACTTGAAGCAATCCCTGGGTTTTGCCTCAATCTTCAGAATTTCTTTTTTTTTTTTTTTATTAAATGATAGCTGTATACATTAATGCAAACATGGGGTACAGTGTAGTGTTTTCATGTACATTATGAAATACTTTCATCAAGCTGGTTCACATAAATTTCATGTCATTTGCATAGACATTGTATCAAAACATTTATATTCTAGTTCTAGAAAAGTTCACTTGTACCCTTGTTAGACAGAGATATAGGTGATCTTTCCAGTCACCCTCCCACCACCCAGCTGCCCTTTTCCCCTCCCCTTTTCCACCCCCTCCCCATATTCTTGGGCTAGAATTAAGTTGTATTTTTCATTTGAGAGCTATAAATTAGTTTCATAAAAGGGCTGTGTACATTGGATACTTTTTCTTCCATTCCTGTGATACTTTGCTAAGAAGATTTAGTTTTCCTGAAAAGAGACAGGCACTCCTTCACCTTCAGGAGTTAGACACCATGCTTCTTCTCACCTTCACTCCTTCTTTCATGCTTTTCCCTCAGCCTGCATTCTTTGCTTAATTATTCCTCAGCACATAACTCAGATATCTCTTCCTGAAAGAAGTTTTCTGAGTTTCTTCTAACTTTAAACTAGATCTGGCTACTCTGGTATAAAATGCTCTTTATTTGTTCTTACATTATTTAAAAAAACTTCTGGCAGATAGTTAGATACTTCGTTAATTGGTATCTGTTTTCCAGACAGAATGTTAATGTCTTTGAGGGAAGGAACTTGATCTTATAGTAACTGGTTTATTCCTTTATCCCAACCGCAATGCTTTGGACATACTGAGCACTCAATATTTGTTGAATGCTGTTGTCTATGTTGAGTGGCCAATTTACAAGAGTTTTAAATCTAGATTGACCAAAAATGTAATCTTAGGCAAGTAACTAAGTAATTTTAAGGTTATCAACTTCCAAACTTTTAAAGTGTAGTGAGCCTAAGCATAAATAAAACTGAAAACATTGTAGACTCTAAGAACTTTGGTTAATTTGCCATTGGATTATAGGCAATCTCTCACCTGCGGCTTCATTGACCTCAGCTCTCAAATAGGGGGCTACACAAGATAGAAATCTAAGAATTTTTTCATCTTTCTAGCAACCCCTCTTGTACCACATTTTAACTTGTGACCATGAATTGCATGCCTGGTATTTTAAACAATGTCTTTTATTCTCTTTCTTTCTTTCTGAAACATACACATACAACTTTGCATATTTTCATTCCTGGGAAGTTAAAGTTTAAACAGTAGAAAATAGTATTCTTATTGGATGCTGCTTGAGCCTCTCCAATAGATTATAATTTTGGCCCAAAGATATCAAAGAGAAGGGTGTAAATTGTGAATGGGAGCCAAGGATTCTGTAATAAATGTACCTTCTCTACTGTTATTGTAAAGAGTACCTGGTTGCAAAAATGGTCCTAATTCTCTCTGTATGGCTTTTATCCACAACCTTTGGTAAGTGATCTTTTGGCTCTTTCCATTTAATAGGTGGAGATGACGTCCCACATTTGAATTTGGGCTTGGTCTGTGATTTGTCTTCACTAACAGAACATAGCAGAAGTAATGGTTTGCCAGTTATGAGGCTAGGCCTCAAGAAGTCTTGCACCCTTCTTCTTTCTCCAAGAACTCTGCTTCTAGAAGAGTTCAAAAGAACAAGCCCAGGCTTCAGGAGAACAAGCCCAGGCAAGCCTCTTAGAATGAAAATACATAAAGGTGAGTTTATTCTTTCTGGGCAGTAGCCAAGCCACCTGCCAGAAGCAGAGCTTCCTAGGCTGACCCACAGCAGACTGCAGTAAATTAAAGACATCTAACCAAACCAGAAAAAAAAAAATGAGTTCAGACTAAATTATCAACCTGAAGAATAACGTACCAACAAATAAATGGTTGATGTTTTAAACCACTATGCTCTGGTGTTTTATCATGTAGCAAAAGTTAAATGATAGATACTCTGGTTAAAAAATTTAGAAATAGACCTAGACCTCTTATGTTTTTACCATGATTTAGACAAGGTAAATCCTATGCCCAGAAACTTATTAACTATTAGAGGAAATACTTGAGTATCAGCTGACTAGAGTTTTAATCACAGTAGCCATTGCCCTCTCCCTTCATTCTATTCTGCTAATGAGAACAAAACTATGGCGTCTTTTACCGTGTATGCTTACATAAACCCTTTCAACTTTCCTTACTTCCATCCATTTCTGAGGTTTTTTTCAGTGCTGGAGACAATCTAGGTCAGCTGAACCAAGTACACTTGGATGTCTAATTTGTTAGGAATGGTCAGTGTTAGCACCAACTGTCCCACCTGTACTCTGGCACCCCATGTCAGCTCACCATTTCTGAATGATACAACTGTAGCTTACATGTACAGAAGGACTTTGGTGCTTCCTTCAATGTTATAAACATCTCTGATAAATTTTTTAGATAAAATTTGGTAACAGGCAACCGAGGAACCTCATAAAAGAAAAGGATGGAAGTAGTACAATTATCTGCAAAGGGATTTCAGGCTCAGACAAAAATAGGCATTCTCTAAATAACCTCATAGTTCCGTATAACTCCCAGGTGAATTTCAAACACTATTATTCCTTGGCATCTCAGACCAGTTCTGTTTCCATTCAAAACCAGGCGATCCTCAGTGTTCTACATTTACAACATTTTGGCATTTCAGGTTATAACTGCACATCTCTATTATACTTGGCATGAAATGGGCACATAATCCCTTAGAGATATTTCACTGTAGCTGCTATTTAAATTTAAAAGGGTTAGAAGTATGTACTTGGTCAGGATAAAGTCTATATTCCTTATAGTTAAATACTGTGACACAGACATATAGACACACAAGTTATCTTTGTGACCATATAATTTGTCATCCAAACTACTTTTAAGAATGAAAGAGGGTGCCATTAATAACAGCAGCAGGATATTAGGCATAAATCAGGAGCATCTTGGGATATTCCATGAAGCATGGTCAACCTACAAATAATGTGCATATTAAGACAGAAAGTGTCAAAAGACTTAAAGAAATAAAAAATCTCTATGATAGTAACACAAAAGGTGACAACCTGGGAAATGGCTAGCTGACTGTACCATAAGGGGGTTCACAAGATAAATTTTCCATGTTTCAATGTGTTGCCTTTAGTCCTCACAGCTTAAAAATTTCTTTTAGAAGCTTATCAATTTTTTCCCATCTTTCAAGGATGTACTCTCTCTAGCCAAACTCATAAACTAGTTTACTGGTTTATGTTAAAGCCGTTATTACCAATGATTTACAATGTTCACCATTTCCAGCTAGGGCTTCCTCTCCTTGTAAATCAATTGTATAAGAAGTCACATTATAATTAAAAGATTTCTTAGTAACCATGAAATCACAGCATGGGCAAATTCATTGTAGGATTTGAATATTTATAGCAGTAGGCCCTTAGATTGAGAGTTACATCTTTCTCTACAAAAATAGCTACAACTGCTAAGGGGGCTGGCCAAGTCCTGTCTTCCAGTTAGAAAGTCTACTTTCACCACAAGAGCTAGTGTTTTGATGTAACCATATTTTGTTCAACCACTTTACTTTTTCTATATTTTCCATACTGAACTAAGATTATGCTATCCTTAATCATGAATCTTTTATTTTCTTTTTGTTCCCATTAATACACTGTAAAAATGTGATCATGTTCCAATGGTCTGTGCTTTGTGCTGAGTTTTGCATACTTCTGTGCTTTCCTGATAGTTTTATTTTGTAGTCTAATTATCAGGAAGCAACATTATATCCTAATTCCCAAGTTCTGATAGTTTTATTTTGTAGTCTAATTATCAGGAAACAACATTATATCCTAATTCCCAAGTTCTTTATGAAACTTTCTTATAATCCATGAGTGGAGGAGCTTAATTTTCTCTACATTATGAGTTCTATTTAATGTAAAGAAAAAGGAATGTGAAGCAACTTCTAGGTGTTACAGTATTTACTGTACTGGAGGATACACAGAGATAAAATTTGGTATTAAAAACTTTATGATAAATTGAGAAAAAAGAGTAAATAATATCATCATGCAATGTAGCAAAAGAAATTTAAAAAGCATCAGCCATGACAAATACAGGGAAAGGAAAAATAAAAAATTAGGATATACTTCAGTCATTGTCAGTATTCCAATGCTGATTTTGTATTAAAGGCAGAAAGTACAAGAAAGTTGTTTTCTTTTCTTTGACACTTTACATAAAATAATCTAAAAGAAGTACTCTCTAAACCTATTACCTACAGATGAAAAGAGCTAAAGTCAGTGTGATTGAACAAAGCAAGAAAAATGTACCATTTTCCATGGTCATAGTAAGTTATCAATGATATTTCTTTGACTTGTAAAGACTGGGAAGACTTAATTCATCCCGTGAATGTTTGACTGTATTTTGTCTGACGTTAGCCAAGATTTTACATCAGTCCACAAAGTAATAGAGGAAAGAGGAAAAATAATAACAATAACTATAATAAAGAAGCAAGCCAGAGCAGCTAGTGACCTATTTCTGATTAACCTATTCCCCTACAGTTTCATTATTTTGAAAAAAAAAATACTGTGAATTCTTAGGGTACTAAGTATAGGGATATTAATGGAAGTACCTCAACTCAAAGTCAAATTAAGTAACCCTTTGATTAGAAGCTGTTTTGGAATGTGCACAGTTCTGATTTCCCCTTCAATGGAATGGATAATTGAGAACTGTCTGGATAAATAACAGAGGAAGCATTAAAAGCTAATTTCATTGTTGGAACATACAGCACAATAATGGGCTATGATAATAGGCTACCATAAAACAATTACTGGAAACCATAGCACATTTTGAAGTACTCTTATCTAAAATATGTAAGTAGTTCATTCAATAACAAGGTAAAAAAGAGAATATGAAATTTGTTATTTAAATAGAGAATTACCTAGATGAAAATAGCAGCTCAAACATTATGACAATTCTCTGTACATTGCAGGGAAACTATAACTATAGACTTCAACCTTACCAATAGCCTATAGCAACCTTTTTGAACATAGAATGTAATATACATTTTAGTTCTGACTGTACTCGCCATAGGGAAGGGGAAATTCTACCCTAATTAAAAAAAGGAATGAAAAGTAAATTTTAACATTGTTTTCTGCTCTTTTAAGTTTCTTGTTGAAAATGAAATGAGCTGAGATACAAAAGTAATAATCAAATAAATATTAGTTGATCACCCACCACCACTCCCAAGAAAACATTCTTTTGTGTTCAAGTAAGTTAGCTCATTCTATTCTTCATATGTCACAGACATTTATAGTTAAGGTAAACGGGATGAGCCTTTGTGAAAACTTAACAATGAAGAATAAAACTAGCACTGTGAGAGGAATTACATTTTAAGTTTCTATGTGTACACAGAGGCACAGAGGTACTCTTTTATCATAGCTGCACCTATGTGGTTCCCAGCATATTTAGGATATAAATTGCATGTGTCTACTTGAGTTAATAGCTTCAGGGAGCTAGAACTCTTTGATGGTGTTTTGTGCTAAATAAATGGCCAGAACAGAAAGAGGTGTGTTTGGAAATATAAGACACGGTGATTATAAAGCATTTAAAATACTATCTGACAATGTGCTGCCATCTTACACCAAGTAATGATGACAGCTAACAGAGCGTTCACTTTTACAAAGGCTCCTGTTAGTGGCCTGCAAACTTGAGAGAAGAAACATACAGAGAAAAAAATAGGAAAACACATTGGCCTTCTTTTAATAAAGTGGTCAAAGTAATAATTAAGTGGAATAAATGAAAAGATGTTGTTCTAGTAACGATATGATACAATTAACAATATGTTAATTAATGTGGTATGTTTTACTGGAAAAATTCAAAATGCAGAGCCAGAGCATTACTAATCTCACCATAATCTGAATCATGCTTTACACAGAAAGAAAATTTTACAGATGGGAGTAAAAAGGAGCAGAAAAACAACTCTCACCAGAAGACTATAGCTTTCTTACATGGCCGGGCTAAAAGCTCAACACATGAGTATTGACTAAAGTTTTAAGAGTTTCCGATGACACTTAAGACTATTAAAGTCTGTTTTTATTAATTTTCTCATTTTTAATAAGTAAAGAGTGGGCCTGTATGCTCATCCAATTTCTATTACAAAAAACACGTGAGTGTGAATTTTCTAAAAAGTCAGAAAAAGTTTGGAATTCTGGTAAGGCAAAATATTTTGAATTTCTGTATGTTTTAAAACAAAAGAAATGTATTAGTTTCTATTTCCTTCTATATTGCATCTGCAACCATGGCGCAAATCAATATAAATAACTTAACCATCACTTACATCTCATCCCAGGAGCAATACATGCAATTTAATTAAAGTCAGGCTTGCAGGACAGATGGGTTACATCAACAGTTTTCTGAGACCTAAAAATATTTCCCACTTGTGGGGGTCTTTTTTACTAAGAGAGTGGAAAACTAATTCCCTTCTCTTACTTTTTTTTCAAATAAACAGTCTTATTCAGGACTGAAAGTATAAAGCACAGACATTATAATGCATTTGTAAAAATAAAGAAAATAGAGAATTAGCAACTGGAGTCCATTGATCTTTGTCCAGTAATACAATTCATGTGAATTTTGTCTAGACTGAGACCGTTAGAAAAATACTATTAGGAAATAATCCTACCCACCAGATCAGCTTTTTACCTGAAGACCTTAGAAAGAAAGAGTTTTGAGCTATAAGAGGCCTCAGAGACTAGATCCTTAGCCCCCCTTGTATTCTACGCAGGAGAAAACTGAAGGCTCCCAATGGCTCAGGGACTTGAGCAAGCACCTGAAGGCAGATGGTCCTGAGCCAAGCCTAGAAAACTAGTTCCTGTAAATAATGTCCCATTAAATTATAAACCGTCGTTGGATTCAATAAATCATCCAAGAAAAGAACAGTATATATTGGCTACTAAACCGTCCGCAGTTTTTAAATTAATAAATTTTAATAGTCTCTCATTAGTAGTCTGAAAGGACAATATTTGCATTGGTGCTTTTCCCAAGGCCTGTTGAGATACACTGGTACGTTCCGAACATAATGCCCCGCTGAAAAGCCTTCTGTGTGCTTGTGTCTGGGAAGGAACCTTCTATCAGTGAGCAATTATGAAAAACTCCTAGAGCAGGGCACACACGTGACTCAAGCAAAGAAACAGTTAACTGCAATGCCCCACCCCCCAACCCCCTTGTAAATAATCAAGGAAAGCCTTTTTCTAAAGCAATACAAAATGTCACCACAGGCTGACGCTCTTTCTACAAGAATAATGAGATTCCTGCTATCTCGGATGCTGAGCACACACTCCACTGCCTTTATCTCCCAATTCAGTTTTCCTGGTTCGTCTATATTATTCCTCTGCCTTCAAAACAAGTAACACGGCATGCCTAAAATGCACAAATGACCATGTAGCCACTGCAGGCCAAAAGACCCGGCGGAGCAGTTTCACAAACTCGAATTTTTGTTTTACAGTCCTGGGCACACAATATCAAAACCGCTCGTGAAATGAAGGCGCGGCGGGCAGGGGCATGGGTTGGCCCCTCCAACCCTCCGGCCCAGCCGGCCCTCCGCCCGCACCCCCGCCGGACTCCGCTAGGCACGGCGTTCCGAGAGGCGCATTTGCTGCCCAGGACTCCTTTAGTGTCATTTTTCTTTTTAAAACACAGTGACTCGCACCGAGGGTTTCGCGCCATGCCAGCCCGATGATTCAGGGAAACCACGAATCGGAAGATCTGCCGCATCCGATCCCTAGATCAGCAGAGACTGGTGGCGGGGCGAGGGGATTAGGCTGGCCAAGAACGCAGCTCTGTCCCCTCTGGTTACACCAACCTGCGGCGCCAAAAGAACCGCAAAGAAGGAGGTCTGAAAGAGGAACCTCGAAGTGTGTGGAAAAACCTGTTCTCTGACGTGGCCCAACTGAAGATAAATTCCACTGTGACCGCGGGAAAAACGCAGCTGGGCGGTGTGGTCACGGGGGTAGAGTTTTTTTTTGAGATTACAGTCTCAAAGTGGCGAAAGGGTTAACTGAAAACCAACTATGTGTGTGGTTGTTTGTATTTTACAGACCTACACCACCTTCACCCTCCTTTCGTGCTCTCCCCTTGGCTACAGAGCGCCTTTCTTTTCTTATTGGACGGAGGAATCGTGAGAGAGTGAGATCCTCCCTGTGCTAGACCCAGGGGGTTTCACCTTCTCACCTCCCCGGGGTTCTGACCCTACCCCACCTGTTTTAAATCCTGTTGAACCGTTTTCACAGTCCCCGCCCCAGAGCCTGAGACTTGTCACCGACACTGACGCCTTTTCCCAGCCTCAGAAACAGCAGGTGAGCTCATTACCTCACCCCGAAATGGAACTTTAATAAAGAGATCTAGAGAGGGCCCTGCACCCCACCCCAACAGCGGCGGCGGCGGCAGCAACTCACAAACACTTGTGATCTCTCCCTCGGACTCCCACCCCCCAATCCCACTTTCTCCCTTTTCCTGGGAGCGTTTCAAAGGCTTTCAAACCTCTCCGGAGGCCTCAGCTTTAAGGGGTGTGCTGGAATAAAAGATGCGAAAAAGAAGTGAGTTTCTTCATGGAAAAAGCTAACGAAAGGGGTAAGTACAAACAGGCCGAAATAACAGGAAGTAGGAGTTTAACTGGCAACTGTCAATGAAGGGATAGAAATCAAAACCTCAAAGCGAAACATCCAGCAAATCTCACCGAGGGCGAGGAAACGAACCTGCCGCTCTGTCAAGTGACTGAGCGCGCAGCATGACCAACTCCTGTCGCCTGCCTAGCGGGCCTGAGAATACCAGGGCCAGGAGACGACCCCAGGGTGCGGAAAGGGATTCCCCTGTGAGATATTTTAGCAGTTGGGAATTTTTCCCTTTTTTCTTCTAGGGCTCAGTACGGAACTGAGAACTAACGCTTCGTCGCAGATCCTGGAAATCTAAAAACCCGTCACCAAGGTCTCCTGGTCGGCCACCAATTTCAGTTCCGGCTGTTACTTGTCTGCTACCCCTACACTCAAAACCCACCCTGATAATGGTGGGTGGTGATATGCCCCCAATTTAAGCATTAGGAGGTATTTTAAAGGGGGTGATTAAAGTCTGTCTCCTCTACTCCTCCCCTCTCTTGCTCATATCATACCACCGGAAAGTTACAGGGGATTTATCATGAAAAAGTGTGGGCAGTACTTTCATCAAGAGCTAAGTGAAAGGAAAACCGCTTGGGGCTCAGTGACGTGGACTTTGACACCCAGAGACGGGAGGAATTGTCAGAGGGAGAGACTTTGCCTTCAGCGTGAGAGCCACAGGGCCCAGGGGAGAGGGTCGAACTAATCTTGCCCGCTGGCCCCGGCAATCCCCACAAAGTTCCCAGAGATTTGCCCAGTGCCCCTGCTTGCTGCCCAAACTTGAGCCAATCAGCCAAACCCAAACGCGCGGCACAGGTGACCGAGCCCGGGGCCAGCTCTGCGCCCGGACGGCGGTCCCTTTACCTCCCCCACGCGCTGGAGCGCACAGCAGCGAGGGTGAGAGGCCGGGCTGCTGACCCAGGAAACTGCTTCAGACCCACGTCAGGGCTGCCCTCAGGCCCTCGCTCACCTGGTCTGAGGATGGCTGCAGAGATCAAAAGGCAGAAGAGCAGACGGCAGGAGGGGGCCGCTGTGGATTCCATATTCCTCCTTCTGCTGGTCCACTGACAGAGTCCAGGCTGCAGGAGGAGGCGTCGTCCCAGGCCCCGCGGTGCCCGCGCGCTGGCGGGTCCCGACGCAGGGGGCAGCGCCTTTTCCCAGGCACACCGTCCCCTGGGCTGTGGTGCTGCACCTTCGGGTCTCTGCTGCACACAACTTTACACCACGCAATGTCCCCAACTCCTCCTCCCTCCGCCTCAACCCTCCTTCCGTCCCTTTGGCTGCTCCTTCAGGGACTGGAGACCCTCTTTCCAGGAGACACTTGAGTAATTCAGAAATGTGTACGTGCTTCTTTTTGGCTGGTATCTTCTTTTAGTTGCTTTATCTTGGGATAATAATAATACTGGTAGTGGCAGTGTGGATGAAAAGCCCGATGCTAGGAAGGAATCGTCAGGGATGCGACGGGGGGTGGCGGGTCTCCTCAGGTGGCAGCGGTGGTAGCAGCGACAACGGCGGCAGCGGTCTCCGGGCTGCTCTGAGTGGAGGGACTGGAAGGCGTGTGTAGGCTGCCTCTCTCCTCCTCCCTCCCGCCTCCTCTCCCCCTCCCGCGTCCTCCCTCCTCCAGTCTCCTCCCCGCTTCCCTGGACGCTGTGCGGAGCAGGTGGTTGGAACGCGGATCCGCAGCCTAGAGGCGCTGCAGGACCGAGTCCGAGACTGAGCCCAGCCCCGGGATGGGGGAGAACCCGGAGCCCTGGCTCTGGGGACCGAGTGGGCGGGGCTTCTCGGGCTCCGCCCCACGGCCACGCCTCCAGGAAGGAGCAGACCGCCGAGCGGCGCGCGCCTGGGCGGGCCCTCGGGACTAACTCTCCTGTGGGTGCTGGTGCTGTCGGCCTCCTGATGTGGCCTCTCCCTTCTAGCTGCCCACCCCGCCTCGCTAAGGTTGGGAAATCCAGCCTGGCCTCTTTTTGCCCCCGTACGCCGGTCCTACTGGCTCATTCCTCGTGGAATTTTCTCCGCTGTGATGTTGCAGCGTCCCTGTCTGGTACAGAGAGTTGTAGGGCAGTAGGGGGATGAGGGTGGGGAGCGCCCCTTGAGTCCCTGGGCGGGGGTGAAGGCAGCACGAAGGGGCAGGAGGTGGTGGTGAAGGTGGAAACCCGCCCACTGGGAATTAACAGCGGCCGCTACTGGTTGGCTGGCGGGGGCGACCCACCCCTGGACTGAGGACTCCCTCACTTTTAACGCCCCTCACCCCCGCGGCTGACACCTCGCGAACGCAGACCGTCTAATCGACGGTCCAGTACTAAGCAGAAGATATTTGCGTTTTCTCGGGGAGATTAAATCAGGAATTTCTAGACCTTACTTCGTCATATGGATTTTCCCAATCTCTACAAAAGCCAGAGCGCGTGTCACTTTTTTTTTTATTTTGAGTTATGTGACGGTTTTAAGTTACAAACTGAAAATCCTCAAGTTACTCAGATTAAAAGCCAAGCTCGTCCTGGTCTGTTCCAGAAATCCAGGCACCCCAGCAGAAGGATAGATTTCTCAGGCAATTTCTGGAGATTGAATCACTTCCCAGGCGGAACATCGGGAAACTGTGTCGCTTTCGGATCAGGCAGAGAGCATGAAGGAATATTTTCCTTTAGAACACCGGGGTGGAGCTGTCGGAGCCCTAAGTGGCTCTAAATCAGGGATGCAGGATCACAACTCTCATCCCCAAAGCATAATAAAATCTTGGTTCCTGAACCACTTGGCTAGGACATGAAATAGCCTTTCGTGCATCACTGGGTTACCGTAGCGTGAGACTGGTTTGCAGCAGAGAAATCCACATAGTAGCCATCAGGTTCTGCATTTTCATCAGAAGGCGAAGAGTCACAGCCACATTGAAGATTCGCTGCACAAATGCGTGCACACTCACACAGATTTTAAAATTCTTTCTCTTTTCATGCTATTAACCTCAGTCTTCAGCTGTGATTTTTCTCAAAAGCCTGCCTGTCTCGTTCTTCGGGTTTTCTTTATATTAACAGTATTCTAGAGTACAGCTCTTATACTATATATTTTTTCCTTTGAAAGTAAGTAATTTCTCCCACTTCGCTTTAACATTAACATTTCATTTACATCTTATGAATCTTCAGAAAGGCGATTGCTAGGAGGCAAATGCCTTTTAACTCTATATTCCATGAGATAAATTTGGCTGAACTAGCATTCCCACAGGATTCTGTAGAATTTTTTTAGGGAATTGTTTTTCTTTCAACTGCACCTCTGAGGGGCATATGTTAGAACAAGTAACGATATATTTAACCTAGATACTTACCCTCTCTATTGGACCTCCTCTATTTGGGGGTGGGAGTTCATACAGTATAATTGTTTTTTTAAAAAGTCTATTTGCAAAAAACAGAGTGTCTCGTTTGGGTCCAATACTATATGTTCTTGGTCAACTCAACCTCAGTAAGGCTCAGTGTCTTTGTAAAAAGTTGTAACAATAGTGCCGGTCTCATGGGATTGCTGTGAGGATCAAATGAGATCACACAGATAACTGACCAAGTACAGTAGAAGGAGCTTGAGCTTTGAGCACAGACGGAACCTTGTTAGAATCCCTGCTTTGCACTCAGGGAGTGACCTTGAACAAAAGTCAGTCTTTCATAATCAAAGTGTAATGACAGAACAAAAGTCAGTCTTTCATAATCAAAGTGTAATGACATGTTAGATACCACCTTCAAGAGGATCAAACTATATAAGGTATTACGTGTGTGTGTATGTATATATATATATATATGATATTAAACACATGGAATTCTGGGAGTAATTAAACATATGTGTCCATATTATACTCATACATAGTTAGATACATGTATGTGTGAATGTAGAATATACATTTTAATGGATAGTCAGTTGCTTGCAGAATTCCTTTTAGAGATAAATGTATCCTAGTTTAAGAAAATGCCTTGATGAGCCACTTGGAATATTAACTCCAAAGGTCATACATAACTAAGGCCGCAGAAACAATGGGAAAACTGCTCTGCATGCAACAAATTAATAAAAGTTTGGAAATGGCCAATGGCTTTTAAATATATTTTAATTAGTTAATTGGCAACATTTATTGGACACTTACTATGTATGTTAGGTTATTTTAAGAAATTTGTATGAATTAATGGATAAACCCCAATCTTCCCTTTTAAAAAATATTATGAGGCAGGTGCTCATGAAGAAGCTGAAGCCCAGACATTTGAAATGATATTCCTAAGGTTACACAATGGGTCATAGCAAGGGTAAAGCCAGGATTCTCCTTCAGGCACTCTGATTCTAGAACTGTATTCATATTGTGTGTGTGTGTGTATATCTATATATATGTGTGTATGTGTGTGTGTGTGTACATATATACATATACACATATACATGAATAAAATAATATGCTTATGGCTTTTGAGGTGGGGGGAGTGGATTTAAACATAAATTCCCTCATCCTTCCAAAACTATTAAAGTCTTCTACCTTCAAACATATTTTCCTCGAGGAAATTAACTACTAAGGCAGCACACCCTATGTGTATGGGCTGGTATCTTATGTAAGAAGACAAGACCATTTCTATAAGTGGAAGAATATAGCATAAGCAAGAGCTCAGAGTTAGAAATAAACATGAGAATGTGTGTGTGAGAGAGAGAATGGAAGCTCCAAGAGAATTTGTCTTTCCAAATCTAGGAGATGGGGATGGAAGTATACTCACTTACTTAATTCGCAAGAGGAAGAGTGTCTCCAGGTGCCTTTGGATTGCAATTGCTTTTTCTTACAATTGACAATACTTAGTTTTCCAGTGGTATTTACCAGACAGTTTAGTCACACATCAGAGCAGCATGATGGGTACATCTTATTGCGAGAAGTAAAATGACTAATGTTCAGCCAAGAAAAAACTCGTTTCATGCTACCTAGAACATGAGAGAAGTTTGCATTTTAAGCATAAAAGAATGAGTCATCAGTCAGGACAGTATGCTTAAAGCAGTGACACAGGACAGAAGGCAGAACTTAGGGTCTGCTGAGGTCAGAACTTAGGATCCTGGAGTCTCCAGCTAGAAGCCGGAGCTCCTGAAGGCTTCACTCTAAATTAAAATATTAATCCTAATAGTATGGGACAACATAGCTAGGATAAGCATATACACATTTGAGGAATAAAGATGTTTCTAAAAAAATTTCCACTATAGATGAAATTTAACCAAGGGTGGTTTTGAAAGCTGGTAACATCTTCCTTACCGCTATATAGCACGGTGTTTTGTGTGCCTTCGTACTTTTTGAATAAAGCTTTATGACACTTTAGAGCATGCAACAAATTTGATCGATGTTTTTCCTTTTCCTCCCTACCTCCATGATGAATACACATGTCTAGTCATACTTAATAGAATAGGCACTTCAAATAATTATGAATGACTAATAATAAGTGATAAAAATGTTCTTCTTTGTATAGAATGCAGACCCTCAAACAGCCCATAAACTTACTTGTTAGTGGTAAAAGGAGATGAAAGGGGTTTCCATTGGGCATTCAGGGATTGGTCTGGACTGACTAAGCTTTAGGAAAGGCCAAGAGAATGAGTCAAGTCCCAGCCATCAAAGTGACAACTTTGAAACATGAAATGAGGGACAGTCTGCAGAAGTAAGAGAGTGGTAAAAAATTAATTGCTACCAGTGAGAATAAAACAAAAAGGCCCACGCTAGAACAAAATCCTAATTAGCAGAGGTTCTAAGTAACCAGACCAAGACCTGTATTAAACTACTAATGACAAAGATTGAAATAGAGGGTTAAGTGGGATTTACAGTAAGTTTAGGAGGAAATATGATTTTAAAGAGGTACCGAGATTTCATATGTGTAAGGCAAAATTCTGTTTAATTCCTGAATCTCAAGGTGTTTTAAGTAAATGATTTCTAAAATCAATCTAGATATGTACTGGATATAGGTATCTGTGTTCTGAAGAGATACTCCATTGAATTTTATTGTTTAATATTCATTGTTAATAGGAATATCTGTCACATGTCATGAAATTAATAAAATTCTGCAACTCACATCCTCAATAATGCTAGCTAATAAAGATACATCACTGATGTTCTGGAGGATAAAAACTTTCAAAGTCTATGGTAAATATTACGTTCTTATTTCAGACTGCAGAGTGTTCACTGTCTGGGTACAAAACGAAATGCATAGCTATTTCAGTAGAACTAGAAATCCACTTAGTCATTTTCCTTCCTGTCTCAGACATGAGGAATGGAACAAGAATCTAGCTAAGCTATTTGACTACAAAACTTATACTATATAAAATGGATGGCAAAACCTCATAATTCATTAATGATTTCAGTAGGAACATACAGTTTAGTAAAAAAGTCTAACATCCTGTGTTTACCCTATAACTTGAGAATATCTCATCAAGGGTTTTTAACTTTCAACTAAAATAAGTAGTTCTTTTAGTTTTGCATAAGGAGAAAATGACTCAGAGACTAGGTGTTCAAATGTTTTTTTTTTTTTTTTTTTTTTTTTGAGACAGAGCCTCAAGCTGTCCCCCTGGGTAGAGTGCCGTGGCATTACAGCTCACAGCAACCTCCAACTCCTGGGCTCAAGCGAGTCTCCTGCCTCTGCCTCCCAAGTAGCTGGGACCACAGGCGCCCGCCACAACGCCCGGCTATTTTTTGGTTGCAGCCGTCATTGTTGTTTGGCGGGTCCGGGCTGGGGATTCGAACCCACCACCTTAGGTGTACGTGGCTGGCGCCTTAGCCGGTTGAGCTATAGGCGCCGAGCCGGTGTTCAAATGTTTGATGCATTAAAATAAATACCAACATGAGTATTTTTTTAAACTCCTTAAAGTTATTTCTAATTATTTTGTCTTACACACTGCAGCCATTATAATCTATAGTCATTCCAATCAGCAATATGAAATACACATAAAATGACTGTAAAAATATGAAAATCATGTATATTTCATTTTCTAAAAAGAACAAATTATCAGTGATCTAATGGACCCCTGGAAAGTCAAATTAATTACTTGTAGGCCTTGATTATCCATGAGTTTTTCCCTGGAATAAGTAGGATAGTTGAGTTTACAGGAAAGTATTAAGAAGCAATTTTTGAATAAATGTATAATTCCTAAATAACTCTTTGTTCTTAATTGATAAAAAACAAAAGATTTATAACAACGAATCAAGGCTCATTGATTATGTAATCTAAGCTTGTACATGTAATGCTTTTCCAGGCCTTGGAAATAGTTTAGATGAACAGTTTTCAATTTTTTTCTAAAAGCAACACTTTTTCTTCCAATACAGACATATTCTGAAGTCCAGTTTCCTATTTGCCTCCTATTCAGTATGTGCAAACCACGGTGGTCTCTGCACTGTTTCTAAATATTATTGGTATACTCCCAGTTAAGGGCCTTTGAGCCTGTTGTTCCAGCTGCTTGGAACTTTCTTCTAGCAGTTATTAATGTAACTTACTCATCACCTCCGTTAAGGTGTTTGCTCAAATGTTACTTTCAAATCGAAGCTTTCTATGAACAACTATTTAAAATCTTACCACCCAGCCACAGTGTTCCTTATCTCTCTTTACTTTTTCATTTTCCTCCTTAGACTCTATCACCATACAGTGTTACAGCTATTTAACTTGTGTATTTCCCTTGTTTCTATCTGCTAGAAGGAGAGCTCAATGAAGACAGTTTTGTGTCTGTTTCATGCTCTGATATATGTGTGGAATAGAAAGACCAATAGTAGGCACATGATACTTTCTGGTTAATGAAGTCATGAACATGTGAATGAGTAATAAATTATTATACAAGGTAATTAATAATCTGATAAAGGCAGGGCTGTTTTGAATAAATTTTGGTAAGAAGCCTAAGGCTTTATATCATCCAATAGACACTCTAAAGCAGAGTTGGAAAAATCAGTGCAACAGTCTAACGACCATATATGAAAAATGAGATAGTAAGGGTCCCAGGAGCCAGAATACATAGCCAAAATTCATACAGCTATGCGTCCCATTCTAGTTTAAAGGCAGATGTACCACTTTTGAGTAAAGAAAATATATAAGACACCCTGTAACTTTGAAGTCAAATTCTTGGTATAATAAAAAATCTGGATGCATCAGTCAGCATTAATCAATTTCAAATACAGTGCATTTATCCAAACTCTTTTCATAGCAAATATTATGAATAATGTTCTGTATAACATTTCACTAAGGCATGATTATGGATGCAGTACCAATATTGCAGACTCTACAGACTTAGGTTAGTATTAAAGATTTTAAGCCTCAATGTTCTTTGTACTTTGTTCTTTACAGGGTAAATTTGGCAAAATTATAATTCTAAGCAATGTATTCCACAAACATAGATGATTCATAACCTACTCAGCTAACAGTGCTATAGGACAAATATTTAATTTAATTTAATGTCCAGCATTTTAACATTTTGTGGAGATGTTTAATGTGTTTACTTTTCTTCGTAAGGGCAAGAAATTCACTTCATAATTGCACCTCAAGGTGAAAAGCTTATGAGAAAATGCAATACATATTAAAACAGCTATATAAGCCAATGAATAAAAAGATTTATAAACATGTCTGTGCTTTCACTGAAATTATCAGAATCTGTGGTGTGCTATAGCTGGCATGGAGGTAGATTAAATGATCTTTGGCCATTCTTTCTTGTTTAAAAATTTCTTGAAACTATTTGGTGGATAGACTTCTTTCTTGCAAATGATTTATCTTATTATAGAAAATGGCATATACGTTATAGTGTCAATCATTCTGTCCAAGATAGGTGTACATATCTAGCTAGAAAAGAATCTCCAAAGAGTAAAATTCTTGGCTATTTTTTCTAGAATCAAGGGCATTTCAAGAGTTATTCGGTCTAGGGTTATTCCTCTAATTTCAGGGCTGAGACAAGTATTGAAGACAGGAATAAATGAACACTATATTCGACCTCTAAAGGAAAGGAAATATCATGGGGCAGCTTGAGAAGTGTGTTGAGAGTTGGGATCATATCATTTAGCCTGACTGAGAAGGTGGAACGTAGTTGTTACTCAGATGTCTTCCCCTAACTAGAGGCTGAGTCATTTTCTATTCTCATTTTTTTCCCCCAACTACTGCCTCCAGCTTCTGGGATCTTCCTGGGAAGACTGAGAAAAACTCCCAAATTACTCTGTCTTGAGGTGGTTATTTTCTATCTTCACAAATTTCTGCTATGAAATTTAAGATGAGCATAACATTTTCTAGTGCTTATTTGCTCTTCTAGTTTCAGAGTGATTAACATCTCCTTTCTCCTTTCTTTTCTTACCAACTTAATGCCTTGTCTTTTGCCTGTTTTGTTAAGACTTAGTGTGTTGACGTAAATAATAAAGCCATGATAATTTATGAATGAAGGAATGAGGGATGAGTGTATTGTGATCTGTGTGCCAGTGAAAGAAAGAGGTGTCCAAAGAGAGATGACTCATAGATAGAGAAACAAAAATAGAATAAATTAGCATATCTTGGAACATGAGCCAAGAAGGAAATTTAGCTCCTGGTATTTCCCCAGTCCCTCTTCTCTGTCTTTTTTTTTTTCTTTTTTCATTTTTCTTTTTTAAATTAGGGATACATTATTAGTATAATCCCAGCTAGCCAGCAGGAATCTGTCATCAGGTAAGGTCATTTTGACTATGATTTTTGTAATGATCAGGATACTTTCAGATGAATGTATTAAATAAACAAAAGCCAACTCCAACCAATTTGACCAAAAGGAAAAAACAAATAGTGGGTGACTCACTGATTTAAATGACTGGGAATTTTAGAAGCAGGAGCTATCTAGACATTTGAGCAAAGTCGTCAAGACTCTTTATCCTTCTTTTCATATCTTATTCCTACATGCTTCTGGTTGTCTTTAATTATTTTCTCAATTTCCTCTGCTGTAGTTCAGCTTTTTTCATACTACAAATATGGTTATCTGAAGACCTGAGGTTATATCCACCTAAATTGAAATCCTAAAGGAAGAGAGACCCTCTGAGGTTTGATGGACTCTTCCAACTTCTTGAGATATTTACTGTGAACAAGTGGATCCAGCACCGTAATTAATTGCACGGGTACAAGTCTATCCCTGCATCTAAGGCATTAAGTGGCAATCATGCTTGACAATCACTTTATTTTCTTTATATTTAGTTTTATTAACTCTTAGGATGAATATACTTTTTCATCCAGATCATATAAAATAGGGGCTTTTTATTCACAGGGGGAAAAATACAAATACACTGCTACATGGTCAACCTAATTTTATTTTCATCCTTTTTTCAAGAGCTAGATTATCAGCTCAAAGGGAAAGCAAGAATTATTTGTGGATGCCAGCTAATTTTTTTATTTTCTCTTCACTATTCTATGTACTAACTCATTATGTAAGGAAGAAGGGAAGCATTGGTGTTGTTTTATGCTTAGAAAGATATAAAATAAAGTGACAGGACAAATATTCTGAGGTATATGCTGTTGCCATAAGGGTCTCATGGAAAAGCAATGTCACGGAGAATAAACAGGCTTATTTAAATTGTGTTTTAAATAAAGGTGACCATCTGCTCACTCAGGCAAAATGGCAAGCTTCTTTATTTGTAGTTGGTTTATATAGGGAATTTTGTGCATGCAAACAATACAGCAATGACCTCATTGATCCATTTAAACATCATGTGATTACCTTGTGATTAGCTTCTGATAATTCACTCAGCATACACCTTTTGACATAACCCTATCAACATAACCCAATTTAACATAACTTAATGGAGAACATGTTGTTAGCCATTACTTCTTTGTTCTTATCTGATGAAGCCTGAGGCTACTGGGGAAAGGGATAATTTGAATGTCTGTTCTATTGACCATGCCATTTAGAGGCAGTAACTTCGAATCTTTGAGCAAAGCATAGAGAAACTTCTTGGGCATACAGGAATTTGAGTGCAAACCTCTGCTCCCATGTAGGCCTTAAGTCAGGGGGTTTTTGCTGGAGCCTTTTATAAGAAATTCTCAGGCTGGACTTCTCAAAAGCCTTTCATGAGCCCAGATTTCATCTGTGCCATTAGATACATGTACGTATTGGGTAAATTCCTCTTCTTGAGGTCCCCTATCACATTTCCATTCCCGACCCATCAGCAAGTGACTTTTGTCACTTGCCATAGATCAGGAAAGGTTACTCCATTCCCAGACCTATTAGCAAGCGACCTTCGTCACTTGCCACAGATCAGGAGAGGTTACTGATAGATATCTGGACAATTTTCCAAAGGGCTTTTTCATTGGCCTTATATAGTCAACCTTAATTCCTTAACGTAGTCAGAAATGCTATTTCAGCCAAAGTCTTGGTCATGTTAGGCTCGCAACTAACCCGGCTATATGGGATTCTGTCTCAGTTTCTTAAAAGTATGCCTGCACAAAGTCTTTTCTTTTTTCTTTTTTTTTTTTATTGAATGGTAACTATGTACATTAATGCACTTCTGGGGTACAGTGTGGGGTTTTCACATGCAATCCAAAATACTTCCATCAAACTGGTCAACACAGCCTTCATGTCATTTTCTCAGTTATTGTTTTAAAATGTTCACATTCTACTCTTAGAAAGATTCACTTGTACCCCTATAAGATAAACCTCAGAAGTGATCCCTCCAAACCCCCTCCCTCCACTCATTCCTCCCTCCCTTCTCCCTTCCTCCTCCCCATATTCACAAAGTCTTTTCACTGCTCTCTCTCAAATAGCTTTTTTGGCCAGAGGCATATAGGTGTTTCTCCTATAATATGCAAATACATTTTTTCCTCTGAATACAAGATCAACATGAGGTATACTCAGACCAGGTACAAACAGGTTTTGAAGGTGATACTGAGTAACTCTTTTCAACTTAATTTGCCATATTTCTCAATATGCTACCTTCACATCAGTTTTCTGTTGTCCTTGCCATAAGGAAAAAAAAAAGTAGATGTATTGCCAGAAATTCATATTGGTTAAACTTTTTGATTCATCTTTCTGTGATTTCAATATTTTAAGTATGTTTTCAGTTATAGCAGTCATTAATACAAGTGCCTGCCAAAAGTTTCAGATAGAACAAGCCAACATTTAAGTCTTTTTGTTCAAGAAAATTGCCAGCTCTAAGGAATGGTAATTTTAGGGAAGTATCTACATTCAATCAATCTTAATTGAGTCTTTTCACTTGATCTAACCAAAAGTAGCTCATGATTTCTACCTGCTTTGAGTACAATGAACCTAATCCCCATTCCAGCCTTCGTTCATTATCCTAGAATTACCTAGAATTACCCAAATCTTTCCCACTTTGCCTGTGAAATATTACTCAAGAATCTCCTTCTCCTTGTATGCTGGAGGCTCTCCAGAATGGAATGTGCATGTTATCTCTTCTCAACTCTATCTCTAGAGATGTCATGTTAGCAGCTTGAAACTCACCATTGTGACAGTCATTGATTATGCCATACAGAAATTGGAAACTGGCAAACACTACAAATAAGAGCTTTTTTTCTTTTTGAAAGCTGATTGTTCACCATTTCTAGTCCACTGCTGCCCATCAAATGGACTTCAGTCATCACTGACCACTCTGACCGCAGCAACACAGTGTTTAAGAGCCTCAGTGTAGTGCTAGATAAATAGAAGTTTGAGTTTGTGTGACACTGAGCAAGTTGATTCATCTCTCCCAGTCAGTATAGTAATACATGTGAAGACACTGGCACAAGAAAGAGGTGGATAACATTAGTTATTTCTCTAATGGCCTTTGTTCCTTCGTGTCTGTAACATACAAATTATGTATATAATAAAAACATATAATTATCTATGCATCTGGGTGCATGCAGATGTCCTTTGTATTTGCCCTGTCCTTCATGACAAATCTCCCACTTTTTAGAAAGGATCGTCATAATATCTTGTGTAGTGTATTTGGTAGAAATGAATTCATAGTAAAGTCAACTTTCAGTCATATTAGTAGAGTAGGCAGACAGTCTGGAAAGTGTGCCCAGTGATGCTTGAAATGCTTTTAACAGAGGATACGGGCAACAAAGACTAGTGAAGAGAGAATTAAATCTGGAGTCATGCGCTTAAGTTTCAATCTCAGCACACAGCGTATAAAAACTGCACGGACTCTGGGATCAAATACTTCTAGTTCTGAATCCCCATTCTGTCTCTAATTATCTGGGTAGCCTTCACCAAGTTACTAACTTCAGCTTCCTCATGTATTGAATGCAGTTAAGAGTATCTTGCGCCTACCCTGGAAAGTCATTAGGAAGATCAAATGTATTAAGGGATGCCAGGGTGTGGATAGTAGTGTCTGAATAAAAGATAGCTATTATTCTTCCAGTAGTTGATTGCATGGCTTTAATCTTCCTAAGCTTCATAGACTTTAACTATACCTATAAAAGTAAAAGTGATGGTTTGGTGCTCTCTTAAGAGGACTTCTTATTTGGAATAAAATTTGTTATGCCTAAAGTGTTTTTTTTTTTTTTATACTCTAGAAACAGATAGAAACCTTAATATTCTTTGGAGAACAAATGCCCTCCTCCCCAGTCTTATTCCCTCTACCTCAGGCTCTCATATGTGTACACTAAGTTTATAACTAGTGTTCTTACCAGCTTTATTCTCCAGGCTTTATTCTTCAGACTTCTCCTAATCATGTTAGCATAGTCACATAGTCACACACACACTTGATTATGTCACTTCCTTTATGCTGAAGTCATTTTACCTTAAGATGAAAGATACACTTGCTGTGAGGTCTGTGACATTGTTGCCCCTAATTTTATATGTATTTGCTGAGTTTGGTTTTCGTATCACAACACTGTCTCATGCTTCATTCTTTGTTTCCTAAACATTCCATGGCAGCCTTCTCCACTGGGTCATTACACACATGGTTCCCTCAGCCTGAAATGTACCTCCCATTCTCATCCACCTGTTTGACTAGGATACTCCTGTTCATATTTCAAGACCCACCTCACAGGTCAAGTTGTCTGTTAAAGACTTTTCTGATTCCCCCAGGCGGTGTGAGTCACTGCTGCCTCTGTGTTTCTACAGCTCCAACACTTATCTCTTTGATACATTTATCTGTTTACAGGTCTGACTCCTCCACTAAAACAGGGACTCCTTGGAAGGGAAGTGCCACACACCCGGAGTCAGACTGTCTGGTTACAAACCCCTGCATCATCCTATGTTAGATGTGTGAGTTTGAGAAGACTGTTCGACTTCTTTAATCCCCAGTTTTCTCACCTATAAAATGGACCTAATATGTTACTGAACTCAGAGGATCCTCATAATAATTAAGTGACAAAATGCATATAAAGCTCTTACCTCAACTCCTGGCATATATTAAAAGCCTAATTAATATTATTTTAAAAAAGATGATGACTGTAATGAAAGTGCTAGAACAGCAGAGAGAAGAGAGGAGGTGTTACTGAAAAAAAGAACAAACAAGCAAACAGACAAAAAAAAAAAAAAAAAAAACCCACCACATTTATCTTTTTAGTTCCTGGGTCTCTTCCCAGTGTTCAGAACCTACTAAGTATTCCGCGCATGTTGCTGAATGAATTGTTGGTGATATCCTGTGTGACCTTACCACAAAGCCAAAATGACTAATGCCAGCTCTTATCTCAAACGTGAGTCAAGGATGGTGAATTAACTTTGGGACGCCAGAAACTCAAGCTCTACTGGGAAAGAGAAAGTAGATGAGGAAAAGGAGAGCTGGCAGAGGGAATGTCAAGAATTTTGTTGGGGGTGAGCGTCTAAGTCAAACTCTTCTGGTTCATAGCTTTGTGGTAGCATTTATTATTATTGTTATTATTATTCTTACTGGGAATTGAAATATGTTAAAAAAAAAAGATTGAAGGTGTGCAGATTGCAAATCTACTGAGCAACCCCACCACAGGCATCCACGCTGGGTTTAAGGGCATCAAAGCAATACTCTTTTGATGTCCTCGGAGAGCTGCAGGCCAAACAGCAACTCAGCCAGGGGCTGGAATGCGGGCGAGGACTGAGAACCAGTGCGCCTGCTATGCGAGGGAGGGGCGCTCTCGCCTACTAGAGCAATCCCGGGGCAGTACATGCGGGCAAGGCCGAGAGTGACGTCCCAAGCAGCGGACTCGTATACTTGGAAGACATTTAGGCAGATGAAAACCTGCTACGCAGGACATAAAATCTAGGAAAAAGTCTTTCCCCAAAGACTAATGGGGAATTAAGCTCTACGCTCTGAGCGCCGTGCAAACGGTGCGGGAGAGAGAAGACAGGAAGGCAAGGAGAAGGAAGCGCTGCTGAAGTTATTGAAAAGCAAAAGGGAAACCTGCTGTCTTGTTTTTAATTAAATAATGGATTCTCCCCACGGCAGAGTTGAGGGCTGCTTCTCTTTCTCGCTCAGCGGAGGAAAACAAAAATCCGTTAAAAACAAAACAAAAAAGAGAGCCAGACAGGGAGAGAGGAATGTTTATTCTACTTCCCTCCTCCGTACCTCCAAACCCAGTCTTTCCTGACGTCCAAAGCCCTCCGGCAAAGGTTCCTGTTGGTTGGTTGTTTGTTCCTTTTGCTGCCCACAGCTCGGGTCCTCCTGGCCCCCAGTAGCTTTGCGATCGCTTCCATTCTGCAGCCGGAGTTAGGTTTGTCCCCCACTGGCTGGACAGCTGGCCCATTACCCGCCTCCCTCCTTTTCTCCTCTCCTGTACCCTCCTCTCCGCTCTCCGCGGTCACTTGTTCTCATGAGCATCTCTGAATACCCTGGGCAAGCGCGGCTGTGGAAACTTCTGGGAAGTGGGGAGCGTCCCAAATGTTACCGCCTCCTCCTATTCAAGGACCTGCAGTCCAGCTGAGCGGAGAGTGCTGGCCGAGGACTGTAGCCCTGCGTCCCGCTGAAACCCGGGAAGGGCTGGCTGCTGGGCTCCAGTGCTGGGACCATGGGTGCTTGGTCTCCGGAGCCTGCACGGAGACTTGGGCACCAACGCCCTGGCTAACCACGCCTCGTGGCAAGTTGTGGACCCTCCAGATGGTCCTCAGGTGAAAGGCCTCAGCCTGCCTTGTTGACCACAGTTGACTCATCAGTTCAAGCAAACTGACAGACTGACCTTCTCAGATTAATCATCGCAGACAAACAAAATAATCCAGCACATGCCTATATCTTGCCACTCTCACTGGTAAAAGTCCCAGGTTTTCCCAAAATTTTTCTCCTGGTATTCCCATCTCACTCCTCTTCCCCAAACCCTTCATTAAAAAAGGTGCTAAATTCTTGATTATGCTTAGAAATAAAGAATGCATTTAAATTAACAACCTGAACCTACCATAACTTCGAACAACTATTTTTGCTGAAAGGAATTACTTTGAACCAAGAACGCATAACTCTCTGGAGGCTGCTACTTGAATTGTTTCTGTAAAAACTGGGGACAAGGCTGTGAATTACATGATGGGACTGCCGAGTTGGTTGCACTATGTGAAAGTCCTGTCCAAGTTTTCGGGCTCGCGGGAGATTGTTTTATATTTAGGTGAGCGTGCTGAGCTCGGCATAATTGATACATAGAACGTTATTGAATTGATGTGGAAACAAAATCATAAGAAATCCTCAGGCAATATCTGAAAATGAGCATTTAATTCTTTCTGTCACTCATGAAAAAAGAAATCACGTCTTTCAAAATGAATCCATATTGTGCAGTCAGCCCATAAAATATAATCCCCATTCAAGCTATTAAGAGTGGAGAGTGGGGTGGCAATTGGGATTTTTAGCTTGCTTAAAGCAAATAAAATACTGTAGAGGGAGTGAAATCAAACTTGTTGAAACCTGGATTTGTAGCAATAGAAGGCAGTTTGGAGAAGAGGAATTCAGGTGGAGAATGACCTTTTTATTATGTTCAGGAAGGCATTCAAACGTCAGAAGAAATACTGGAAAGGAGATTTATTGCATAAGCACAGTTGACAAGCTCCATTTCCTTGAGTCTCTTGGATGGAGGAAGGAAACCAGGATTTCAGGAGGCGATTGAAGAGCTCTGTGAAGTCTTCTGTAATCCAAGGAGACCCTAGTAGAGAAGAAATCTGTTACCCTGTTCAGAGGCTTCTGGGAGCCTTCATGGATCATATTCATTAGTTTCTGCCACACATAAGCTTGTTCCTTGTCAGAGTATTTCTGCAGATGGACCGTATGAGACTTGAGATGGACTGGCCAGTGTGTGGGCACATGTGTACGCGTGTGTACTCAGAGGTACAAAAATGAAGTGAGTTAAAGTTACACGTATGTATTTTACATTTTAAAAGAACAGCTTCTTTTGGTGACCAAGATGGCAATACTAGGATTCTCATTTTAAAGACGAGGAAATGAGTATAAGAAAGGGAAGTGATTTGTTCAGCGTCCTTTGCATTTTGCCACAAGACCTTTCATGATGTTCGTGATTCATAAACACAGACTGAACCCACGTGGGCCCCAACACATTTCATAACCACTCTCCTTCTCCTTTTTGGCTTGAATATTTAGTTAAATTCCTATAGACTTTCAACAGTTCTCTGTATATACTGACTTTTTATGCTTCCTGGCTTCATTTTTCTCATTCGCACATGTGACTATTCAGCATGTCTGACATTTTTTACATACCCGTACTGGTGTGTGTATACTTTTTTGACCCCAGAGAATACACTTAGTGAACACAGAAAGTTATCTTTGGGGAGTGGGGGAATACTTAGAAAAACGCCTCACAAATGGTAAGTGCTCAAGCAATATTTGTTAAATGGATCTAGGCATGAAAAATTATCCTTTTTGATCTAATTGCCATCTTTTTGCCCCTGATTTTTGGAAGGGAGGGTGGTATTTAATCAACTTTAAGAACAATAATGAAAGTAAGCTCATAGAAAGGCCCTTGACGAGGAGGTGGCAATTCTTCATGTCTTCCTTAGTTTGTCCCCACTGTCAACAAACCTCATGTGAGATCCCCAAATGTTGTTTCTCTAAGGCAGGGAACATTTTTTCACGTCCTCTGCCCTTGCTGCTTCGTACTCCTCATCCGCTTTCTCTCCTGTGTGCATAACCTTCACAAATTGTCCCTTGCCAACAACCTGCCAGGAATGCATTTTTTTCTGGACCTGTGCCCTTCACTCACAATTTTTCCAGGCTTTTCCCTCCCTCATTAAGTTTTACCTACCCCTCTTCTGTTTCCCTCCAGTGTTTGAGTTCCATACTGTCTTATGCTTCCAAGGTAATGCATTTTAATTTTGTTAGAACCAAGTAGCCTCAGAATTGGAAGGACACAGAGTACAGCTTCTCTCCCAGTGCAGCAAATCTTTTTTACAGCATTGACAAGTGAGAAGCAATGTGGCTAAAAACTCAGTCTCTGGGCACAAGACAGAGGTGCTCTCTGCCTTTCAAAAATCGGGTGACTTTGGGAAAATTAACCTCTGTAAGCTTTATGCCCTTCATTTAGACTGTAGGAGTGTCTAACTTGTAGCCCACGGGACACATGCAGATTAGCTGAGGACTGTTTTGGTTCTCTCTAGTGGTGAATGCTGAAAAAACTGCACATGAAACTTTTCTTTTGCTTATCAGCTTTACATAGTGTTTGTGTATTTAATATGTGGTCCAATGTGTGGCAGAAAAGGAAAAAGTTTGGACGCTTCTGATTAGAGAATGGTGACCAAAGAGTTCTCATTTTTTGAGACCACCATGAGGATTAAATGAGTAAATGCTGTCAGAGAGTGTGGAATAATTCCTTGCTAATAGTAAACACTAATAGATATTAGCTATTATTGGTAACATTCTGATAAATTATCCTTCAGATTCCATTTCAGGGCCATTGCCATCAAGACCACTGCATTCTTACATTGTTAGTTGATATATATATATATATATATATATATGTTG
>NW_003852526.1:1213137-1239561 GCF_000181295.1 Otolemur garnettii | reverse complement strand
CAGTGTACTGATATGATGTACAATGTGAGATGCTTTCATTGGACTAAGTAACAATCCATCACAATTGTACTCTGTTCTTAATAGTTCTGAAATGTGCCATTGCATCATGCACATTAGGTGAGGTCCCCACAAATACCCTCCCACCTCACTCCCTCCTCTTTCTCTCCTCTTCTCTTCTAATTTCTGTATTATAGTTATGTTTTATCATTCATGTGAATGTGTAGGTGATTATATATTGATTTCATAGTAGTATTGAGTACATTGGATACTTTTTTTTTTCCATTCTTGAGATACTGTACTAAGAAGAGTATGTTCCAGTTCCATCCAGGTAAACATAAAAGATGTGAAGTCTTCATCTTTTTATGGCTGCATAGTATTCCATAGGGTACATATACCACAATTTGTTAATCCATTCATGGGTCAATGGGCACTTGAGCTGTTTCCATGTCTTGGCAATTATAAATTGGGCTGCAATAAACATTCTGGTGCAAATTTCTGTGTTGTAAAAGAATTTTTGATCATCTGGGTATATGCCCAGTAGAGGAACTGCAGGATTGAATGGTATGTCTACTTTTAGTTCCTTGAGTATTCTCCAAACTTCTTTCCAAAAAGGTTGTATTAGCTTTCATTCCCACCAGTGTTATAGCAGTGCTCCTTTCTTTCCACATCCATGCCAACATCTGTAGTTTTGGGATTTTGTGATGTGGCCTAATCTTACTGGAATTAGATGATATTTCAAAGAGGTTTTCATTTGCATTTCTCTGATGATTAAGGAAGATGAGCATTTTTTTCATGTGTTTGTAGTTTATTTTGAAGACACATTGTCCAATTGCTAATAAGATTCTTTAAAATTGGCCTATACCTACTTCCTTATAATTTCTATCCATTGGTCCTTGGTATTTAATTGGAGACATATAGAGTAAATATATACCATTTTTTTCATAGGGCCACATTTAAATTTTTTAAACACAATTACTATGGGCTCATCTACATCTTCTCCATTGTAATGTAAAATTTCTAAATTTCTTTAACTATTGTTTATCTATAGTGGTTTCCCACAAACCTGACTGCTCTGCTTCTGATGAAGTCTATTTACCCTTGTGCCTGCTCAAGAGTAGAACTAAAATAAGATGCAATAACCTAATTGTTTTCTAATGAGTACAAGCTACCAGGGAGATGTTATCACCCATGATCTGGACATCCTATTCTTAATGGAGGCTGAGATCTCATTAGATTTCTCAATAACCTTATCACACAGTTGGGGGCATGTCTAACTTGTCAGCCACAGTTATAACTCCATTTCTTTTCACAGGAAGTTCTGATAAACCAGAATCAGCCAGTTTCAGTAGATGAGTAACTAAGAAGGTGTCTAACAGCAGGATGTCACATTTACTCTTACTAAATCTCACTGAGGAAACTTCTGGAGACAATGTCTTCCACCTGTTCTTTCCAAACATTTTTCCCCTTTCAAGACATATAAATGATAGTATTCGCCTGAACCACAAATGCTCCTAGGAACATTCACGATTATTTGCAAATCCCTTCTGCCAATTACAATATTACCCACCCTTTACTCTTCTGTACAAAAGTGCATAACAGAACTTGAGTGAGTGAACCTATAAACTAAATGCAAAAATAAATAGCCTAAAGCTTTTATAAGAGCTTAGGTGAATATCTTCATGCTATTAGGAAAGAAGAGAATTTCTTACAGGATGTCAAAACAGAAGGAAAGCCGAAAGAAATGAAGAAATGGAGACATTTGACTTCATTAAAACAAAAATATCACACAGGTAGCATAAAGAGAATGAAAAATATTAACAACATATATGACAGACAAAAGACTAGTGTATATGCCCAATTATAAAGAACTCATAAATTACTGAGAAAAAGACAGTTCGATAGAGCAAATGGGCAAAACACTTAAACATGTAGTTTACAGAAAAAGAAATATGATTGAATAAAAACCACATGAAAAAAATTATCAGTTAGTGAAATATAATTTAAAACTCAAACAGATAGGTTTTGGCACTCACTAATGCTGGAAAAATTAAAATGACTAACACCACCAAATGTGCGGGAGGAGTTGCAGTAATGAGAATTCTCATACTCTGCTAGTTGGAGTGCCAACTAATACAATCACTTTGGAAAACACTGACATAACTTTCTCAAACTAAACATGTTTATATTATATTTCACAGGCTAGAGGCTACGATACTATAATATTAAACCCCAGTGATTTTATTCAACATTTATAAGCGTTCCAGGTGAGTGGTCCACTTTAGAGGGTAACTTCTTCCATACAGTCACTCAGTGATCAGTGATTCTTCTGTCTCATTACTTGGTCATTTTTAAGGTCATTGTTCATTTTTGCATGGGCCATAGCTGGATTACAGGAATATCAGTATTCCAGAGTGTTGAAAAGGAGAAAGCGAGCGCACAGAATATATATCAATTTTGTAAGGCTTAGACTAAGAAGTGTCTTACTTCTTTTTCACTTAGACACCATAAACAAGAACCAAGTCATGTGGCCACCAATGGCTATAGGAAACCTGAGAAATTGCTTCTCTAGCCTGCTGTTGTTATGGAATGAGAGAAGAGTGGAATATAATAAAAAATACTCCACCATACCCTATAACACAGCAATTCTATTTCTACTCATGTACCCTAGAGATTCATTCCCAAGTGTGATCAATAGATAGGGTTCAATAGAAGCATTGTTTTATTAAAAAATACCTGGAAATAATTCAATTATTCATTAATGATAGGCTGAAAATGAATTGGGGTATATAATGGATACTAAATAGTCATAAAAATAAACAAATCAATGTGACACACATTGATTGTCATAAATAAGCATGCCAAAAAATAAGCAAGTCCCAGAATACATACAGGGTAATAACATGAGCATAAAATAAAAAGGGCAAAATTAAATAATGATTCAATAATATGATATCAAGCTTGAGCAATAAACTGGAAAATAATCAAGGATAAAATTAAAAATCAGGATAATGAGCAATATCTGTCTTTTGTGCAGAAGGAAATGGATGAGATTGGGAAGAGTACTCAGTAGTACTGGCATTGCTCTATTTTTTAACTGGTGTGATTATATGAGTTTCTTCTACATTTTATAGTATATATATGTTTGCTATAATTCTCTGTGTGTGTAGTTGAATAACAACACCTTGTCTAACAAAGAAAGTTAAAATAAAAATAAGTTTTAAAAGTCTGCATTTTCTGTTTTTAAGTAACTAGTTACTTGTGACATGTAGTTGCAATACATGTGTCAAGACAACATAATCATTGCTTATCCCAGAGGCTGAAATTGTATTGGAAATTGCCACTATTCTAGGCCTAGACTTCAGCAAAGACATTCTGGGGATATTGAGGAATGAGTGGTTCTTCCACCACAGTATGTAGCTTCCCCTTACTCTCTTCTGTCTTCCGTGTAGGTCAGCTCATTCTGGGTCTCCATGTATGCACAGCATACAACAGTACACAAACTTCATTGTAAAGATATAATCATATATTTTTTTAATTTTTAAAAGTAACAGCTTCACTGGACTAAACGTGTCCCCAAATTTTTACATGTCAAAACCCTAATCCCAATGGGATCGTATTTGGAAATGAGGCCTCTTTATGAAGCAATTAGGCTATGAGGGTGGAGCCCCATGAATTGGATTTGCATCCTTAGAAAACATATCTCAGAGAGCCCTTTTACCCCTTTTTGTCATGTAGAGAAAGAAGGAGAAGATAGGAGTCCACACTTGGAAGAAGACCCTCACCAGAACCTCACCTTGCTAATAGGTGACTTCATACCCCCGTCTTCAGAACTCTGAGAAATAAATTTATGATTTTGTAAGACACCTAGCCTGTGGTATTTTGCTACAGCAGCTTGAACTATGACATAGCCTGTGTCAATGTTTCCCTCAGTTCTTTCAATGGAGCCCACTGATAAGGACATGGCTATAGAATGAAGATGCCAGGATTAAGATACTGACTCAGCTCTGTCACCACAGACGATCTTAACTTCACTAAGTCTCCATTTCTTCCTCTACAACATGAGACTTTTAACAGTACTTTGTAAGGTTACTTTGGACAATATATAATAATTCACATATGCCTGATGCATAAGAATATTAACATAAAAATCCAATAATAGAAACATTTTTTTCAATTAGCAATCGATTAATACCAAGGTATGTAGAAATTGTACCATACTGCCTGGCTTAATCTTTTAACATTTTTTTTTGTGTGTGTGTGCATTCTAGTTCTAACATGAGGCCCTTTTTACTTTAAGATATTTGGAAACTTTGTCTTTTTCCTTTCAATATGTTATTATCCATGAATCTAGTAATTGAAGTCAGATGTAATAGTTAGGAGGTAGAATATCCTATGAAGAGAGTCTCTCTCTCTCTCTATATATATATATAGTTTCGAATATTTTTTCCCAAACTTTTTGCTGTCTGGAGTTCAGACTCCTAAGAAGTCAATGATGTGAAAAAAATTCATGTAAAACTAAATTGGGATAACTATATGTAAGCTTCTAGTACTATCACATTATATTACAGGAACTTGGTACAGTTAGTGTTCTTTTCCTACTTAGGACTTACTTCTCTGTATAATATTATAAAATATATCCTTAATATATCTTCGTCTTGGGAGTTTGAGTTTGAGTTTTGGAAATAGCTAAAAGCCACTCAGAGTCATGTGTGACAAATAATGTGACTGAACAAGTTGTTTAATTCAATTTTTGGTAAAAAATGAAGTATAATAAAATTAATGAGACTTTTTCTTGCAGGGCTTATGAATTGGCTTTGAAGGCAATTCCAAAAAAAAAAAAAATGCTTTGCACATGATTTAAGCAGTGGTAATATCTTTGGAATAATTTTAAGGACTCCTTTTCTGTTTGTGAATCCATGTTGACATCAACCATGTGCTGGACATCAATATTAGTTATTAAAGTATTAGATATAGTCTATGACCATTATTAATAGCCCCTGCCTGGAATTCTCTTAAATATGGCTTCTCCAACCACCCAACTGCTCCAGGCCCTACACTAGATTAGCCAAAATAGCCCAAGTATAGCAAAGGGTCTCTAACGTAGCTTTAGCACTGCAGTAGTGTCAATTCTTTTTTTTTTTTTTTTGAGAGAGAGAGAGTCTCACTCTGTTGCCCTGGATTTGAACTCACAGCAAACTCAGACTCCTGGATTAATGTGATCCTCTTGCCTCATCCTCCAGGGTAGCTGGGACTACAGGTTTATACAACCATGCCCAGCTAGGTTTTTTCCATTTTTACCAGAGTTGGGGTCTTGCTCTTGCTCAGGCTGGTCTCAAACTGCTGGGCTCAAGTAATCCACCCGCTTGGGGCTTCCAGAGTGTTAGGATTACAGGCACGAGCCACCACCGCGCCTCGCCAGTAGTGTCCATTCTGATTGGTTGGTGCCAATACCATTCAGGTTGCTAATTATTTTGAATATCCCTACTGTCTGTCACATTGACCAGCAATTTTACAATCTTTGCAATTCTCATTTGAATGCTATGCTTGGGTAGTTTGTACAACAACAACAAGAGCTTTCTAAGATGACTAGAATGAAAAATAAGTAATTTTTCTCTGGTATTATGGGTCATCTTGAAAAAAAATTCCTTTTTAAAAATCAAGTGCTACATACAATAGATTATGTCTTCAAATATATCTCCCACCAACAGGCAAATGCTTTCTCATTGTTTGCAGGAAACCCGGGAAAGTAACTTGAATACTCCAGAGTTAATTCCACTAACCTTATAATTGTTGAAGCATGATAATTACACCAGTGATAATTCCGTGGGATTACTAGGTGTGAAAAAAGGCAAGTAGAACAAATTCTTAAATGCTTATAAGAGAGATAGTATAGATCAATCAAATCTAGAGATTTGGTAGGAAAAAATCTTTGAAAATTCATTTAGGCATTTGTGGTCCATTTACTTCATATTTTTCAATTGTTCCCCATTGTACTCACTTTATTGATCTTTCTACTCATCACAAAATAGTTATTGTTTCATTTTTGTCATAAAGCCTCTTCCTTGCTAGCGCTCTTCTATTAGTTTTACTTAGAATGCATTGTAATTGACAGCTATGGACCTGTGATCATACATTCAGGCCACAACAGCAGTTTACCTATTCTAACCCCAAAGAACCTGTATGAGTTGAACTCTATGTTGTAAATAACAAGCTTTTTTTTTTTTTTTTAACATGTGTCTTTATACACATTTGAAAGTAGTGCCACTTTGTTCAGTCCTTTGCATTTTACAAGGGGGAGAAGAAAAGTAAAGTCAAGGAAAATAGAATCAAAGAACCTTAAAGTTTGCAGGGTCTCTAGCACCCAACACAGTATGTGGCACATACAGATGTTTACCCGATAGTTAGTGACTGGAGAATTATCTCAGCAGAGAAACACATACCTCAAGTATTTTCAGAAGTTGCGGCTGCAAACCCTATGCATGGTGGCCATGCCAAGAGTGTTGTTTGGAGCACTCAGAGGCTCTGACTCTCTCACTAAATTTTCATTTGTTTATTTATTTATTTATTTTGAGACAAAGTCTCACTCCATTATCCTGGGTAGAGTGCTGTGGTGTCATATCTCACAGCAATCTCAAATTCTTGGGCTCAAGTGATCCTCTTGCCTCACTCCCCCTGAGTGGCTGGGACTATAGGTACCCACCACCATTCCAGGCTAGTTTTTCTATTTTTAGTAGAGATAGGATTTGCTCTTGCTGGGGCTGGTCTCTAACTCATGAGCTCAAGGCATCTACCTGCCTTGACCTCCAGGTATGCTCTACCTCACATTCTCCCACTCAATTTTTAACTTGGGTGAAACGGGTGGTAAAGAATATGCAGAAGGTTTCTAGGCTTTGCTGTTTTAAGCTTTCTGTTTATGAGAAAAAAAGAGCTGCTTTACAACCTGTGATGTGAAACAATGTGACAGAGCTGCCAAAGTCCAGACTTCCACATTTTCCCATAGTGCTAGATTTGAAGCACCATCTAGCTGGTGCAGATTAATAAGACAAAGAAAGAGAAATGGAAACAGAAAGACCCATTTATATTTAGTGCCAAAAGGGCAAGAAATAAATACCTGGCTTGGCTTGGGTTCTTTGTTACAACGCGATTGAGCCTAAGCAACAACGCGTTCATCAGCATGGCAGAATGTGGAAGCACTGTGAAGCATTCTATAACGTCACTGATACCTTTTCTGAGTATGTGAATTTACTATTTGATAGTTGGTTATGGTTTCATTACTCAAAAAAAAAAATCAGAGTTACATTAGCGATTTATTGCTATATAAAAAATTACCCTTATCCTTAGTGTGGCTTAAAATGAAAGAAAACATTTGTTATTTCTTTGCTTTTGTGAGCCATATTTTGAGAGGGGCTCAGATGAGTTGCTTCGACTCAGGGTCTCTCTTGAGACTGAGTCAAAATGTTGGCTGAGACTGTCAGCAGGGGAAGACTTGACTGGCCCTGGAGGAAATCCTTCAAAGATGGCTCACTCACATGGCTGGCAAGCTGGGGCTGGTTATTGGCAGAAGGTCTCAATCTTCCCTGTATTGGCCCCTCTTCTTTGCTGCTTGAATGTCCTCATGGCATAGTTGTTGGCTTTGCTCAGAGTGAGTGATTCCAGAGAATACACAAAGGTAGGTACAATGTCTTTTATCATTTAGCCTCAGAAGTCACATACTACCATTTTGTCCATATCTATTGTCAAAAAGATCAGCCTTAGCACTGACTGTGGGAGGGAACTATAGAAAGGTATGAACACCAGGAAGAGATTATGATTTGGAAAGTCATCAAGGAGCCCAGCTGGCACAAATACTAAAAACTTCAGGGCTAATTACAGCGCACTCAAGGGCTGAACAATGTTTGTATTTTGTCTTCTACTGGGGTTTATTAATTTTATACCTACTAAGAAGATCTCATTCAATTTTTACTACAACATTGTAAGAAAGATAGAGTACTGATCTCATTGTCAGGTAAGAAAATAGAGGCTTAGCGTGATTAAGTAACTTTTATACATACTGGGTTAAACAACGAAGTGATAAAGCTCAATTCACTGCAGCTCATTGGTGTCATTTAACACAATGCAATGAAAGCAAATAGGTGGAGTACGGCTGCTATTTAGCTGATCAGAAGATCAAGGAGTGTCACGGGGTTTATGGTCCTGTCTGAGATAGTACTCCAGACAGATCTAACCTGAACTACTATCTAAGGTAACTCTACTTCTTAACTACTATGGCTCTTGACTACTAACTTATCCAATATCCAAGTATTAACTTTGCTTGCTACAAACTTGATTTTACTTGATTCTTTGAGTCTAACACACCAAGGCACTCACTTATTTAAGTTTATGAAAATTTGATAGATGAATCAAAATTCTAGACAATTCACTTATTTTTATTGTTTTTCTATTTTTAATCTAAAAAATTTTTGAGACAGGGTATCCCTTTGTCACATAAGCTGGATTACAGTGGGGCAATCAGAGCTCACTGCCTCCCAAACTCCTGGGCTCAAGTGATCTTCCTGCTTTGGCCTCCTGAATATCTGGGACTTTAGGCACATGCCACCACATGTGATTCATTTTCTTTTTTTCCTTTTTCTTTTTTGCCAAAATGAGATCTTCATCGCTTCTCGGCCTTTTGGCTAAGATCAAGTATAGTACCAAGATGAGATCTTACTATGTTTCCCAGACTGGTTTTGAACTCTTGGCCTAAGGCCTCCTACTTTGCCTATCAAAGTGCTGGAATTGCAGGTGTGAGCCACCACATAATTAATTTACATGTGAAATACAATTGTCAGGTCAAATAGGTATTTGTTTTTATCTTATTAGCACAGTCTCACGCTGCAAAAAATTATTTAGTTATTTATATCAGTTGGTATAATCTATGTTACACTGCTGTGACAACCCCCAAATTTCATTGTCTTGAAACAACAGAGATTTATTTCTCTCTAACACGTGCTTCACCCTTGTCCAGGTTAAGCAGAGTGGTCTTGTCCATGCAGGACATCAGGGAATGAGGCTGATGCAGGCTGGATGTCACATGCTCTCAGTGGAAGATCTGGGATTTGTGGTGCCTGAGGCTTATACAGTTTTAAATACTCTAAAAAGAGTAAAAACATACAATACAAAATTACAAACACAGAATTAGATGTACAGCCTTGAAATGGACATATGCAAATGAAGGAGCCTCCCTCTTAAGTTTTAATAGCTTCACAATAAATGAGTCTCATGTGGCCATGATTGTCAGGTCAGGGAAAAAAAAATATGAAGACTCACACACTGACTATTCTAGCTTCAATCTGGAAGTAACGTGGTGCAATTTAAAAGTGGTTTGGAACACACAGTTCTATCACGTGTCCCCAAGGAGGAATGTGAGGAATGCGAGGAATATTTGTAAATGGCAGTAATAATCACCACAGCAGTCAGGAGCAGAAGCAGGAGCGACAACAGGATTTCAATGCATAGTAGCATCACCTTCTCTACTTTGAAGTATCCTCTGGAACAAAATTTAATTACCTCCTTCTCACATAGACTGCCATGATAATGAGTTAGATTTTTTGAGTCTCCCTCCCAAGGGTAGCACATGATGGTTGCACTACATTGACCATGCTAGTTTCCAGAATTTTTCCTTTTCTTTTAAAAGTGGTCAATTCTTTCTCAGATTATTACATTCTTTTGCAGACAGGATAGTATCTTTTGTCAAGTTATGTGCCAGTTTTTTATTCTTTTCAGATGACTACATATAATCTCTGTTTTTGTATATTGATTTTCGAGTCTGTTGCAAAATTGTCTTCCTTTCAAACTTTTGAAAATACACTGCCTAAAATGCCGTCTAGTTTTCTTATATGGATGCCCAGAACTCAGATTAGTGAGTATGATCGCTCTGGGAGATGGTTTCCACTATGATGGTCTGAAATAATCCTTTGATACAAAGAGGAGAGAAACATGTTTGCTGAAGTTAGGGTTTTGGTTTTTGATTGGATCTATTGGCATAATAGAGGACAGAGAGAAGATTCACGGTTGACTACTATTTTTGAAACACAAAACAGTATAGTTGTTTCTAGTTATACATTGATAAAATCTATAACACTACTTAAAAGAAAAATTATCCAGCTTACCTTTAGTTAATATGGAAATATATAAGAAATTATATAAGCCTTTATGTATATAAACATGTTCACATTCATCTCTCAAAGCAATTAAAACACACCATTGGTTTTCTCTGATGTCCTTTCTGTATTTAGGCATCTACTTTAATAAAAAGGAAGTCATGGCTTGGATAATATTTAAAAGAATGACAACAGTAATCTTAAGTATATTGAGTTCTTGCTAATGTATTAGGAAACAATGATTTATATTAATGCTACTTAGATATGATATTTCACAACATTTATTATTTTTTTATTTTTTATTTCTTTTGCAGTTTTTGGCCAAGGCTGGGTTTGAACCCGCCACCTCCAGCATATGGGGCCAGCGCCCTACTCCTTTGAGCCACAGGCTCCACCCCAATATTTCACAACATTTAAAAAAGAATAATTTGCTTCCTCTATTATTTTAGTTGTATGGAACTTTCAATGTCTAGTACAATAAAAATCCCAAGCATAAATAATATCTTTAAAGATGATAGTAATGTTTAAAATGTATTGAATGTGCACTGAAATTGCATAATGACTCCATGAGGTTGATCTAATTTTTCTTCACTTTATGGATGAAAAGCTGAATAGAAAGGAACTTGGGAACACACAGCTAATACGTTATATAGTAGGCTACTCTTTTCAAAACCTCAATATATGGGTTCATTGATTGTGTTATCCTTGTACTCTTCAAAGCCTGAATAAATGAGTGGTCAGTAAGAAAGGTAACCAAGAACTTGTGATGAGAAAATGGTCCATGTTGAGACAATCTACAAATGAAGTTGATCCTATGTTTACAGACGTCAAAAAGAAAGAAGGAAAAATAGAATATACAAGTAAATATATAAAGATCACTTGAATATAGTTAATGGCAAAATATTTGGAACTTAATTTTCATTGGAATTAAAATCTTACTTGAATTTGATTTCAACTTTCTCAGCTATGATTACAGAAGCCTGCTATTATCACAGAGGAGTAAATGTGGGAACTGTGTTTGAGATACTGCTTGTAATTACTGGGAGAGATAGGGATATTAAAAAAAATCTGTAAGATTTATTCCTGTTTCTACATGCAGGGAGGACTAAGTACAGATTGCTGAGAGTTTGTCTACAAGATCTACAAATTAATGTTCATGTATATTGGTTATTTTTCCTGTGTTCCTTATATTAACATGATGGAAAATATTTAGAAGGAGTAGGAAAAAAAGAGGAGAAAGACAAATTCAAAACTGTAAGATATGTTTTCTTAAAATTAATTTCTCTCCCAACCAACTATACTCTTATTTATTTAAGTATCTGCTAGTTGGTTTCCCATAATTCCAGATACCTAGTAGGATATATGGAGACTGTACATTATTCAAATATTTATTTTACAGAAATATGCTTACAGCTATTAGCAATTCACACATACTCCCTGTGTGTTTGAGATTCAGTCATAAACATATATATATATATATACATATATATATATATATAATAGTGTCAGACTATTATTAATTAATTTTCTAGAGGACCCATTTCCCTTTGAGACAATAATGATCTGACAGATTAATATGAATTCCCAACTTGCAGTTAAAATGCCTTTTCAACTGTATATGCTTCCCAGATTTCATGGGTCATCTTTAGTTCACAATCATAATCTTGCTCTGAACTCTTGAAGCATGAATATTTGTGACCTTTATTTGTGTCATATTTACTTTTTAAATTCTCCAAGCAAGGCTACCATCCTTTAAATCATAAGAAGTTAACTGACGTGAGGGAATGTACACCTTTTAAAAAGTACTTCCTGAGGAGCCTCATGATTAATATTTGTCATATTAACAAAAATAAAAAAATTATTCAGCAACATAAAGCTTCTTCAGAACCAGTGTGATGTTGCACATGTCAGTGTATTAGAGCAGTGACATACATCAATTTATTAGGGGTGTTTTACACAGAAAAATTATCATAAATAAATAGTAAGACTTCTTTGCATTTTTGCTTTTTACAAAGCAAACAAAAATATGTGGTAGAAATAATTTAAGAAAAAATTGTTACCAAAAGAAAATAGCACAGAATTGAAGCATTGGTAATTTTCATTCAATGTTCCATAAAATACAAACACAGATTCTTTTAATAAAAAAGTAAAAGTGGAAAAACAGAAATGTCAAATAATTATTCATGTCAAGCTTGAGATTTGATAGCAATATGACTCCCTTCACATTATTAAATTAAGTCACTAGTTGATTTTCAAAAATCTATTTTCTAGGCAGTTCAACACATGTTTACTAGTCAGTTTTAAATGGAAATGCATATTAAAACAGTTCAGATTACTAACATGCAATGCAATTTGTCTAAAGATGGAAAAGAGTGGCAATCTCAGTTTGTTTCTTTGAAAATAAGGTTTTGCAAGTGTGCAAGGCACTCATGGAAGTTGGAATGGAAGTCTTATTACTTGCCAGACACTTTTCTAACCGCTTTTCATTCATTCCCTCATTTAATATACCAGATCATACTATGGGCATTATTATAATCCCCATTTTAGAACTACTGAGACTGTGGTTCCTAGAAAGGTATTTTAATCAAGCAAATTGTAGTATGTGAGGATATGTTAAAGCTCTTCTAAGTGCTATTTCCTGTTTTTTTCTCACTAATTCTCTGTTTGGAATATAATTAACCTCCTGAGTCTTCTAAACTTCTTTTCATTCTTGAAAACCTGTTGATCTAACTTAGTGCCTAGTTCTTTGTGAGTACTCCCAGAGAGAGCGCTTACTGTACACACTGAGTCGGTCAATTGAAGTTACATATCATAGCTTTCAGTTGGCTGTTGAAGTGCTTATTGGCTGGGTCTGGTGTCTTTTTCACCTTTGGTCTCAGCTGAGGTTCTGGCAAAATGGAATCTGTTATGTGCTATGCTTATGGAAAGGTATAGTTCCAGGGCAGAAAGAATGTGTGAAAAGGGAAGTAGAGCATGAAAGTAAGAAAAAAAAAAAAAATACAGAGCCATGGTTTTTAGCTGGTCACAGCTGCAGAAGACAGTGAACCTGGTTTCTCAGCCGTATGAAATGCTTTACAGAGAGGCCATGTAGAGACATTACACCTTGGAGAAGTCACAGTGGGAGGAAAGAGGGTGACGAGTTTGTCTGCCACATCCTGAGTTTAGTCTTTCCCTAAAGTTAGACTCGCCAGATTTGACCCCTCTGCACTCCTGAATTGTTCCCTGGCACCCACAAGGCAGCATTTCATGGGATCCTTGGTGATAGAATATGCCATTTAATACTTTGATTTTGTTATTCATTATGAGTTTTTACATTGATTTAGATGACTGAATATTCATGTTAGATTTTAGAAATATTGCTTTAAATTTTTTTTTACTAATTTCTGACATTTTTGCAACCCCTTAAATTTTATATATTACTTCCCTCACCCTACTGCCAACCTTTGTAAGCAAGTTCATATTGAAAAATTTGCATATTATCAGATATGGGCCTCAAAGATCACCCAGTTCCGGAAAAAGTCAGAATCATTTAATTTTTAATCATTCATTTATTCAACAACAAATTGGTTCATTCAACAAACATGTATCAAGGTATATGTGCCAATCAATGTTTCAGTAGATAGCTGCAGAAATGATAGACTATAATTGTCTTTACAGAAAAAGTAATTTCTACTGTTATAACATTTAATTTTTTTTTTTTTTTTTTTATGGTGAATGCCTGAGCTTAGGCTGTGTCCCACATCAGCCTCCCAATTAGCTAAGACTACAGTGGTGCCATAACAAGTAGATAATTTTTTCTTTTCTTTTCTTATATTTTTTCCTTTTTCCTCCTTTTTTTGTGGAGATTAGGTCTCACTATGTTTCCAGGCTGTTCTTGAACTCCTGGCCCCAGGCAATCCTCCTGTCTCCCAAAGTTCTGGGATTCCAGGTGAAAGCCACCATACCTGGTCCCCTTAAATTATTTTCTTCTGAAAATTTGTATTGGTATTCCCTAGTGTGCCTTCAGTAATTAGTGTATGCACAATCCCTGCCACTCTGCAAGGAGAACTGATGCACTATGCTCAGTTGTTTACTTTCACATTAAAATTTCCAATTTGTAGGATAATATTGAGAACAAAGGTTGTATATACGCAGGCCCTACTTCTCAACCACAGCTCAATAATTTTTTGATTTGTTAAAAATGTTTTGATTGACAGAGGCCCCATATTCAAGAATAGGCACAATTATAGGATCTTTTGTACTAATCATCTGAATTTTTCATTATATATGATACATGATATTAAAATTAGTATTTATTTGCTGTGCATAATAGGTGCTAAAAATTTTTTGAATTTATTTCAGGTTGTGCCTTAGTTTGTTCCTGCTGCTATAACAAAATATCTTAGACTAAGTAATTTGCAGAGTGAATTTATTTCTCACAGTTCAGAAGGCTGGGATGTCCAATTTTTAGGCACTAGCAGGTTTGGTGCCTACTGAGATTCTAGTCTCTGCTTACAAGATAGTGCCTAGAAAGTGTTGTGTTTTTAAAGGAGGAACACTATATGAAACTCCTTTTAGGAGGGTATTAACCCCATTTCACCACGGTAAGATGACCTAATCACTCCTAAAACCTCAGGATATATTCAGACAATAGCAGTTTGGGTAATTCTTTACATTTCTTAATTGCAAATGTTACATGATAGAAGACTTAAAGTTTTTGTGAACTTAGGTGAAACACACGTACAGGGAAAATATATTTGTGCACTATCAATTATGTATTTCAATATAATATCTAATAGTACTGACTTGAGAAAATAGTCATAGTACCTTGAGTTTACTGCCAGGTGAACTTACTAGGTTGAAACAGTATAACAACTGACTTCTTTCTAGGGAAAAAATAATTTGGAGTAGAAGTTGATTCATCATTATAACTGCAGTGTATAATTACTTAAGACTAAATTTCAATTATTTTTGAGTTGATATAAAGAACACAATATACCAGAAAATAGACAAACTGGAAAGAGACTCAGCATATATGATAAGAAGAAATTCAGAAAGATAAGGCACATATCAGGGGGAATTTTAGTTGGTTTGGGAAAAAAATAAAAGAATAACACTGGATTTTTGCAGCAAAACATGTACGAACACAATAATGTGATAAAATAAATAGGAATATGTGTAACAGCTACTTCCCTTTTGCTGACTGATGCCTCTGGCTATGTTTTCGAAGACCAATAAAAAGTCTGCAAAATGGTGGTAACTGATTATGTAGCAGAACCAAGAAAGCTGCTTTTTTTTTTTTTCTATACATTTCATTTTCAAGGCAATAAAGTGAAAGTTGAGGCACTGGAAGAAATTATAGTAGAGGGATCCATATCAAACTGGATTACCACTTTGGCCTGATAAAGGAAAACTATATTAAAGCCTTAAAATAAGAAATTGGGTATAAATTCCAAGAATGTGACAAACAAAATTAGAAAATAGATTATGACCAGGACAAAAATGGTAGCAGAAATATCATTATTTGCTCTGTTATATACAGTGTGAGCCAAGAAAATCTAAGAGAAGAATGTGCCAGGGAAGTCGTTAATAATCTGTATATCCTGAGAGGGCTTCATGTTTCCTGTTTTCTTTGGTGAGTGATTTTGTATTATAACCTAATATTTATTCTGAGAGGGCAGTGCATGAATATTACCCATATATTTTTCTTATGTGATTAAGATTCTTTGTACATTGTTAATAGTCGACCCTGATTAATCAGAATGAATTAGTGAAATTAAAGTTGCTCACATGCATCATTCCTTGTTTTCGTATTCTTATTTATAGGAATCAAGGTACAAAATATGCCTTCAAATAATATCCAATTCACTTGCTCTTTTAAAAAAGGAATCTAGTTAAACTATTAGACTGATAAATCTTCATTATTCTTCTACAGAAATACATATAGTTTCATAGACTTAGATATTTATTAAAGATAGTACCACTTAGTAAATTTCATATTTCTGGAGAATTTCTCATTTTTCAATACATTTATTTCTGGTGTATTACAGAAAAGAACATATATGATTCTCACAACTTTGTAAGTAATTAATATAAGTACATGTTACTTCATTTGCAGGCATTTTTATTAATTGAAGCATTGTTAAGGGAAAGATTCAGAATGAATATAATTGTGACAGAATATTACAGGATTGTTGTATGTTTCAGGATTTAAATTATTCAAGAATATTAATTAATTGTGGATAATTCTATAGTATGCATTTTAAAAATAGTTTAGGGAGAATTATTTTTCCTGCTATGATTTATTTCAAACTTCCCACACTCTCGTTTACAGTAAAATACTTTCAAGATAGCATATTACGCCACTGAAAACCTTGTGTCCCTTATGCATACAGTGTAGTATAGGTTGCCCAGGAGATTAGTGATAGCTTATGTCTGAAATGCTATCCTAGCTTCTCAGAATCAGTTCAATAATGGTAAGGATTCTAAAATAAACCTTTAGGCAAAAGGCAAATTTTACAATTATTTCCACTTAAATCCCAGTTACCTTACAGTGGCTTTAAAAGATTTCTTCATAAAAAATCAATTTTTGAGAAACCATTGACACTAAATCAGTAAGCAATTTAAAGAAAAAAAATGATGGGTGATCCCAGGAGAGTAATCTTAGAAGCAGTTTTGTGGTTATTCAGGTAGTGTAACATGATACTTACTATCTTGAACAATATTTTGGAATCTTTTTGCCATTTATAAAGTCAAAAACTGGAGAAAGCAAGCACTGAAGTTATGAGAAGATTACTGCTCTCCCACTTGGATTAGGCTTGGAACTGAAAGCCTAGATCGGGGTCCTCAAACTTTTTAAACAGGGGGCCAGTTCACTGTCCCTCAGACCATTGGAAGGCCAGACTGTGTGCCCCAGGATGAGTTGGCTGCTAACAGGACAGGCAACGGTGGCAAAATCACCCAGTGGGCTGGCTAAGTTACCTAGGCGGGCCTCATGTGCCTGGCAGGCCTTAGTTTGAGGACGCCTGGCCTAGATCGTGTATTTCACTGAAGCAATAGATACTAGACTGGGCAAGGTCTCTGGAGGTATAATTTCTGAAAAGAAAATTATTGACCTAAGTATCACAGGAAAAAGGAAAAAGCATGTTAAATTAACAGTTTCATCTACATGGATTTCCATAGCCTTGGGTAGATCAGAAAATGACTTTTGCCATTAAAAGATGGAGACTTTACATTTTTTATGTTTATCTGACTGGAGTTGGAATGCATTCTTCTTGGTAAAGTTTCTCAAGAATGGGGAAAAAAGTCTCTACTGTACTCAATACTATTATGAAACCAATATATAAACACACACTCCTATGAATGATGAAACTTAAATATGGTCTAACAAGGTCTTCCTTCCTTCCTTTTTTTCTCCATCTCCCACTGTCCCAACCTTCTTGTGAATATAAATGTTGTTTCCTTTTTTTTTAATGGGAGAGTAATCTTCGTTTAAGTTTATGCCCTTGATAGATTGACAATGGCTCTTACATGTTTAAGTATCATAAATCCATACAATTAGCCCTAGGTACTTATCCTATTGGCCAGTTCCAGCTGAATGTCTTAGCTAGTATAAGCCTTATTGTCACCATTTTCAAGTGGATGATAAGGTAATTTCAGTTCATGATTTATGCTACTGTAAGTGTGTCTAATGACAGAATTGTAAACACCATAATGGCTAGTGCTTATTGAAACTTTACTGTCAGTTATATTGTACATATATTTTCTTATCTAATCATCAGAAAATCCTCAATACATGTTAGCTTTTTCAAAATTTATGCTTAAATAAACAGTTTCAGAAAGTTAAAAATTTGCCAGTGGGCTGATGGTAACTGCCAGAGCCAAAGATCATATGCAGTTATCAGTATATTCACTTCTAATTCTTGTCCACTTCACCACTTAACTTTGTAAAAATACTCAGTTATTAAAGACATGTGCCCGCCTAAGCTTTCCTGGGGACTTGAAAGAACTAAATGTCAAAGATTATCTGAAAACAAGATGAACACATCCTTCACCATGTAGACTGAACAGCTGACTCTAGTGCCATCTTGTCTCTGGTGGTTTATTCCCTGTGGTGCTCAAAGTTCCCATTTTCTAAGTTTATTTATGTAAGTGGCTCTTTGGACCTTTCTAGGTTTCCTTCTGGGAAGAAGCTAGCTCCTTGACTATTCTGCAGTACTTTGACTATAGGGAGAGTTAGAAATCGTGGGAAAATATGTACATCCAGAATCAGAGTCTGCACATTTTGGGAAAATGAGAGAAGTAGATGAAATGAGTGACTATTTATGTATCTATGCCACATTTATTAGAATCACATTATAAACATGATCTGGATTTTGAGCAATTTGACTATGTCCTAAATTATAACAGATACACCTCGGAGATACTGAAGGTTCAACTCCAGACCCCTGCCTTACAGCAAGGAGCACATTTTTATTTTTTTTAATTCCTAGTGCATATAAAGGTAACATTTACATTTGTGGTCTCTTGAGTGTGCAATAACATTACATCTAAAAATGTACATACCTTAATTTAAAAATGCTTCATTGCTTAAAAATGCTAAAAATCATCTGAACCTTCAGTAGGTGAAGAGTCTCACCTCAATGTTGATATCTGCTGACTGATCAGAGTGGTGGTGGTGAATGTTAGGGTGGCTGTGACAATTTCTTAAAATAAGACAACCATGAATGTTTTGCTCCATCAATTGACTCTCCCTTTCATGCAAGGTTTTTTTGTAGTATGCGTTGCTGTTTGACAGCATTTTGCGTACAGTAGATAGTTCTTTCAAAAGTGTAATCAATCCTCTCAAATGTTGCTGCTGCTGCTTTATCAACTAAGTTTTGTTGTCATTTCAGCAATGTTCAATGCATCTTCACCAGGAGTAGATGTCATATCTAGAAACCACTTGTTTTTTTTAACTCACCTGTAAGAAATAAAGAACTCATCTTTTCAACTTTTATCACAAGATTGCAGCACTTCAGCCAATTCTTCAGGATTTACCTACAATTCCAGTTCTCTTGCTATTTCTATTACCTCTGCTGTTTCTTTCTCCACTATAATCTTAAAAGTTGGAATCAACTTCTTCCAAACTCTTGTTAATGTTGATATTTTGACCACTTCCCATGAATCACCAGTGTTCTTAATGATGACAAACATGGAAATTTTTTTTCCAGAAGTCTTTTTGTCCTCTTAACAAGTTTTTATTAAATCATAACTGCGCGCATTAATGCATTTATGGGGTACAATGTACAGTGTTTATAAACAATTTGGAATGCTTACATCAAACTGGTTAACATAGCCTTCACCTCACTTAATTATCATTAAGAAATTTATACTCTACTCTTAATAGATTTCACATATATCGTTGCAATATGCACCATAATTTTGCCCCAATTCATCAGAAGACTCACTATAGCAGCTATTACCTTACGAAATATATATTTTTTATATAAGACACAACAGTTGAAATTACTCTTTGATCCACAGGTTACAGAATGAATACTGTATTAGCAGGTATAAAAGCAACATTATTATGTTTTTATATCTTCATCAGACCTCTTGGGAATCTATGAGCATTATTAATGAATAGTAATCTTTTAAAAAGAACTCTTTCTTTTCTGAGCAGTAGGTCTCAACAATGGGTTTTAAATATTCAGCAATCCATATTGTTAAAAGATGCTTTGTAATCCAGGCTTTGTTATTCCATTTATAAAGCACAGGTAGGGTAGATTTAGCATATTTCTTACACGCCTTGGGATTTTTAGAATCATAGAGAAGTATTGGCTTCAATTCAAAATCACTAATTAAATTAACTCCCTGTATGAGAGAGAGTAAGTATTGAATCCAGGCATTGACTTCTTCTCTCTATCCCTAAAAGACCTCATGATGACATCCCTTTCTAATAGACGGCTGTTTTGTTAATATTAAAAATCTGTTGTTCAATGTGATCACCTCTATCAATTGTTTTAACTAGATCTTCTGCACTTTTATATTACAGAGATGCCTTCTTTCCTTAAACCTAATGAAAAAATTTCTGCCAGCTTCCAGCCTTTCTTCTGCAGATTCTCCACTGCTCTCAGCTTTCACAAAATTAAATAAAGTTGGTCTGTATTAGGCTTTGACTTAAAGGAATGTTGTGGTTGGTTTGATCTTCTACTCAGATCACTACAACTTTCTCCATATCAGCAGTAAGGCTGTATTGCTTTTTTAACATGTATGTGTTTACTGTAGGAGTATTTTAAATTTTTCTCAAGAACGTTTCTTTTTATTCACAATTTGGCTAATCATTTAGCATAAGAGCCTAGATTCCTGCCCATCTCCATTTTTGCTATGCCTTTTGCACTAAGCTTAATCATTTTTAGCTTTTGATTTAATGTGAGAGATGTCTTAACTCTTTCTTTCACTTGCACAATTAGAGGATTTTGAGGGTTATTAATTGCCTTACTTTCAAAAATATTATATCTCATAGAATAGGAAGGCTGTAGGAGAAGGCGAGACTGGGGAACAGCTGGTTGGTGGAGCAGTCAGAGCACACACAACATGTATGGATTAGGTTTGCCATCTAATGTAAGTGCAGTTTATGGCACCTCAAAATAATCACAGCAGTAACATTGAAGGTCACCAGTCAGGCATCACTATAGATATAATAAAAAAAAAGTTTCAACAATTGTGAGAATTATCGAAATGTGACCAGAGTCATGAATTAAATCCCTATTACTAGATAAATAATGCCCATAGACTTGCTCAATTCAGGGCTGTCACAAACCTTTAGTTTATAAGAAATGCAATATTTGTGATGTGTAATAAAGGGAAGCACAATGAAATGGCATTTGTCTGTATTGCTTATTATTCTCTTGCAAAGAGGGTAGCCCTGTTGGTTTTTGTTTTAAAGATGGAACTGGAGGCCAATACCCTAAATGAATCATCTCAGGAATGGGAAAACAAACACCACATGTACTCTTTAATACCTGGGACCTAAATGATGGGCAAAGTACATTGGAAACCAAGATGGGGGAGGGTGGGCTGGGGAGTGGTGAAAACTTACCTGACACATACAATCAACACTGTTCTGGTGATGAACAACCAAAATGATGCAAAGTACATTGGAAACCAAGATGGGGGAGGGTGGGCTGGGGAGTGGTGAAAACTTACCTGACACATACAATCAACACTGTTCTGGTGATGAACAACCAAAATCCCTGATTTAAGCATTATATGAGGTACCCACATAACAAAAACATTTCTACTTCCACAGTATTTTGAAATAAAAAGTTTGAACCAGATATTGAAATGTTATATAAAATATAAAATATTATAAATTAATTGAAATATGGATACCTTCAGATTAGTGCATAAGAATATCACAAAGCCTCTGGTAGACAGCTTGCTCCTCTATCAGTCAGTCAGGAAAAATGGAGGTAGTGAGTGAGGTCAAGCTTTAACCAAAAGTAAGGACTTTCTAAACCCAAAATAAAAAGCTTTCTGAAGAGAATCATTATCAACTAGAAGGTACATGATTTTATATTTAATAAGATAACTTACTAAAACTTTTAGCAAATTGAATGTCAGCAAGTAATGTGTTTTGTTGTCAAGACCTTTTGCCTGCTCCCATCACAATGAGAAGTAAATATTTTTCTTTTCCACTATCACGTGATACTGATATTTAATATTAAAACAATCACAGCCATCATATTATCACTGTTCACTTCTATTTCTAGTTCAGTGAGTAATGGAAGTAAATAATACTGTGCTCAGTTAAATGTTAACATTCAAACAATGTAGAAAACAAGCAAAATCCTAGCACATGAAATATTTATGAGCAAAAGTATCTGGCTGGTCTACGTGACATTAACATTTTTCAATGATCACAGAATCTCAAGCCAAAAAACAAACAAACAAGAACTGTTTGATGCAAATCAAAGGATTTTTCATTCAGCTAAATCTAATAGACTGAATATCAGCAGTGGAGGATACCAAAGGATGGAGTAGGTTGAGAAGTACACCCATAACTGTAACAAATTCATTTGAAATATTCTGGCTCAGTCTCAGTTTATTTCAATTTCAATTCTGACTGGGCAGTTAATGTTCTAAGCTTTCATTGCATAAGTCTTCATGGGAAAAAATGTACCAGAGCTGGTTTTCAGATAACTGATGCCAGCAAATGCTGTTCTAAAGAGACACGCATTGACACCTATATAAGAACAAATTTGTAAGTGGATGAAATAGATTGATGTTATGTTGTGGTCATTTGAATTTCACACAAATGTTATTCAGAGATCGGTGGCATAAAGATGACATAGTTTATTAAGACTTTGTGTATATCAAGGATATGCAAAATGTTCCAATTTTCTGTGTATGCAATGCTTCACTTTGCCATTTCAGATCAATGGGGTGAAATGAAATTCCAGGGCTATGTCTACCCAACTCATTCACCAGGGTAAAGAGATACTGGTTGAGTCCCACATATTAAATACCTCTTTTGATTAAGAGGTGCAGTTGTTCTTTATCACAGGATATGACAACAAAGGATTCTTCAATAAATATACTAATCAAGCATAGAACATAGGAGTTAATATGAGCATAAATATATGGTGCAAATGATAAATATAGATTTGTAAAAAATAAAGCTTATCTGAAGATGTCTATTAGTATCAAAATTTAATGATGAAGTAAGTACCTAATGTTTTCCTTGACATTTATAAAGATCATTTTGTTACCAAAAGTTCAGCACTCGTCCCCCAAAGTTGCATCAGAAAAAGAGAGGCAGTGGTTTGAGCAGAAAGAAAGAGAAGTTTATTTCTTTGCTGGTAAAAAGGAAAATGGCAGGCAATGACCTCAAAATAGAAATTCCTGCTTTGAGTAGAAGCACACAGGTTTTAAAGGCTCTGATCCCAATAATTCCAATTTGGGCCAAGGCAATCTCGTGGCCTCTGCCTGGTTTCATCCAATCTTCAGCCAAGATCTTGTGACCCCCACCCGAACAATTCCCTTGAGTTATCTCCTGTGGCACAAAGAACAAGAGACATTCCCTTCTCTTCCTGACCTCTGGCCTGAGGCAGGGATGCAAGTTTCAGTTCCCAAAAATTTGAGGAGAAAGAAAATAATTTTGCCACTGTGTTATAGGCTATTCCTGTGTAACAAACAATATGAATGTGACGTTTTATAAATAGAGAAACTGAAGTTCAAGGGGAAAAAGAACTTTGCTGAGGATCATACCACTGGTTTACCTAGGACAGATTTTGAACTCAGGTTCCTTTGCAGCAGAATTCATGCTCAATTCACCTTTACCCATTGCTTTTCTGAACAAAATCATTTCCCACTCCCTTGGTAAATCTAGACATATTTCTGTCTAGCTTTGGCACGTTTTATATATTCTTCGGTCATCTTTTTATTTCTTTAACACATGTGTTACCACGTTATCCATGATGGTTTGATCCAAGTTAATTGGTTCACTGTAATAAACTTAGTTTTTCTATTTAAGTTGCTTAGAATTCAGCTTTTAAAATATTAGACTTTTGTCTTTATTGATAGAGGTTGTTGTGCTATTGTTCTGTGCTTTCTCTGTGTTTTAATTCAGTTTACAACACACAAGATGAAATACGTGTTTTCTGTCTCTGAAGATTTTTTCCTGGACTGAGCTACTTCTGCTTTTGAAGGGTTTGATAGCAGGAAGAAGATTGCAAATCCAGTTTTTTTCCCCCCGCTTTCTCTCCCCTTTCCTCACTTTACACTTCTCTTGTGTTGCCCTCATTTTATTATGTAGGGAATACATAATGAATACAGCTCTAGCTGCCTAGGAACTGTAATGTTGCTGAGACTCATCAAGAGATTTTCTTCAACAAGAGTGTTTTCCATCATCTTTTCACCTAAATAATTTTTTTTTCTCATCCAATATGTTGTAAATGGAGCTGTCAAATAAACTGTTAATGTCTTTTGTTTTCATGCCGAAGCAACCACAAAGCCTTGCCCTGGTACTGAGAGTTCCCAAAGGCTTCAGCAGATGTTTGGGTAGTTTCTGTGAAGGAGACTGGTTGGAAATAAAAAAGGAAAAATGCTACCAACTCAAAATATTTACAAGACATACATGAAGAGGTTTAACCTTTTATGGGTTTGTAGACTTCTTATAGGGTTAAGAGATTTGTTCACCTAGTGATTCACACAGAGATAGCAAAGGAGAGAGGTTGTTTAAAGATTTAGTGATAATGAAAGAATGAAGGAATACTGTTTATTATACTTATGTGATTTATATATTCTTTTATAGATCTTCCACTGTGTACAATCATTTTGAGGGATTTATAAACTACAGGATAATTTATAACAGAGTTTAATGTTTGAGGCTTCTTCAGTGAAGAAGGGAATGAGAATCAGGGCTGGGGATAAAGTCACCCTCCTTAAGTACATGGCTGCGTGGAAGGAGGTCTGAACTCAGATGAAATTGGAACACTGAAGTGAGGAAGATGGTGTCGATGAGTAGAATTGGGAGTCAGGTGAAGAATTATTGACATGCACTGGAAATTGTATTTTCTCTACATACAGACTATGAAATAAGTATAAAGAATTATTTTCAATTAAAAGTATAGCATTATTTCTTAATAATGATTTTTTTATTTGAAATCCTTCTAGAGATGGGTATTTTAGTCAAGAAATGACACAGTTCTTATACTCTTTAAATTGTTCTTCATATTGCCAACCATGAGCCTGACCAATGGACAGGAGGTTAAAATAGAGAGAAGTTGCTTTAATTTCACAAACAACATTCTGAGTCCAAGAAATTATGACAAATCCTCTTAGTTGTCTTTTAGAAAGGACTATTGATAGGAAAGCTTAAAAAATGTTTGACTGCTCTGTACTTGATTCATGCTTCCCAAATTGTATCTTTATCATGACTTCCAAGAAGTTAAAGCAGGATAAGTAAATAAAATTAAATATGATTAAAACAGTAGGCAAAGTCAGACAGAAAACACCTCAAATGGAATTCAGATGAAGTCACACATAAATTTATTAGTATAAAATCCTTTTATAAGTAACTGATTTAAAAAAAATTAAATCAATGGGTGACATAGGCTTAGCCATCAAGCTCAATCTAATTATGAAGGCAGAAGGAGGAATACTGTTTCTCATGGAATTACTTCTGTAATATGAATGATTGATTGGAATCATCTAATGAAGACTAGGCATATTATTTCTCTAGATTTCACAGTTTTATGACACACAGATTTGCATTTTCTAACTTCCAGGATTTTCTTTTAGCTATATCCAGAAACCGCATTGATTTTAAAAATTTAAAGCTGAAAAGTACCTGAGGATTTTTTTTTTTCTAAATAATTTCTTAGTCTCAACATTGAGTGATTGGAACAGATCTTGGTTATTATAACTACAAATTCAGACATGTTTTCCTCAGGTTGAACTTGAAGTTTAGTGTATTTTATATTAAGAAAAATTATTTATCTGTCTGGAATTAGAAAGAAATATTCTCTTTGTTTCTTAGAAAGTAAACATCCTCTTTAAATGCAGTGTTAACATCTTCTCAACAAATTTTAAGATTGATTCTTGCCCTGTTATCTTCCACAGTAATTATATACATATATACATATATCTCATTTGACTACTGACACTCTATAAATAAAGAAATGCAGAAACTTTTTTTTGTTCTTGAGACAGAGCCTCAAGCTGTCCCCCTGGGTAGAGTGCAGTGGCATCACAGCTCACAGCAACCTCCAACTCTTGGGTTCAAGCGAGTTTCCTGCCTCCACCTTCCAAGTAGCTGGGATCACAGGCTACTGCCACAATGCCCAGCTATTTTTTTTGGTTGCAGCCATCATTGTTGTTGGCGGGCCCAGGTTGGATTCGAACCCGCCACCTTAGGTGTATGTGGCTGGCGCCTTAGCCACTTGAGCCACAGGTGCCGAGCCAAGAAACTTTTTATAATACAGAAATTAATGTGCGAAACTATGTCAAAAGAAATACAGGACGGTGTAAAAGTTTTTCATAAAATTTTCAACATATATTCAGGAACTATCTATTGGTTAATGTGTGCAACTTTGAGTAAAGAATAACATTTAGTTAAATCTATTCTTAGTATGTATATTTTTAAAATAAATTTGAGTTTCTTAGTTTGTTTGCCTAAAAAAGCTTTCCTATCATATTGAACTCTTAAAATATATGTATGATCAAGAAGAAAATGAATTGTCAAAATCTCTTGTTTCCCTTCAAATCTCCCACTGTTGGCCTGTCTTGTGATCTTGTTTTAATTTAAAGTAAGCTCAAA
>NW_003852526.1:1197145-1212785 GCF_000181295.1 Otolemur garnettii | reverse complement strand
AAAAAAAAAAAATCCTTCATTGTAACAGTAGTAGCCATGGTCTCAACTGAGTATTTCTCTAAAGTCTTCATCAAACTTTGTTTGACCAAGCCTGTCATAGCTAATACTTGAACTTTCTTCAACTTATGTGACTGGAGATAAGGGCTAGACTTACCCAAACCCACTTTAAGGGCTCAGAGCTCTTGCTTGTCTATAAGAGGAATTTGGGTATTATAGGTTCAGAGTCTATTCCTATAAAGAAAAAAAAAATAAGGCTAAATCACAGACATGCCCTAGACTCACCTAGACATAGCTTACAGTGTTTCTTTTGTTGAGAATATGACAGGCTTCTAAATTTTTAAAACAGAGTTGTCAGCTGCCTGAATGTTTGGCATCTAAAGTATTAGGATTTCTTCCTAGTAAACAAAACATAATATTGCTTCTTTGGGCAATGTCAGGAAGTCTAATCAAGACTTGACTGTAAAAAAAAAAAAAAGAAAAAAGACTTGACTGTAAGCCAACACTTGCCATCAGCTGTGTTGAGATATGATAATGGAGGCTAAGAATATTTTAACTATTCATTTCTCTAGGTTCTCTAAGCTGAATCTCTGTATTGAGTTAGGTCAACCATAATACCATACCTGAGTGATAGTAGCTTAGTTTTTTTTCAGATATACTTTAATGAATATATGATTTAATAATATGTCCTAAACTTTTAGACAGGGTTAATATAAGAAATGCTTCCCTGAAAAATGCTTCCCTATTAAATGAGAAAATAGAGTTGAAGAGATTATCCATTATGTAAACCTGGAATCTCTCATATAATACTCCATGTGATAAAGGCTTTCTGAATTTTTTGTTGAGAAAAAAGGTTGTACTTGCCAGGGCAAACTTGTTTACTTCTGCTTATCAGCAATTGAAAGACACATAAGATAGCAGATTTCATTTCCAATGAGAGTATTAAACAAACAAGACAAAATAAACAAAGAAAATTCCCCCAAATGATTCAAAATAAAGCTCCTTCTATCATAACTTAACAAGAAGTCTCCTAGAGTACCTTCTGAAAGTTATAAACATTGATTATGAATACCAATTATTTCCCTACTCCATCCTCTCTCCCAAAGTAACAAGTGAAACCTCTCAGAATGATTTTCCTTAATATTCATTTATATAGATTTGATGAGAAGAGAAGCAGTGGAGCTTTCCTGCTAGATGCTAAGACTTTGGGGGATGATTCTGTGGATTTAATTAAATCCCAGATTGCTCTATTTATTAGCTGGGGTCTTACACTGATTTATCTAACCTCTCAGTTTCAGTTTCTCATCTTTAAAGTGGAAATAATAAAATACCTACTTCCTAGGATTGTGGTGAAGATTACGTGACATAATCCTTAGTCATAAATACTTAGTGAGCACCTACTATGTTACATTCAAATCTCAGGAGCTATTGATCTTGTGTATATGGATGTGGTAGGCAATGATGATGATGATGGTGGTGATGATGGTGATGACATCCGTGCAGGTAAACCTGGATGAGGATAACTCTCTTTCTTTCACAATCTTTAACTTCATATTACCGTGCTGTGTGGTTAACTTTATGCTGGCACACACCTCCCTGCAGTGGCTGAAAGCTCCAGGTAGGAAGGATAAAGGCTTCCTCAGGAATAACTCCTAAGTGTAATTTCAGGAAGACTTGTAAAAAGTGATAGAAATTTTAGTTCTTCAGTTGTAGGAAGAGAAGTTACACTGATAGGGCTTTTTCTTTGGGCCTCCTGCCACCGCTACAAAGACAAGTCGGTCTGGGTTAATCTTGGAGAAAGAAAGGACCAAGTTCTAGTTTACTTTGTGAGAAGAAAGAGAAAATGGACTTTTTTTTTTGAAAGTTCACAGTTGGTCTGCCTTGCATTACAAGGAACGGCAAGCACATAAGGATTTGTTTAGAATCTCCAGTGAGAATAAAAGAGTGTCTATTGCCTGGAGTAGGAGTTCTCAGACCTGTTGGTCTTACAAATTTTAATTTAAAAATCATTGAAGACGACAAAGAATTTTGTTTATATGGGATATAGTCATTGATATTTGCTGTATAAGAAATTAATATTGAGAAAATTAAAGTATTTATTAGCTCATTAAAACAGACATAATTAACCTACTGCCTATTAACATTAAGCCATTTTTATGAAAATAACAATCTCTTCCAAAGCAAAAGCTATAACGAGATTGGAATTGTTTTAAATTTTTTCAAGTTTCCTTAGTATCTGGCTTAATATAATATAACTAAATTCACATATCTGCTTTCACATTCAGTTTGTTGTTATTTGTCATTTTGATTAACATAAATGGATTAATTCCAGTGTTATAAGGGAATGTACATAGTTGAAAAGGAAAGTGTATTTTAATAGCTTTTCATGGCAACTTTGGACATGCCTTTCCATGCTACACCTAGATTCTGTAAGTGGCCATTTTGTAAGTATTAATTGCCATGAGGAAACTGAAATCATATCAGTCAACTTTTCTACTCAGTTACATTAAAATCATTAGACTATTTTTGCATATTCTGCGTTGCCTGATTTTGTAACATCATGCATTTGTCATTTGGAAAGTGTTGGTCCACTGAATTATGCAGATCTTCCAAATGCTAAAACATTTTATTATACATTATTAAATAGTGACATTGGTTAATCTCATTAGAAAAGTCTGTGCTGAAAACTGGTCAAGCTTATAGTGATAGATGTAAGTTTCCCAAAATTCTGGCTGAAGCTCAAATTTTAGCCTTCCCAGCAAATCCTGTCAGTCCTTTCCTTACACTGTCGGGCTCACTATATTCAAATGCACAAGTCTGAATAACCATAAATAACCACAATTTTTATGTTTGTGATTCTTTCAGGTAAACTTAGAACTGCATAAAAATAAGTGGCTGGTTCAGCTTGGAACTCAAACGACCGCAGAAGAGCTTTTTTCTAGAGACAAACTTTATATATGTTATAGCAAAAACTGTTTAGATTAAAAAGTCATATATTCAAGGATTGGAATGAAATAAAATTAATAATTTTTATTGAATAATTAAGGATATTGTTAAGTGAAAGTGACATTTTTACTTCAAGTGTGTAGCAGTGAAGGATATAATAACAACTAATTTTGTTTTGTGCTATTGCTTATAAAAGTTTATTTATTTATTTATAGGAAATATTCTGTCACCTAAGCTGGAGGACAGTGGTGACACCACCTTAGCTCACTGCAACCACCTCCCATGTCTGGGCTCAAGACATTCTCCTGCCTCAGCCTCCTGAGTAGCTGGGACTGTAGATGTGTGTCACCACATCTGGAGAGCCACTGGCTTTTCTTGTGTATACTTAGGCATCAACATTTTCACCCATCTTTTCTTTACCGACATTGGTGTAAATATGAACATGGTGAAAAAATCAAACAATCTATCAATGTTATTATGAACTGCTAGGAAAACAGGAAATGGGGAGCTGGGATTCAGAGATTTGAGGTGAGGATTCTCAAGAATATGTGTGGCGATTGTCTAGTTCACCCAAAGCTTCCAATTTTCTACCTCTTTGAATATCACATTTATCAACTTTTTATTTTAGTTTCTCACTTTAGGCAAGAAGACCAGGGGAAGCACCAATATTCCCAAATCACTTTATAAAAATTATATTTAAGTGTTAATTAGTTTTTGTTAGCAGGAAAACTCAGTGTACTCATTTTAAGAAGTGCGGATGTATGTGTACTTAGATGCCAACTACATAACTTCATAGATTTTTATAGTCATATGGACTATTATGAACTAAATTGTCTCACTTTTCACAAATTAATATGTTAAATCCTAAGCCTCAGTACCTCAGAATGTGACTATATTTGGAAATAGAGTCTTTAAGAGGTTACAGACCGCTATATAATAATCAAGTTAAAATTAGATCCTTAAGGTAGACCTGAACGCAACGATGTCCTTATAAAGGAAGATTGAGATGGAGACACATACAGAAGGCAGACAATGTGGAAACACAAGGAGAAGATGATCATCTACAAGCCAAGGAAACAGGCTTCACAAGATGCAACCCTGCTGACACCCTGATCTTGGAATTCTGGACTCCAGACCTATAAGAAAATACATTTCTGTTGTTTAAACCATGTGGTGCTTTGCTTTGGAATCTCTGGACTATTCAAAAGATTTCAAGCATCAGCAAAGAAGTGTTGAAGGAGATTGAGAGTAAAGTATGTTAAATAATTTTATAAACTAGAAAAAATGAGACACCAAACGTAGACCCTTGGCAACCGTATTCCGTGTTTCTGCTGCCAGTGTCTCTGGGCTCTGACATTCAACCTTGGTCCTCATGCTCCTCCTCTCAGCTTCCAGCTCTAATAATGTACTTTTCTGTAAAGTACATATTTTTAAATATTAATTTTCTTAAAAACAAAACCTTACCAACATTAGTAGAACACTACTGCTCTAATAGATCATCAGTCTGACAGTGTTCAGCTATGAGTGTCGGTAGAACATTCCAAGTCCTTGCAAATCAAACTCCAAATTCAGACCAGAAGCATCAAACCATCTGAGAGTTCATTAGAATTGTGATCTCAGACCCTCACTCTATTGAATTATTACCTACAGTTTTCAAAAGTTCCCACTCTTATGCACAGTAAAGTTTGAGAAGCATTTCCTGAAGTGAAAATGTCTAGGAACATATTATTTTCTTTTACTAGATTCAAATGTTGTATAAAAAGGCAAGGCTTGAAATTTTCTGGAATGGTGTGCAGTGTGTGAGAATTTCCCAGACCACATACAGTACGCTTGTTCTTGAAATCACTTTTACAATAGTTCAGTCACCAGGGTGGCTGTGTATTTGCTTGACATAGGACTTTTCTTTTCCAGGAACAGCTAGGACATGAGGTGGTACTGTAGAAAGCAGTGACATTTCTCCTTCTGTGTCACTATGGGATGGGGAAAAACATTTATTACCAATGTAGCAAAAGAATGAAAATCTCTTCTGTGCATTTTCAACAAGCGAAAAGATTTTTTTTATACCTGCTGTCATTATTTTATTTTATTAAGTATTCAATGAGGATATCCCTAAATCTACCACACACACAGGTGTTTTGTGTACATGTGTCCTTGTTAGATTATTATAAAGTCATATGCCTACACGGAACTGCCTCACAAATCTGTTTGTTGAGTTTAGGCTGGCGTCCAGCTATGCACCGCCAAGTCATAAACAGCTGGATGTCTCAGAGTTTTCTCCTGTACCTTTTATAGACCAGAATTGAATGCATTTTCCACGAAAGTGTGCTGTGAAACTATGGGAGTCTGCTGGAAATCTCTAATGTCAGCAGTATTGCTCAATCTGGACATATATATTTACTTAGTGAAAGCACCGACAACCTGTCAAATTGAAAAAAATGTTTTTATGTTCATAAAGTGCTGCCTATTCTGAAGACTCTGCCAGCTATATCACTTTATTTGTAGATCCTAAAATGATGCATGCGGGTGTCATCACTGTAACTGATCCTTATACTTGCCATTTGTTGCTTTAATTTTAATGACAATCCTAGTATTTGCAATGATTTTCACATTGGAAAATTACTTTATTTATTTGCATTCTTGTTTGTAAAAAGTGAGAATGAATTTAAATTAATACAAAAAGTGGTGTTTATTATTATCAGTATTATTACTATTTTTACAGTGATACTCAATGATAGAGGTGTTCACAGTCACAATGACAGTCTTTCCTGCCCCCACAGGCTGATATTTGGAAAGCCAGCTGGTCTAGCTCGTTCTTGGAAACTCATGTCATCTTTTGTGTCTCCCAGATGTTCATAGCAGATATTTGCCAAAACTTGCCCAAATAAAAATGGGAGAATAAGAGGCATTTGAGATCTCTCTTAGAAACCTCAGTAGTTTCCTTTATGTTCAACATAGTCATCTCTGAGATGATACAATTTTTAAACATTTGAACAACACCTCATGGTATCAGCTAATAATATGCACCTGTTTCAGGTTAAATAATGTACATTCAAATGAATGGGCTGCTCTTGTAATGTACATAAAGGTTGTGCACAATTTCACTTATTTTTGAATGGTTACATTTTCAATAGGTATACTTATCAAAAATAAATACAAACACATGGCAATAGTCTACAACTTACTATTAAATTTCTTTTTATAAAACAATGATTTTAGCCAAATACCATTAACTGTACAAAGTTACCAGACTCATTAAAAGTACATTTTATGATTTCATTAATAATTTGCATCAAGTACAATTTAAAAATTTCTACCAGTACAAAATTAAAATAAATATAACAATTATTTTGTATTCTTTCTTAAAAATAAGACTTATTGAGTTATTATTATTTTATTGTGTTTTTATACAATAAAGTCATCCTTTTAAGAGTACAATTTAATGAGCTGCAACAAATGAATATAATTGTGTAACTGCTGCCGCAGTTGTTAAAGGGTGAACGTGTCCTCCAAAATTTTTCTGTTGAAGCTCTAACCCCAAGTACCTCCGAATGTTACTGTGTTTGGAGATTGAGGCAGTAAAGAGGTAATTAAATTTAAATGAGTCCATATGTTTGGGCCCTAATCCAACCTGACTGGTGTCCTTAAAAAATATATCTATTGGACACACAAAGAAACAGCAGGGACAGGTCTTCACAAAGAAGAGACGACCCAAAGAGGCAGCAAATGGGTGGCCAACTGCCCACCAAGGAGAGAAGCTCTCAGGATGCTAGTCCTGCCCACGCCTGGATCTTAGATTTTCAGAATCCAAAAGCATGAGAAAATAAATTTCAGTTGTGTAAGCCACCCACTCTGTAGCATTTTGTTATAGAAAATTGATGTAACAGCCATCATGCAGACCGTTTCCATTATCCCTCAGAGGTTTCTTCTACGCCTTTGCGCTCACTCTCCTCCACCCACCCTGAGGCCCCGGTATTCACTGATGTGATGGTGCTCTCTTGCTTTGCCCCTTGTAGATGAGAAGGGCGCTTGCATGGAATTCTACAGTACATCACCTTCTGATTTTGTCTTATTTCACTTTGAATGAACTTTTTGTTATTGACCCATGTTGTTGCCTATAGGTAGTTTGCTTTTTTATTGCTGGGCATCATTCCATTGTTCGTACATACCACAGTTTATCTAGTCATTAGTTGGATTGATTCTACGTTTCAGTTACTATAAAGATACTTCAGACATTTGCACTCAGGACTTTGTGTGGGCATTGGTTTTTATTTCTCTTGGTGAATACTTAGGAATCCAGTGCTGGTTAATGTGATAAGGGTTTTTTTATAATTTCTTGAAAAACTTTCAAACTTTTCTCCATTTTTGGTCTTTTAAATTTTATCCATTCCTCTTGGTGGACAGTGTGGACCAAACTCTCTGGAGTTTTAATTTTTATTTCCTTAGTGACTAAAGATTTTGAGCGTTTTTACACGTAGCTACTTCCCATCTCACTGTATATTACTTCATAAATTGTATTTATTCAAATATTTTGCTGATTGTAACTGTATATTTTTTCTTTTAACAAAGTTTTTTTTAACATGTTCTGGGTACACGTTATTTTTATTGTATCTATTTAAGGTACAGAACATGATGTTTTGATATACATGTACATAGTAAAAAGATTACAAAAGCAAAGCAAATTATTCTGCCACTTTCCATAATTATGTTTGTGATAAGAGTCCCTAAAATCTAGTCTTTTGGCTATTTTCAGCAGGTGATACAACAGTTTTGATTACAGTCCTCTTGATGTGCATTAGATCTCTACATTATCCATGCTACGTGATGGCAGCTTGCACCCTTTGGCCTGGTTCTCCCCATGTCCTCCCTCTCCCTGGTGTGGGGAACCACTGCTCGACTCTGTTTGTATGCATTTGACTTTGTTTTATTTCTTCATATAAGTGATCTCATGCAATATTTTTATTTCTGTCCCTGGCCTATTTCACACACATAACGTCTGCCACGTGTTTCCATGCTATTGCAAAAGGTAGTACCTTCTTCATTTTTAAGGCTGAATAATATTCCATTGAATATGTACCACACTTTCTTATCCATTCATCATTGACGGGCACTTAGGCTATTTTCCTTCTTGGATATTGTGAATAATACTATAACGATTATGGGACTACAGATACTACAGATACTTCTCTTAGTCTCTGATTTCAATTCATTTGATTATTTACACAGAAGTGGTCTTGCTGGGTCATAAGATAATTCCATTCTTAACTTTCTGAGGAACAAGCATTTTCTTTTCTCCACATCCTTGCCAACACTTGCTACTTTTCATCTTTTTGATAGTAGCTGGTCTAACACTCGTGAGGTCATGCTTCATTGTGATACTGATTTGTATTTCCCAGATGATTAGCGATGGTAACCACCTTTCCACTTACCCGGCAGCTGTTTTTGTGTTTTCTTTGGAATAATGGCTACCAAGTCATTTGCTTATTATTTAATCGGGTTATTTGGGTTCATTTTTCTATCGAGTTGTAGGAATTCTGTATATATTTAGATATTGGCTCCTCATTGGAAATCATAAAAATATTTTCTCTCAATTCATGGGCTGTCTTTCCAATTTGGTGATTGTTCCTTTGCTGTGCAGAGGCTTTGTGGTGTAATGTAATCCTACTTTATTTTTGCTTCTGGTGTCTGAATTTTCAGTGTAATTTCCAAAAAAGCGCTGCTCCTGTGTTTCCTTCTAGGAATTGTATGGTTTCAGATCTTACATTTAGATCTCTATTCCATATTGAACTGATTTTTGCCATGATATGAGGGAAAGGTCTAGTTTTAGTCTTTTGCATGGGTATATCAAACTTTTCCAGCACCATTTCCACAAAAGATTACCCTTTCCTTACTGGTAGGGTTGTCAAAACTAGTTGTTGTGTGTGGTTTACTTTATTTCTGGGCTCTGTATTCTTTTCCATTGGTCTTTTTATCGGTTTTTATTCCAGTACTATGCCACTGTGATTATGAGAGCTTTGTAATATAGTTTAAAATCAGAAAGTATGATGCCTCCAAATTTGACTTTCTTTCTCAAGATTAATTTGCCTATTCAGGGTTTTTTTTGTGTTTTCATATTAATTAGAGGATTTTTCTCTATTTCTGTGACAATGTCATTGAAAGTTTGATGTTAATTGATCTGACTCTGTATATTGCTTTGGATAAAGGAGACGACTTAACAATGTTAATTCTTGCAATAAATAAACATGAGGTATCTTTTCATCATTTTCACCTGTGTCATCTTCAATTTCTTTCATCAATATTTTATAGCAGTGTTTCTCATCCTTTTAATCTCACAGTATACTTGAATCTATAGTTAAACTTCTATGGCATAAAATTACATTGTTCAAAAAAGGAAAGAATAAGGAAAAGAATATATTTACTGGACTCGGAATTGCTTTTGAAAATAATTTAATCAATAATCTTTAAAAATTTTTCTGGCACACTTAAGATCCTCTCACAGCACCCCAGTTGAAAATCACTGTTTTACAGTTTTCAGTGTACAGATCTTTCACTTCTTGGGATAAATTTATCCCTAAGTATTTTCTTTTCTTTTTCATATCATCATAAATGGGATTATTTTCTTAATTTCTTCTTGTATAAATATTATCTGTGAAAACAAATGAAAAAAATTTTCATATGTTGATTTATTTTCAATTCTGCTACTTAAATTAATTATTAATTCTAACAGTTGTTCTTTTGAGTCTTTAGGTTTTCTTTCTTTCTTTTCTTTTTGAGACAGAGCCTCGAGCTATCCCCTTGGGTAGAGTGCCGTGGCTTCACAGCTCACAGCAACCTCCAACTCCTGGGCTCAAGTGAGTCTCCTGCCTCAGCCTCCCAAGTAGCTGGGACCACAGGCACCCGCCACAACACCTGGCTATTTTTTGGTTGCAGCCATCATTGTTGTTTGGCGGCCAGGGCTGGATTTGAACGCGCCACCTTAGGTGTATGTGGCTGGTGCCTTAGCCACTTGAGTCACAGGCGCCCAGCCGAGTCTTTAGGTTTTCTACACATGGAATTATCTCATCCTCAAACAAGGATGATTTTACTTCTTTCTATTGGAATTTGAAGCATTTTATTTGTTTTCTTTTTCTAATTGCTCTTGCTAGTACTTCCAGTACTATAGGTAAGTAGGTTTGCCTTACTTCAGATCTTTGAGAAAATGATTTCAGTTTTTCCCCATTTATTATATTAGCTGCAAGATTTTTATAAATGATTTTTATTATGGTGAGTAAATATCCACCTATAACTTTTTTTTTACAGTTTTAATCATAAAAGGATGTTGAATTCTGTCAAATGCTTTTCTGAATCTATTAAGAAAATCATGTTTATCTTTTTTTCTGTTTCTGTGGTGCACAAATGTTGCATCACAGTTATAAATCAAACTTGGTCATGGTGTAGTTGATGTGGTGTTGAGTTTGCTTTACTAATATTTTATTGAGAATTTCTGCATCTATGTTTATCAGATATATTGACCTGCAGGTTTTTTTTCCCCCTAATGGCATCTTTATATGAATTTGGTCAGGTTGATATTAACATCATAAAATGAGTCTGGAAATACTCTTTAATTTGTTGGAGGAGTTTAAGCAGGATCAATACGAAGTCCTCTCAGAATGTTTGGTAGAATTTAGCTGTGAAGCCATTTGGTCTTAAGTATTTATTTTTGAGAGGTTTTGATTGCTGCCTCATCTCCTTACTGGTTATTGGCCTGTCTGACTATCTATTTCTTCTTGATTTTGCCTTGGTAGATGCCAGGGTACGGCCCTGGGAGCAGGGTCCTTTAAGACCTGTGAAACAGGCAGTGATCAACTGAGGAAATAATAAAGATAAAAAGACAGGATACATAGAATAGAATTTTCAAAGGTAGGACACAGGGGACACTGATAGTTTGTGGGACTTCAGCGAATGGCCCTGAGTGTTTTTTCCACTTAGCTTTTATTGAAGGCTATATTCTCATTTAGTCCAGAGAGTAAGCTGCGGAAAGGAATAAAAAGTCAGCAGTTTCTCTGAGTAGGCTTGTTAGTTCTTATTCTATCTATAATCATTAACTTTAAGGGTCTGGGCAGCCTTGAGAAACCCAGAGCCTGAGCCTCGTGTGGGGGCAGCCTCCTATCTGTGGTCACGCACACAGATATGTTGGGGGAGGTTAGATCCCTCTAGTTTCTCTGTGGAGCAGGTACGGTGGCTTTAGTTATCCTCTGAAGAATCAGTGGAAAAGAGAAATTTTCCTCTTATCTCCAGCCATAGGCATTTCTCTCTGTAGTTAGAGTACAAGCCCTCCTTCCCATATCTCAGACCTTGAGCGATTATACAAATCCCTACAATAGGTATTTGTTTTGACTGTTGGGTGGGCAGGGGTCAGCCTAGTTAATGTTCCTTCCCAGGACTTTCACGTAGATTCTACTATGGCCATTCTTTTCCTTGGGGTGTTTACAGATCCTACAGGGGTTTTTGCAAGCTGTATACATTACAGTCCAGGTTTCCAGTAAAAGCAGAAACTACCTAGACAAGTAATTTAACTGCTAGTTTAAAAGTAAGCTAGTTATTCTGCCTTGCTTTATTTCTCTGCTTTTTCCCCCTTTCTGGGGGTGTTTTCCCTTGTCAAGAATGGGATATTTTGACCCCATTCTCCCTGCAGGTAGGTTGTATGTTTCTAAATTTCTCCCTCTCCCAGCTTATTTAGTTTATTGGCATATAATTGTTCATAATAGCATCTTATGCCTTGTGATCTTTTTTATTTCTGAGATATCCTTTGTAATATTGCTTTGCTAGCTTCTGATTTTATTAGTTTGTGTCTTCTCTCCTTTTTTCACTATGAGTTTGTTGACTTTTAATTTTTTTCAACTTAATCTTAATTTTGTCGATTTTTTATTAATTTTTCTTAATTATACATGTGTATATTAGGTTTCCACTTTTGCCTTTACAGAATTAAAAAGGCTTATTGTCATTAAATTTAATGACAATAACAATATTGAACATAAGGACTGAGAACAAAAGAATGAATGAAGATAAATACATTCACAAAAGAAATCAGACAATTGCTGCAACAAAATATTAAGCAATAATAATAGTAATAATGCAAAGAAAGTAACATTCACATTGTCAGATAGAAGTATGTCTATTATAGAATACTTTGATCAGTTAACTTCATCTTATTTTGTTTTTTCCAAAGTCTCAAAAAAATTGACGACTAATATTTATGGATGAAAGTAATAGATAATTACAAAAAAAACCAGATCATGCCAAATTTTATAGACGGTAGAAAAAGAAATACTTCAAAATCATTCTACTTAATCTGAATGCACCTGATATTAAAATTGGAGAAAATATATTATTATAAAGGGTATTATTATAATAATCCCCTTTAAATAGAATTAAAATATATTATTATACATGTTTGTAATATGTTTGTAATTTTGTTGATTTTTCCCCTATTTTTCTATTCTCTTTGTGCTCTAATCTTTATTTCTTTCCTTCAGCTAAATTTGAGTTTAATTTGTCCCTCTATCTCTAGTTTTTTGAGGTGTCAATTCAATTACTTACTTGAGGACTGTATTCTTTTGTAATCTAGGCATTTATCACATTAAAAATCCTACTCAGTATTGCTTTTACGGTATTTTATAAGGTTTGGTACTTTTTTTTTCATTTTCATTTAAGATATTTTTTAAATTCCCTTTTGATTTCTTCCTTAAACTAGGGATTGATTAAAAGCATGTTATTAATGCCCATTTATTTGTGAATTTTCCCATTTTTTTTGTTGATATTGGTTTTTAGTTTCATCCATTTTAGTCAGAAAAGATACTTGGTATGATTTGAATGTTGTTAAATTTAATAAGAGCTGTTTTGTGACATGTGTTCTATCCTTGAAAAAGTTTCATGTGTACTTGAGAAGAATGTACATTCTTCCATAGTTGCTTGAAAAATTCTGCATGTATCTGTTAAGTCCATTTGGTCTGGCAGGGGTGTCCAACATTTTGCCTTCCGTGCACTGCATTAGAAAAAGAAAAGCTGTATTGGGGCACCCATTAAATACACAAACCCTAAAAAAAGACTTATGAGAAAAAAAAAGTTAAGGTTTGTGCATCATTTTCATTTTTCTACCACCACAGATAAGCAGAAAAGTCCTTACATAATCTACAAAAAGTCAACAGGCCACGTGTTGGACACCCCTGTATAGTGTTCAAATATGCTGTTTTTTAATTAATTTTCTGAAAGTAAGCATTTGAAGTCTCCGGTTACAGTATTACTATCAATTTTTTCTTTTAGATCTGTCAATATTTGCTTCACATATTAATATTTAGGTGTTCTGATGTTGGCTTCATGTATATAATTGTTACATTTTTCTTTTGAATCAAACTTTTTATTGTTATATAAAATCTCCTTTTCCTCTACAAAGAGTTTTGACTTAAAATCTATTTTGTCTGATGTGAGCATTGATATTTCTGTTTTCATTCTGTTACCTTTTGCAAGAAATATCTTTCTTTTATATCTTCACTTTCAGTCTGTGTATGTCCTTGAATCTACAGGGAGTTTCTCTCACACAACATGTGGGTGAGTCTTGCATTTTCATGCATTTAGCTATTCCATATATTTATATTGGTGATTTTACTCCACTTACATTTAAAGCAATTATTGAAAAGGAAGGATTTACTATTACCGTTGCGTTAGCTGTGTTATGTTTTTCTTTTCACTCTTTTCTGTCTCTTTTCTCGCTGCCTATCTTCTGTTGTCTTTTATTATTTATTTGTATTGTCAGGCTTTGATTCTTTTCTTTTTATTTTCCCTTTTAAAATATAATTTCTATAAGTATTTTGTTATAGACTTCCAAGGGGACATCATAAAAGCTTATACATCTGTTTCTTTTAAGCTTACTTTCTTTGTTTGCAAGACTCAGTGCTCTTAGCTTTATTTATGCAGTTTACAACTATTTGTATTATGTATCTATTAATATATTTTAGTTATAGTTGTTTTCAATATCTTTATCTTACAAGGTTTACAGGAGAATTATAGTCTATTTAGCCATCATGTTATAGTAACATAATATTCTTTTTTGGCCTATACATTAATTTTGTCCATTAATTTATACCTCCTTATGCTCTTGAGTTACTATTTGCATCCTTTGATTTTTACTTGAATAATTCCCTTTAGCATTTCTTATAAGGCAGTTCTAGTTCTTATAAACTCTCTCAGCTTTTGTTTTCTTCAGAACTTTTTTTATCCATTTTTTAATTTTTTTATCCATTTTGTATCCATTTTTTAATATTATACCAAGATTTTCTTGGTATAATATTCTTAGTTGGCAGTTTTTTATTCTTTCAGCACTTTGAATACATCATTCCACTTTCTTTACTCCTACAAGGTTTCTGCTGATATTCTTATAGGAATTTCATTATATGTAACAAGTTGGTTTTCTTTTGCTACTTTCAAAATTCTCTGTTTTTAACTTTTGACAATTTGATTATAATATGTATTTGTGTAGATCCCTTTGAATTTTATTTGGTATGCTTTGGGCTTCCTAAATCTGGATTTCTAGTTTCTTCTCCATGTTTAAGAAGTTTTTGGCAATGTTTTTTTGAAAGCTATCTATTCTTTTCTCTATTGTCCTTCTGGTACTCCAATAATGCATGCATGCATTGTTCTGTTTCATAGCATCCTGTGAATTCCTTAAGAAAAAGACCCACTCTTCCTCTCTTTATTTTTTGTTTAAATTTATTTATGCTCTTCCAATTGAGTCATTTCAAATGACCTGTCTTCAAGTTTGCTGATCTTTAATTTTACTTCAGTTAGTTGTTGTTGAATTCTTTTATTGATTTTTTTTGGGGGGGTTCATTCATTATATTCTTCAGTTCTATCATTTCTGTTTTGTAAATTTTTTTTTAAGACAATCTCACTCTGCCACTGTTGGTGACCTGGTACTGTGGTGTCATAGCTCACAGCAACCTCAAACTCTTGGGCTTGAGCAATGCTCTTTCTTAGCCTTCCCAGTAGCTAAAACAACAGCCACCGTGCCTGGAGAGTTTTTTCAGTTTTTTAGTAGAAATGGGTCTTGCTCTCCTTTAGGCTGGTCTGGAACTCCTAAGATCAAATAATCCACTGCCTTGGCCTCCCAGCATGCTAGGATTACAAGCATGAGCCACTGCACCTGGTCTGTTTTTTTACCATTTAATACTGTCTATCTTTTTGTGTGCATGTGTGGAAATTATCACTTTGTTCAAGTATTACATGCCTAATGTTCATGATCATCTTTATTACCATTCTTTTGAATTTTCTGTCAGGTTAATCAGATATTCCTGTTTCATGAAGCTTGATTTATGGAAGTTTATCTTGTTTTGTCTTTTTTTGGAAAATACGTTTTGTTTCTCCATTTCCCTTAAATCTTTGTATTGGTTTCTGCTAAATAGAAAAGACAACCACCTCTCCTAGTCTTTAGTCTTACTGGTTCCAAAGTCATTAAGGGTATAATCTTAACCATAGTAGTGATGCACTTGGCTTTAGATGTGTGTTCTAGTACTTTATATCCACAGGGAGAAGCTGAGAGCAGGAGTGTGTCTCTCACTCTGCATTAACATGGGCAGAGGCTTTGTGGCAAATGCCCATACTCTCATGAGGGGATAGACACTGGATGTGTGCCTGTTGAAAAACCAACTCTTTGGTCTCTATGAAA
>NW_003852526.1:1073706-1196827 GCF_000181295.1 Otolemur garnettii | reverse complement strand
CATCTTTTATCTATTGTCTAGGGAGAGTTATGAATGCTGAGTCTTTTCCACTCTGAGCTAGCTAATTTAAGAGCAAAACTCTTTAGAAGGAAATATGAAAATTCAGACATGTGTGTGTGGACTGAATCCTTTACTCCTAAAAGATAAACTGGGAGTTGGGGCTTTCTTCCTGCTTATAAAGCATAGTACCCAGGGAGGAATTTGTGTCCAAGTGTGCCTCAGTTTTTCCTGCTAATATTGATGGGGATATTTTCTCTCTTCCCCAGTGTGCAAGAGTTACTCAGCTAGTTTCTGAATTTCACTCAGAGAGAACTGATCCACAAGAAGATGTTTATTTAGCATATCTGTGAGAGAAGGGAAAATTAGAAGCATCCTATTCCACCATCTTTCGGGTATTCTGGAGACAGTTCATTATTAGATGTATGTTTTGCATATATTTTGCTCTAATCTATGTCTTATATATAATTTTCTTTACAGTGCTCTTTGAAGGATAGAATTTTAGATTTTGATAAAGCTGAATTTATCAATTTTGTTTTCTAAATCATTTATGCTTTTAATGCATTATTATCATTTTCACTTAATTAAAAGTATTTCCTTCTTTTTGATTTTTTTCAATCATGTTATAGATGTCTGTTGCTTAATTTCTAAATATTTGAGTATTTTCTAGACATTGCAATTATTCATTCTTATTTAATAACATTATCACAGGAAATTACACTTTTTATTAAGCCAATCTTTTAAATTTGTTGAGATTTGATTCATGACCTAGAGGATAGTTCAGTTTGATAAATATCCTGAGAAAACTTGAGAAGAATGTCTATTTTGTTGTTTGGTAGATTGCTGTATGGATTTCAGTTTGGTGAGGTAAATTGATAACTCTTGTGCAAATTTTTTTTATCCTTACTGTTCTTCTTTTGGTCATTTTTCTGCCATCATGTACTGACAAGGAAATGCTGACATCTGTAACTAAAGTTTTGTAACTGTTTGAATCTCATGCTAGTTCTATGTTTTTTGGGGTTTAAAAGCTATGTTACTATGTATATATACTGCAATAATTGTCATGTTTTCCATATGAACTGAGCCCTTTATCTTTATATAATTTTATTTTATGTCTCTGGAAACAGGCCTATTTCTGAATTTTATTTTATTTATTATTATTATTATTTTGGTATTTTTTGGCTATATTTGTCTATCATTTTGCTTTTAGCTTATTTATGCTATCTTCTTTGAAGTGGGTTCTCTGTAGACAGCAATTAGATTAGTTTGTTTTTTTAAAAAAAATATGACAACATCTGCTATTTATTTGAAGTATCTGTATTATTTATACAGTGGAAGTTCTCTAAGGTGACAACCCAGGTTAACAAACTGGTCAACATATGGAGGTGGTCAACCTAAGGAGCTAGGTCGACTGTACTGATACATTTATATACATATCTGGGCTATGAAAATTAGATAATTTGATCCTTAAGTTGAAGAAGGTGGTCAGTGTAGGGAGGTGGTCAACTACGGAGGTTCTACCTTATTAGTTTATTTGATAAACTAATTGCTATAGTTATTTTAAAATAGCATTTTGTCATTCATTTTCTATCTGTACTATCATCTTTGTTTCTTTTTCCTAGAGTAAGAAATAATTTGTTTTGCTCCACTATTTGTTTATTACTTACAACTCTTTTATAAATTTTAGGGAATTACCATAGGGTTTGTGTTATATATTTTTAATTTTCACGTAATGACATTAAATAATCTTATACAAATTTACATATACTAGGAGAGTTTCACAACAGTATAACTTCACCTCCTCTTTTCTTTGTGCTACACTTTTCACACATTTTACCCCTGAATAAATTATAAACTCCACAAATAGTGTTGTGTTCTTTTTTATTTAGACAACAGTAATGCTTAATTTGGGGTGTCAAATTGACTAAATTCAGGGATACTAACATAGCTGATAAGGTATAATTTGCTTCCAATGCTTCAGTAGGCACTGAGCCTGCCCCTCTTTTGTTGAAACGGAAACCCAAGTTGTTTTGCTTTTGTTTAGAAATATATTGCCCTAGGTGTGCATATGAGGGTATTTCCAGAAGAGATATGCATGTGAGTTGGTGAACTGAGTGGGGAAGATGCTCTCAATATGTATGTAAACCATCCAATTGGCCAGGGACCTGGATCAAATAAAGAGTGAGAAAGGATAAATTTTGCTCTCTATCCTGACCTGGGACACCCTCCTTTCTTATTCTTGGGTTTTAGAACTCTGGGATCTCAGGATTTTGAACCCCAGGACTTACTTGCCCTCGCAGCCCTCTAGGCTCTCAAATCTTCAGTGTCAGATTGAGGGTTCAACATTGACTTCATTGATTCTGAGGCTTTCAGACTTGGACTAAGGCACACTGCTTTTGAGGTCATTGGACTTGGTTTGATTCTGGTGTCTGTTTTTTTCCAAAAAATGAGTAATTTTCTTTTCTTTTTTTGTATTTTAAAATTATTGATTAAATCTCAAACATTTTATAAATGAAAAAAAATTAGAGTATAATGGTTTAGCAATTGCCTAGAAATCAACATGTCTTTGCCAGTGGCAGACTGTTGTTACTTCTTTTAATTATTTGTTATGAGTGATGTAGTGACATTGTAATGATGGGAAGTTTTTCAGTTAAGATTCACTCTTAGGTTGTCACTGTATACTTGAACTTTAGGGATAACAAGCTGTCAACACTTCTGCACAATCCCTTTCTTCAATCCCTATAGCAGTTAACTCTGTCTTGTATCTAGGGAGATCATGGATAGGAACACACTTTCTGCTCTTCCCCCAGCAGTAGTGAAACTCTGCTTACATGTGTGCAAAATCTTCAGCCCAAGTAGATTTGTTATCTCTTCCAAGTAGCAGAGAATATTCTATCCCTCCTTCAACACTTTCCTCCTTTGGGTGGGAACAGTAGCAGGAGATCTTCCAAGACCTTCCTTGGTTGTAGTTGGTTCTTGCTAATTCATCAGAGATAGCAGCTACTTTCTTGGCCCTGGTGTTGGGAGGATTTCCTGCCTTTCCAGAAGTAGCTCATGTTTTTGCTTCTTTTTGAGGAAAGAGCTTGGAAGGTAGGTGGGGTTCTATTTCTGTGTGCCACTGAGGAGCCCTGTTCCTAACCTTTCTTATGTACTCCCAGTGGATTCTTTAAAAGAGCTGGTGAGTCGCTGTAAACTTCCGAGCTTATAGGTATTATAAACTATCATGGCTGCCATGCTTGACTCTTTATAAATTTAGTGGGGTTTTTTCTTACCCATTTTTCATGGTTATTGCCTCTTTTCCCCATATTCTCCCAAAAGAAAATATTTCTTATATTGTGTCTCCATTTAAAGAGGCTTGCCAACCTTTGGAATTCAGTTTGCAATCTCAGCTCTCTGATGGGCTCGAGAATAGTTATGATTCCATAGGGAGTACAATTCTTTCTTGCTTTTAGGTTGGGAACATTGTTCTCTTGTAGCTTTCCATATCTTAGCTGAAGTTAAATTTATGAAGTTTTGTTCTTAAGATAGATTTTCAGCGCACATTATATCTTATTTTATATACTAAATGTGTACTAAAAATGTTTTAGTTATATCTTGCTTGGCAAGATTTTATTGTCTTGTGTATTCTAGGGATATACATAAATAATATTCATAAAGTAAAAATTCTTTCTTATTTCAAATAACTTTAATTTTTATCATTTGTGCAAATATGTGTTGTTTTTAATATTGCTTTCCTTTAAAATAAGTAACATTTATCCAAGAATGTACATTCATAGTTAACTAAATAGTTGTCAAACAGTATGTGTGAGGGGTTGGACTAGGAGCTTTCATATTGTATTTCTTTGTAAATGTCAATGAGTAAATTTTTGTTTTATATTATACATTTCATTGTTTTTTGTGAGAAAAGAAACACACACATAATCAGAGATATATTTAACTATGAATAATGAGAGATTGTACATTCCAGAATTCTATAATATGCTTATAGAAATACTTTTTTATTTCATATTAACGTGAGGGTGCAAACAATTCAGTTACGATGTTTGTATCAGGTAGAGTCCCTCTTGTAATGTGTCCTGCATCCAAGAGTTGTGCCATATACTCTTGCATTGTGCCCATTAAGTGGGAGTACACAAATCCTCCTCCTACCTCTTCTCACCTGTCCCTCTTCCCTCATTCCACCTTCCCCAAACTTGAATGGGCTTGAGTATTTCTCTTATGTGGGTATATATTAGATTGTCTGTTGGCTTCATATTTGTAAGTTGAGTACATTACTTGTTTTTCCATTCTCATAATACTTTACTAAGACGTGTTTTAACTCCATCCAGGTAAATACAAAAGATGTAAAGTCTCCATCTTTTTAAATGGCTGAATAGTATTCCATGGTACACATATACCACAGTGTGTTAATCCATTCTGAGGTTGATGGGTATTTAGGTTATTTCCACATCTTCGTGATTGTAAATTGAACTGTGATAAGCAATCTAGTGCAAATGTCCTCATGATAAAATGATTTTTTTTTCTTCTGGGCAGATGCCTAATAGTAGGATTGCAAGATCAAATGAGAGGTCTAATTTGCATTCTTTCAGGATTCTCCATACTTCTTTCCAAAGAGGGCATATTGGTTTGCAATCCCACCAATTTTTTTATTTGAAAAGAAGACACGTTCTAATTTATATTACTTATTAAGAGTATATATTAAAAAGTTTGGAGACCAATAATTAATGAAGTTTGGATTACTTGGATTTTAAATATCTCTAGCTAAGCTATTTTATTTATTAATGTGGATAATTGGTATATTATCCTATTGTTATTTTAATGAAAATTTATTTTTTACCCAACAATTTCCTGATTATAGAATTAAGGACTCAGACTCAGATTTTGTTTTCTAACAGACTGCTTTGGTGGAGTGACTGTAAAGTCTATACATTTAAAGATTCAGAACAAGAAGTTTTATACTAATAATACTGATAAAGAGTCATACATATTCAGAGAGAGGAAAGATGACCAAAGAGATGAGAAAAATCTTGCGGAGGTGGTGGCATTTGAGCTCCACTTGGAAGCTAGGCACACTTTGGACGTGTGAGAATGAGCAAGGCAGGATGTGTGGGAGATGTTTAAGAAGAGGAAAGTACTTTTCTTGTTAACAAGGCAAGCTATAGGGACATTTTAAGAATTGATGTTAAAAAGTTTATACTCAGATGGTGGAAAATTTTGTTTGGTAGGTTTCAGCTTTGGAATTCATGTCATAGGTCTTTGGAGACATTGAAGCAAAAGGATGACTTAATCAGAGCTGAGTTGCCCTGCTGTACAGATTTTAGATTTGCCAACCCCCTCAATCACATGTTCCTTAAAAATCTATTTATCTAACTGTCTATTTATACATGTCAATCAATCAATCATTTTACTTATTATCTTCTTATTTATGTTTCTCTAGAGAACTCTGACTGATACAAATGCTAAAAGTATATCCTTCCTAAAGATACTGTGCATGTTAAATGAAGCAATGCGTGCAAATCTGATGTGCGTTGCATACTTCAGTTGCAAGCAACAAACAATGTAGCCTGAATTAGCTGATGCAATGAATGTATATTAATGGCATATGTGATAAAATATTTCTTCAAAGATAGCTCCAGAAATACATACTGTGGATCAAATGTTCTTCTAATGTAATGTTTATGTACTTCCCCAGAAGGGAGGAAGTTTATATTTTCTCTCCTTGAAGAGTATACCTCTGTGAGAGATTTTAAGCAGGGGTGATTTTGTATAAATCTTGATTAGATCATGATGTGCACCATAGCTTTCTCTCTCTCTCTTTTTGTCTCTCATTCTCCCTCCATCCTCATTCTGCATGTTTTCTCTTAACCATGGGGGGAAGGGAGAGGTCATATGTAGGTGTTTCAGCCAACAGTCCCAGTTAGTTCCACAACTGACAATTAGCACCTGTCTTCAAATGCATGTGTGAATGAACCTCAAATGACTCCAGCCCATAGTCTTCAAGCTTTCATGCTGAGGCCCTCTAATTATAAAGCAGAGATAAATTTTTTCACTATGTGCCATCTGAATTTGTGATATGTAGAAAACATAAGATAATAAATGGTTATTATTTTAAGCCAATAACTTTTAAGAAATGTTTTATTTAGTAACAATGAATACAGATTGCTTTACCAAAAAAAAAAAAATCAAAAGGTAATATAAGTTTTAGGCATGCTTTAATTAAAGGTCGGCTATGTTTCTTTGTACTACTTTTCCAAGTTCTGGCTTAGAACTTAGAAACTTGTGTATTAGCCTATTCATTCATGGAAGAATAATAGCTACATTTGTTCCACTGTTTCACATCTGTAACATGCAGTCTAGAGCAAAGAGATCATTTTGTTCAGGCATTCCCAGAAGGAATCTAGACAGTCAATCTGAGTGAGCCCTCTCAAGTCCCATGGCCACCCTTCAAATAATCTTGATGTTTAGGGATAGGGATATGGAATGTAATCATTGGCGTATCTTGTGTATTTACCATATCTTTGGGTTCACAGAAACTCTTAAACGTGTATTTGAACTTCTCAGAAAAAGAGTGGAAGCAACTCAAGATTTACATTATGAAAACTGGCCTAACGTTTGATATATGAAGTTCCTTATGTTTTATAGGAATATTGATCACTTTCAACTTGAGTTTATCCTTGGGGTCCAATAGCTTGTAATGTATTACCTTGGTACTCATCAATCAGCAAAGCCTTTTATTACTTTCTCATGGAAGAAGCAAAACAAAACAATGTCATTATGCTCTATTTTTTACCCCTTTAATTTTAAGTCTTCATATTTGTAAAGCTTAGTAAATGTGCCTATGTCTACCTGAATTAGCTATGGCATTTATGGGCTATGCCTTAAATTAAGCCAGTCTACAATTTTTTTTCAGAAATTGTCTTCAGGATACTTGGCAATGTTAGGTGGCAGCATGTGTTCGATGTTGTTAAAAACAGAGAGAGTTATTTTAGCAAAGATTTGGAGTAGCTTTTAAATCTATAAAAGGTACACCCTAAAGATGTCCCACAATAACATTTAATAAGTATAGAAGTTGGGGTGAATAAGCACTGTAAGATATAAAGAGTTAATGTTAGTACTTAAAATATTTCACAAAGTGTATCCTAAAGAATTTTAGGGTTGTGGGAAAAGTATTTAGAGGTTAGATATGCAACAAACTATATTGTCCTGCTGGAAATACAGGATTCACATTAATATAAAAAAGCCCTGAGGTGTTCTACAGTAAAGGAACTGTGTAATTTTAGCAACCAAACTTTTCCCAAACTGGTTTGAAGGACAAAAATGGATCACTTCTTTATAAGAAATATTTGTGAGTAAAGATGGAAAAAATATTATAATGTGTTCTATGGAGTCAAGTGATAAAGTATTACTTATTACTAATAAAATTAGCCAAAGAGCAAGAAGTTGATATTTGAAACCATAGATTAGTGAAGAAGATAAAAGAATGTAAGCAATATACGTGAATTCCTAGTCTTTTTTTTTTGCAGTTTTTGGCCGGTGCTGGAACTGGGTTTGAACTTGCCACCTCTGGCATATGGGGCCGGCACCCTACTGCTTTGAGCCACAGGCGCCTCCCAGCAATTCCTAGTTTTTTTTTTTTTTTTTTTTAGAGATAGAGTCTTACTTTGTAGCCCTCAGTAGAGTGCTGTTGTGTCACAGCTCACAGCAACCTCCAGCTCTTGGGCTTAGGGATTCTCTTGCCTCAGCCTCCTGAGCAGCTGGGACTACAGGCGCCCACCACAGCACCTGGCCATTTGGCTGGAGTCAGGTTCGAACCTGCCACCCTCAGTATATGGGACCAGCGCCATACCCACTGAGCCAGGCACCTCCCAAAATTCCTAGTTTTAACTAAGATATAAACTCTCTCTGATCCTGGATGAAAGAGGGTCCAGGTACCTATCACTGTCAGCCAATATCCAGAGATGGGGAATAGTGCATTAAATTTATTTGTCAGCAGGCCAGAGGAGAACAGTGGGAGTAACCTCTCCAAGACCATTCTGCCTATGCAAACAACTTTGACAACTTACATAGGTGATCATTTCAAAAGTATACTAAAAATACGTTATACTTATGTGATCAACAGCATGTAAGTAAGTTAAATTTAGCAATTAACAGAATAACCCCCCCCAAATCATTATTGAACCAACCATCATACATACCATTAGCCTGTTCCGTCACTACTTCCCAGGTTTCTCACAAGATTTTTATCTCTATTACCTAGTCCTGTGTTGGCCTATTTGACTCACTGTTCTTATGTTTCAAGGTGCATAAGTTCACAGATAGCTAAGAAAGATTTGGGGGTGTCTGTTTCTACTATTAGTCCATCCCATTTCTTTCACTGTTAACAACTGAGGTTCCTGGAGAGGACACACAAAGCAATTATTTAATGACATGACTCTGAAAAATAAATGACAACAGGCAGATGCAGGAGGGAAATCAAAGCCCCCAAAGATGAACAATGTGCTGTTGTTTCCTGTTTTGTTTTGTTTTTCTTTCCCGTGTCTCCTAGCTTAGATTCTAGACAGCCTGAATCATGACATTTCACAATGTGCCTTGGCATAAATACTCCAGGAAAAAATCCTTTTAGGTTCAAAGACCAAGAAATGAGCATCTGTGGGATAAAAAGTGCGTATGTGAGGGAAAATCACCACATTTTCTTCTTTCTCTTTTTACTCTCCTGCCCCTGACCTAAGGCAAGCCCCATTCACAAAGTTGCACTTCTGCGTTGGCAGTGACAGTGACAACAGCGACGGTGACAGCAGCAGCTGCGGAAGTTATTTAAAATTTTGAGAGAAAATCCTTCTGTCTCACCACAGGAACTTAGATAAGAAATGTGTATCATCTGAACGATGTGAGGGTGATCTCAATTGTTTTTCCTTTTTTTTTTTTTACTACTTTGTTCAGAAGATAATTCAGATTCAGTCATGGGAATTGTGGAAAATATAGTGAGGTTAAAAGCATGGCTTGGTAGTCGGGGGGCAGGACGGGAGTGCCTGGGAAGAGGAATGTATTAGGGAAGCCACTGACAAGAGGTAAGTGGATACTTTACTTATTTACTTTTTATTTATTTATTTTTATTAAATCATAGCAGTGTACATTAATACTATCATAGGGTACAGTGTACTGTTTCTATATATAATTTGAAATAACTTTCATCCAACTGGTTAACATAGTCTTCATGTCTTTTTCTTAGTTATTGTGTTAAAACATTTATATTTCACATTTAGAGAGTCACATGTACCCTTATAGGATGAACCATAGGCATGATCCCACCAATCACCCTCCCTCCACCCACCCTCTCCCCTCCCCTCCCCTCCCTTTCCCCTCTCCCATTGATCCATGAATGGATCAATAAATTGTAGTATATGTACACCATGGAATACTATGCAGCCATTAAGAAAGATGGAGACTCTACCTCCTTCATGTTTACATGGATGGAGCTGGAAAATATTCTTCTTAGCAAAGTATCTAAAGAATGTAAGTGGATACTTTAAACTTGTGTTCAAATTTGAGCAGCACTGTGTAACTGGAACAAAGCACCATAGCAAAGATTTGAAATTAAACAATGGTATACCCCACTGCCCAGGACCCACACTTGTCTGTAGATAGCAAAAATGGGAGGTGGGCTTGCAAAACGGTTTTCAATGGCTTTAAAAACTAAACTGATATTCTATCCACAACACAAAATATAGGTGAGGAATAGTGGTGTGAACCTAGTTGCTTTAACTGAATGCTAAAATAAACAAACAGTATTATCTTGAAGTTTCTAAGAGCAGCTACAGTCTTACAGTATTCAAAAAGGCCAGGCTTCCATCTAGAATTATTCGACATAAAAAGAATCAAGGAGATCTTTTTTTTTGTTATTTTTTTTTTTTAGACAGAGTTTTACTATGTCACCCTGGGTAGAGTGCCATAGCATCACAACTCACAGCAACCTCAGCCTCCCAAGTAGCTGGTACTACAGGTGCCTACCACAACACCTGCTATTTTTTGTTATAGTCAATATGGTTGTTTAGCTCGCCCTGAGCTGGGTTTGAAACTACCAGCCTCCGTGTATGTGGTGGGTTCGAATCCAGCCCAGCCCTGTCAAATAACAATAACAACTACAACCAAAAAATAACCAGGTGTTGTTGTAGGTGCCTGTAGTCACAGCTATTTGGGAGACTGAGGCAAGAGAATCACTTAAGCCCAGGAGTTGGAGGTTGCTGTGAGATGTGACACCATGGCACTCTACTCAGGGCAGCAGCTTGAGGCTCTGTCTAAAAAAAAAAAAGAAGAAGAAGAAGAAGTCTGTTAAGGTTAGAGTCTCATATGAGGGGCTCAAGTGAGAGACTTGCTCAGTTGTTGGCAACATTCAGTTACTTGTGGGCTATTGTCCTGAGAAGAGCAATTATGCACTGCTGTTAACCAAAGTCTTCCCTCACTTCTTTGACACCTTGATGAATATGCCATGGACACTTGTTTCTTTAAAACATTCCAGTCAAGCAGGCAGCAGGGAGAGATTCTCAGTAATGTAGAAGTCAAGCCTTTTATAAGCTAATCATGGAATTGACATCCCATCACTTTTGGTGTATTCTGTTTATTAGCAGAAAGTCAGTATGGCCAAAACATTCAAGAAGAGGGGATTACACAGAGATGTCGCATTAGTTTTCCATGCACTTTAGCAAATAACAATAACCATAGTGCCTTAAACAACATAAATTTATTAGCTAACAACTTTGTAAGCCAGAATTTTGACATTATGGGTTCTCTGCCTGAGAGTCTCAGAAGGCCAAGATCGAGGTGTGGTTTAGGTTTGTCTCTTATCTGTAAAGATGCACAGAAAAATCCACTTTCATTCATATTATTGGTCAAATTTATTTTCTTGTGATTTTTTGATCTACGGTTTCCATTTCCTTGCTGGTTTTCAGCTTCAATCTTCTCTCAGGTCTTTAACTTTATATTCCTTCTCATGTCCTAACAACTAAGTAAATATACAATATTTTTGGATTAGAAGATTAACTGCTATTTGGACGTAATTTTTCCCATGGTGATCTGCAGATGGAAAGCAATCCCAATTAAAATACCAACAGGAATTTTTTGTTAAATATTGAAAAAGCTAATATAACATTTATTGTTTATTTGGATAGTCTAAAAAACTAGAAGAAACAAAATCATCTCAAAAGAATCCAATGTCTGAGGACTCACTTTATCTGATGTTAAGGCTTGTTATACATCTGCACCACTCAAAACACTTGGTACGGGCAAAAGAAGTGGACATGGAGAACAGTGGGACAGAATTGAGGACAAAAATAGACCTGTACAAATAAGGTTTTCTGATTTTTGATGAATATGCAAATGCAATTAAAAAAAGTAATAATCATTAGAAATGCATATGTAAAAATATAACATCATATATCTATACCTTATAAAAATTAAAATAGTAAAATGCCTAATGTAAAATTATAAACCTTTTAGGTAAAACATAAGGAAAAAAAACTTGTGATATTATTTTAGCCAAAGTAATTTGTAGATATCATAAAGGCAAGATACCTACAAAAGGAAAATGGACCAATTAATCTTTATCAAAAATAAAACATTTTTCTCTACAAAAGACCCTGTTAAGAGATTGAAAAGACTGAGAAAATCAAAGAACATATTGGCAATTTTCTTTTTACTACCTGATTAAGGAATAGTATCTAAAGTATATGAAAAACACTTAAAATCTCATAATAAGAAAAAAACCATTAACAAAAAGCTAAAGTTTTGAAGAGATACTTTATCAAAGAAGAAATAAACTCACAAAAGATATTCAAGAACATTCATCATCAGTAGGGAAATACAGATGAAAACCACAAGGAGATACCATGATACAGCTGTGAAAATGACTAAAATATAAAGCCTGAGAATATCAAGTACTGAGGAGGGTGCCGAGAAACTCGGACACTTCTACAACCTTAACATGATTGAAAAATTCATCTTTGACTCTCACAATGCTTAGGAAATTCTCCATCATAATGTCTTGGAGTAGAGCATCTGTGCCTTTAAGACCATCCTCTTCTCTTTCTGGAATCCCTATAATTTGGGTGTCTGATCTTTTAGAATGATCTGATAACTCAGGGAATATTCTGTTTTTGTTTTTTTTTTTTTTTTCTTCCTCTTTGACTGATTGGGATAGTTCAAACGTCTTGTCTTCAGTCTCTGAGATCCTTTCTTCTCCAGGTTCGACTCTACTGAGGCTCTCTACTGTGTTTGAAGCTCCTTAAATGCCTCTTCAGTTCCTTAAGCTCTGCTGTATCTTTCCTTGGTATGTCCATATCCTTGGTGACTTTGTCTTTAAATGCGCTAATTTTTGAGATAAGTTGCAGATTAACTTTTTGATTTCTATTTCCATCTTCTCAATTTCAATTATTGTATCTGCCATCCCTACTCTGACATTTCAGCACTTTCTCTGTGGATGGAATTATCTCTTGTATCTGCCTTGTAATCTCTTGGGGGAATTGATCTGCTAGAATTCTTTTGTTGGCTCCTCCCCATGAGTATTTTCAGCTTTTTTTTTAAATATTAATTATACCTTTTTAGTTGAAATGCTAGGTTGTCCCTGAATAGTTACTGAGAGATAATCTAATTTGAGACCCTGAGGAAGCACAGTAAAGACCTATCTGGCAACTAGAACTGGCCTGGTGAGACCAGATTAGGAGGCCCCTGGAACTGGAGCTAACTACCCCTTTCCGACTATGCTAAATATTGTGCTTTTGGTCCTTCCTCTATATCCTCACAAAGCTCCCTTCCAGGGCTGCTGTGAGAGTCTCTGAGGGCTGGCTGGCTGAGATAGTGCAACCTGGATCTGTCCTAGTGTCAGCCTGTCCTCCACCCAATTCAGAGGAGTCACAGTATTTTGCTGGAGCCTCCGTGTAGCAATATTTAAATGGAAGGTGTCAAATGCCCCTTTGAGTTTATTCTTATGACTATGAATATTTTTCCCTGACTGTGTCCTATCAAACATTTTTGGACAAACATATACACAAACACACTGAAAGTTTCAAGTTTAGCATTTTCTGTGATGCCCTAAAATCGATTCTTGTACAGCTTACTGGTCCATGGATCATAGAATAGGACACGTACCTATAAAATATTTCAATTAGGCTTCCATTCATGCTCAGAAATATTGACCATGTAGTAATGTATGGTTCTCTTGTTCTGCAACGAAATTCTTTCACTAGCTTATTGAAAACTGCCATTTCCTTAACAATTAAAAACTGTTGTTTTGTTTGTTTTGTAAATCTGTAAGTTGTTAAAGATATAATGGATCTAATAGCCACTGGTGGTTTATTGCTGGATGTTTTAGTTTCTTAATTGAGGAAATAAAGGCAAAGCACATGGAGCCTTATCTTGCAAAGTGATTTTCATACTTGAAACAAATTAAGACCAATGAGAAGATAATCATTAAAGATTTCATAAATTTGATTAGATGAGCTCTTTATTTTTTCCTGGAAGAAAATAACAAAACATACATACACATATATTTTCTAACAGTGTCAAATACAAGAAAATCTGTTATGAAAAAAGTGTTATGAATATGAAAGTTAATTTTTAATAGAGGGGATGTAAGTTTTATACAAAATAAATAGGTAATTTTCACATGGAGGTATCACTGAAGATATTTTTATATTCCGAGATTCACAGGAAGATTTATCGTTTTACTTTGGCAATTTAGATTTTTATCTTTTCCCACTAGATATAACTAAAGGATTTCCTTGAGAAAAGTAGACAGTCTATAAATAAAGTTATAAACCCACAAATGTATCATTTAGTTGCTTCTTGAGTTGCTATATTTCATTTCATCACTATAAGCCATATTATAGTTTGTATAATTGTTTTGACTCTCAAAATTCTAAAACTAAATTTATAAGTCTGTATTCTGCATATACACACATAGAATTTATGAACATGCATGCATTTCTTTATGGGGATTTGGTAACTATAGTAACATACTAACCCAGCATTGATTTGCAGCTGATTATATTTTGTGATCTTTTAACATTTTAATGAGTTCAGTCCTGAGTGGGTGAACATATTTCATAATATTGGGCAGCCATTATACATTCACTTGACAAAAAAAGACAAAAAGTTATCCCAGGTTTCCAGCAGGAATGTATGAAGGATGGAAGTAACCAATTAGGGTAAATTTGGATGACTTGCAAGACGCAAGACAACGTAAACTATGAGATCATATTTGTTGACCAAGAAATAAAGTAAAATGCCTTGCCATACATCTAAAAGGGGAAAATAGCACCAAAGTAGTATTGTAGCATATTATTAAAATTCCTTTTTGATAATGGTTATATTTTACATCACTTTTTTCTCTAAAATATTGCCCAAGAATTTTATGTAAATTAATATTTATAGTTTATTTTTAATGGGAATGAAAAAATTGCATATTTGAATGCCCCTACTTTTTTTTTCTTAAGCTTAGATTAAATATGGCAATTTTCCTTTCGAAAGGTTGGTTTTGGTTCCTTTATTTTTTAACTTGAGAACATTTTTATTGAGTGTCTCCTATGTATAAATAAACCATGGTTATTATAGTCAAGGGTTTACTACTTTAAAAGAAGTGACAATTTGTTTCTTTAAAATTATCTGTTCCCCCCAATTATTTATTTATTTTTATTTCTTAGACTGAAATTACCCAACTGTAACATATATAGAGAGAGATAATTATTTTTTCTGGCATTTAGAAGACAACAGTTTCAGTACTTTACCTGTGTCTGTTGTGCAGTAGATTATACCCATGGTATCATTTTGTGAGTATAAGCATGGTAGATATTGGATGGTCACATCCAAAGTAGAATAGCTACTCAAAGACAGATTACCTTACCATGTTCAATGATGCTGCATGACTATGGACTACTGGGGAACACTACAGTTAGATCTAAATATAGAGTTGGGTAAAGTGACATGTTTTTACAAGCCAAAGAGCTATAAAAAGATAATTCTAAGTAAAGGTAAAATAGTACTCCATTCTGATTCATGCACTCCATAAAATTTGTGGCTATATACTTAACTATGTATCTAAGTGTTTCTTCATCCTAGCTATATATTAAAATTACCTGGGAACTTTGACAAATTATGCATATCTGAATCCCAGACTACATCTGTCATAGAATAATGGAAGAATGCATGTGGTGGCAAGCCTACAGAAATTATACATGTAGTCCTGTAAAGTTCTCCAGGTAATTCTAATGTACATCTGGAGTTGATAATAACTGGTTTAGACTTTGAGATGCCTGATGTTAATGATATTATTTGAATATATTGTAGGCTTTTTGTCTTGACTTTATTTTTTAAATTTCAGTTTAACATAAGAGTACAAATGACATTGTTTACATTTCTAAGGTAAAGTTCAAATAGTTGAGCCCTTCTCCCAGGAAATGTGCTGTATACCCTTACATTGTACACGTTAGGTGAGAGCTTACCAAGCTCCCATCCTCCTCTCCCACCACACTTGAATATACTTGTGTTTTTCTCTCCTGTGAGTGTGTAGTTTTCCTATTGGTTTCATGTTAGTGTTGAGTACATTGGATTCTTGCTTTTCCATTCTTGTGATACTTTGCTGAGAAGAATGTTCTTTAATTCCACCCAGGTAAATACAAAAAAATGTAAAGTGTCCATCTTTTAGTGACTAAATAGTATTCCATGGTATACATATACCACAGCTTATTCATCCATCCATAGGTATTTTAATTATGCACATTCCTGTTGTGACCACATAAATGATCATGTGAGACACAGATTAACAGTATACATTCCTTTTGTACAATCTTCATCAGAGTAATTTTTGATTTTCTGGAAGGGGAAATGCAAAAGGCACTATAAGACTTGGTTTCCATTTGGGTAAAATGATGCTCATACTTACACTAAAGCTTCCTTGCAGGCTTACGGGACTACATGAGATTGTAAATAGTAAGCTCACTGAACTTTTTGAAGGTGTTTTGTTTTTGGTAATATTATCTTTATTATCTTTGACAGTTAACCCTTTATCTCATTTCATTAAAATGGAGAAGTTGCAAAATCTATTGCCATGTTTGCCTTTCAGGAATAGAAACAATCTTTTTTCTCCTTTCATACGAAAAGGTTAAATATGTGTTTAAAAATTCCATTGAGTCACAGAGGAAGAGCTCATGATAGAAAGATTTTCCCATCGAATTGATGTATGCTCACTGGTCTCTGAAGCATCGGTTTGGAGGCCATGGCAGCGCTCCCTAATTTCTTCATGAGGAAGCTCATTTGTTCGGTTGCCCAGGCTAGCAGCATTTCACTGTGCCTTCCAAAACAAAAAACTAAAAAATGCTTTGAAATATGTCCATAAAGATTTAGCTGTATTTTGTTTAGAAATTCAAGACCATATACAGTTTACATTATTAATTACCTGAGAGCTGGAAAATTCCTTTTGTTTTGTCATTTTTCATTGTATGTTCATGGTTTATTTTACCCATATTCACTTATTGAATACAGAGAAATGTATTTTGTTGATTTACATTACTTTCTTATTAATCACAATTAATCTATATTTTAAAACCAACTGTTTTTTAGAGTTTTATTAATATTTATAAATGAAACAAATTATGAATTTTATAAATTTATGGAAAACATCTTGGGGCTTATCATGAAGGCAGATAGTCATAATGATTCAACTTCTCAGTGTGAACCATCATCTCAGCCGTCCATCACTACTCATATAGGTCTCATCTTCACAGACAAGCAGGTAATGATTTTATATGCTTTTTTATTTTTCGTTTGTGGCTCAAAGAGCTAAATCTCATGATATGAAACAAAAATTCTGTACTCCTGTACTCTAATCCCCAATGATCTATCTTGCAAATATATGCCAACTCTTGTGAAAGAAAATGGACTGCACTGGAGTTTATGTATAATTCAAAACAATCTGTTGACTTCAATTCAGAATTTTCCACTCAAAGAAGTATTCAGTTTACATAGAGGGAATATTACACCATAGTATTACTCAAGATTTTGGGTTGTTAGAAACTAAACTCAAAACAGCTTAAACAAAAGAGCGTCTCATTGAAAGTTCTGATCAAAAAGTCCTGAGGTGACTCTGCTTGAGTTCATGTTCAAAATCTTGAACTAACTTATCAAAGAAGATGAAATATTCTGATTGGCAAAATTGCTTATTACTGTCCCATCTCTTCTAGATAGAGAAGTGAATAAAGATTAACTTTTTCCTTAAATATATGACATATATTTCCCTAAGAAATTATCTGGGAAAAATCCTGTTATTTAAGTAGTAGGAAGTGATGTTGGACAATAAGAAAATAAGCATCTCCATCACAGGAGAGTTGTGCAAAAGTAAAAACAGAGAAAGAAAACACACAAGAATCTTCCAGCACTGAAATGTTAACTTTATGAATGTAACTTACCGTTTAATTTCTAGTGTAACATATTAAAGTCTGTTAGAAATCACTAGTGTCTTATTTTACCTGTAGAAGATTATATTAAACAGAATCCAACAATTCTATAAACCTCATGCATAGACTTAATGTTCCAAATGGATTGGATCCAAATAATGATGTTACTTTTACAAAAACTCATGAATAGAAAGACAGAAGATTAGTGTGTTTCATAGAGTGTAAAGTAAAACATGAGATATAATGGTGTTTTCTGCTGTTTCTATTTTTTCTAATTTCTCAGTGTATCTCTTATTCCTATCATTTCTTACTCTTTTTTTTTGTCCTTCCCTAACAGTGTTCTTTTCACTACTGCATTTGGAAAGGATCATTCCATAGAAAATGTAAAATAGGCTTTTTAAAAGTAGTAGTTCATAATATGTGACTTGGAAATTAGCCTTTTAAGTTGCTTCTGATTTTTCTAGTTGATTATGGTAAAATATTCTGTGTTGGTGGTAAAAAGCTATGACATCATGGTCTTATATTTTAAAAGATTTAAAAGTTAAGTCTTGCATGTAATGAATGATTTAAATACATTTACTTTAATGAAGAAATTATTTAGAAAAATGTAGGAAATTAAGCTGGATGAATCACTTCAGGGAACATATCTAACTATAGCAATGCTCTGAAGGACTCAAACTTTGGACTTAAATGACAGTGACAGAATTTTCTGAAAATTACTGAACCTACTCTTAATGAAAACTGCAAAATGTAATTTGCTTATATAACAACATAAAAATATAATATTCAATATGTTCTAAAGGACATATAGTGGATTTGGTCTCTAATTCCTTACCTCAAAGAAAGTACTGTATTACTATTTCTTTAATAATGTGGTTAATAGAACAGTAACTGTAAAGCTCTTATCTACATTTTTTTCAGGCTTTTTCTTTTCTCATGACATCTTGTCTGAAGTGACATATCTTTTTTGAGATTCAAGACCCTTATTACTGAAACTAATATTTTTAAGTCTTCAAGTGTTTACTTTAGCAATAACTACATGACAGTATTGGTCTGTCACTCAAATCTAAGTATTCTGTATTTAAAGGCATGGGGTGGGGCCTTCATTTGCTCTCTGGAATCAGAAGGTTTCTGCTAGTCACTGATTTGTGTGATAAGTGTACATACTTGAATAGAGGTCAAAAGTCCTTTTGGTAGCAACAAGTCCAAGATGAAAGTGGTTCCTCCATTCACATAGCCCTGTGACTCCTCTTGTGTAACACCATTAAACATCCCCTAGGCAACGTGTTTTGGAACATCACTGTTTAATTATTTCATATTCTAAATCTCCTTGGGCTGGTAACACTTTATGCCTTATTAATCTTTCTGCACTTACTTTTCTCTTCTCCCTTGAGCCCTTTTTTGAGATATTTATCACGAATTATGTAGGAGGAAGAAGGTTAGAAGTTTAAAAAAAGACCTGAATTTCTGGAGGGTCCTCCAATAGACTTCAGTAGACTTTCTCCCATGAATCCCTTGAAATAATAAACAAAAGTTAATGACTGTGAATGTTAAGATTCAGTTCACAGATTCTTCAATGGCCATTGGACCATAAGATGCTCCTTAACAATAAGCCTTTTTGTTCTAAGGCATAATTCTTTGAATTGATCATATATCGGTCAAGTAGAAGGTGACTTGTCTAAGCACACTGAGAAATCAATTTTTTTTTTTTTTTACATATACATGTGTTTATTAGGTTTCCACTTTTTGCCTTCACAAAATTAAAAAGGCTTAAAATTTAATTACAATAACAATGTTTAAGATAAGGACTAGAAACAAAAACCTCGTAAAGAATGAAAGAAGACAAATACATTCAGAAAAGAAATCAGGTGCTTGCTGCATCGAAATATTAAGCAATAATAATAATAACAATAATGCAAAAACAGTAGCATTCACATTGTCAGATAAGAGTATGTCTATTACAGAATGCTTTGACTTTGAGGTTCAGTATGGAGTCATTAGTGAACTTCTTCTTCTTGTATTTTTTTCCAAAGTCTCAAAAAATAAACAACTAATATTTATAAATAAAAGTAAAAGATAATTTCAAAAAACAGATCATGCCAAATCTTATAGACAATAGAAAAAGAAGAAATACTTTAAAATCATTCTACTTAATCTGGATACCCCTGATATTAAAATTGGAGAAAATATATTATGATAAAGGGGAAATTACAAACATATTTCACTTATAAATGAGGATACAATATCCTAAAGAACATATTACCAGGTTGAATTAAAAATTAATGTTTAAGTAATGTACTTTGGTCAAAATTAAGTCCAGTTTATGTGGGAATTAGTCACTATTTTCTAAGACGTAATTCTTCAGATTGGTCATATATTGGTCAACTAGAAGGTACCTTGTCTAAGCTCACTAAGAAATCAGTTTTATCAACTAATCTTCTGGTTTAATGCTTTATGTATTGATAATAATTATGATTTTGTCTCTTTTAGCCAAGAATTTCTCATTATATGTTGTGCGAATGACACATTTTCTCTTTCATGTTTTAAAGAAAGGAATTTCATTGCCTTGGAGATAAGCCTTGCCACATTTTTATCCTAATGTTGTGAATGTTCTTATTCTTTCATGCACTTTAATGTAGCTGTTTTGTGAATTTCAGTTATTTTTTACTATTTTATGATATTCTTAAGCTTTTGCTGTAGAGTGAGCTTGTCTTGACCTCGACCAAAATGTTATCCTAGTTTTTTCTTAAATCAAGCTATTTTTTTTGCTAACATGAGAATTACCACATGGAGCTTGCTAAAATGAATTCCCATATGAATATTTTTCTACCTCTTAAAATAATATTACTTACATAGTACTCAGCACTCTGTTAAGTGCTTCTCTACTCCCATTTATTATTCATAATGTTCCCAGTTGTTAAAAGGATAAGACATGCTTAAGTTTCACCTTGGGGAAATGGTTCCATAGAAAAATGAAACCAAGTGTTCTGAATAAATGAACTTAATAGACAAATTGGAATTAGAGTGTAGTTTTCCTAAGGGATTGCATGACTCCAAATTATTTATCTTGTCTACCTTTAGTTGAAAGTTATCTGAAATTTGAGTTCATTCAAATGTAACAAGTAACTACTTTCCACCCAATAAAAAGGAAAACTAACTTCTTTTGCCTGAGTTCTGGTGATAATTCTATGAAATAAACTGAAAATTTAAAAATGGTGATTTAGGCTATATCCACAAATATAAAGAAATTGTCAATTTGTGGCTGAATCTAAAAATAAGTTCAAGTAATTGCTTAATAAACATTTATCAGCAATTGGAGGTATCTTATATATTTAAAATAAATCAATGTGCTTTTATGTATAAAACTATATTACATAAAAAATAAAGTTTAAAGCAAAATGTAATTTTTCTATACTCTTAGTAACATGTCACTTGTGGATTATTTTACTTTTAGTTTTAAAGTATTTCACTGACTAAAATTGCATATATTCGAGGTGTAGAATGAGATGATTTTATATATATGTACAGTGGATGGAATCATCACAGAGGTGTGACCTCAGAAATTACATTATCTTGCCATCTCTTTATTCACAGTTTGGGGCATAATAACCTGCCCTATTTGATAATCAAAAGAAAGAACATATGATGCAATTGTTTTGCAAAACCAAGCACTTTACAAATTTTAGTCATGATTACCTCTGGCTGAACTATTACATTTATTAATATCTGTATACTTAAGACTAGTGCAAAAGGGCAAAAATTACCTCCTCTATATACTTTACTAGTCTGTAATTCAGTCAGATTGAACCCTTCTTCACCTATGGAATAGCAGAGAGGATGAAATCCTTCAGAATTTTTTTTAGAAAAAAGTTCATTTTACATTCAAGGTAGTTAGAAAGCAGAGCCTGAAGAATTAATTTCTGTTTTCCTATCCTGAACCTGCTTCCATGGCAGGGAGTATCCTCGGGAATCATGTCATCCACAGACATGGGCAATGTTCAGGAATATTCTTATGGGTTACTTAGTCCTGAACATGAGCAAAAGCTTCATAAGTCTAACATTTTGTTTTGATAACTTATTTTGTCTACCCTTTATCATTGCTTCTTCATGAATGAAAAAAATCAAGATGTTTTTCAATCTGCTTTTCTAATTTGTAAGTAGAAAAGTGTCTATGAGCAGATTAAGTATTTTTAACCAAATAGTGCTTTCCTGAATTTATTATGGATTTTTTGCTCACTCTTCACACTTCAAACATTACAATTTTGGCAGGAATAAAAACCTAAGAGGTGACAGCAAATGTTTGAATTCTGAGAATGTCATGTAAGTAAAGTTTTTTTATTGTCTAAAAAGTGGAGAGTAGGTTATTGAATCAACTCACTGATGTCCAGAGGAGAGGGGTAATTTTAATTTTTAAATGTAGTGTATAATATATGAGTTATATTGGTTTAAAAGTATTGAGATAAACTTTTAAACCCATAATCTGGGACATTGGCATGCTCTGAATCTTTTCTTCTCCCTAGCAAACATGTCAACTTAGCACTCTTGCTACCACGTGCATGCATAAGTGATTGCCCTCTCTTTTCCCCGCCATACACGTGCACTAATCTATATATGTATACACAGGGATGTACATGTGTATATACATGCATACATACATACATACATATGTATATACGTATACACACAAACACACACACACTCCCTATTCATAAATCTGGTATTCTAAAAAACAGATATCATTATAGTTTATGTTTAAGCTTAATAAAAAAAAAATCAAAACACAGGGGTTTTTTAGGGGTGGGACACAATTATAAGAGGGTCCTTATCTAACAAAGGTAATCAATATAACCTGGTTCTGTGTACCCTCAAAGAATCCCCAACAATAAAAATACAAACAAACAAAAAACCTTTTAAACCTGTTCTAGTGCACAAGAAAAAAATTCTAAAACAATGTGTGTGTGTGTGTGTGTGTGTGTATATATATATATCAGATTATAATTAGATACATAGATACACATCTTAGATTTCAATGTTTTTTTAAAGTTGTGTTAACATCCAACTTGGCTTTCTCAGGTTGACGTCATTGTTTTCATTTGTTCTTCAAATCTCTATAAAGCACATATTAGATTTTTCCTTTTTTCAAATTCATATAGTTTTTTCTGGTCTGGAAAAAATGCAAGACTTTTGCAGGATAAGACATGAACTCATTGATGTTTATAACATTCTGTAGCCAGAAATCACAAAACTTTTGGAACTAAGGACTCAGTCCGACGAGAACATGCTCGGATCCAAAGCAGCACACACACTTGGACTAGGCAAGGAGCTGATTTTTATTTTTGAACAACACACGTGTGCCCCACATATCCAAAGCCTCATTGTCAGTTGAGAGTGACTCTTAAAACAGGAGCTTTCCTTTACCTCAAAATGATAAGGTGGTTACACAAATATGTTAATGTAAGGGTCTTTTCCTTTTCTTTTTAGGTGGTGATAATTGGGGAAGAAAAAAGAAACTTAAGTCTATTTAGTTACAGGAACCACATTCCACAGAAAAGTAATTGCATGCAATTATCCCTTTCTTTTCAGTTTCCAAATTTGATTTTATGTAAATCAGATGATTGTCATACAAAGGTTCTCATGATAACAGGAAAAGAATCCTCTTTAATATTCCTTCCAGAATAAAATTTCATGTGGAGGGTCTATGTCTGCGTTAACTCAGATGTTTAACTTCCCCCTCGTGACTGCCCACCCTGACATCGGCAGCTTTTATCTCTACATTTCTGTATCTCAATTGACCCTTCTAAGAGAAAACAATAACTATAATTTCCAAATGGATATTTAATAGGAAGTAATTTAGTATTTGTTTGAAGTGCTATTTCTTAGTACTAACTTACTGTGGAAACTAGCTTTGAGAAATTTTTCTCTGGAAGAGAGGAAACCTCACTTCTCACCTTCCCGGAACAGACCTGCTTTCACGTGTTCCATCGGCCTGTTAGGCTGATTCTAGGTAAACCTGACCAGTTGTATCAGGCCTCTGACTATTGATTTGGAAAATATGATTACCACGTATGCTCAACGCTGCCCTTCACATACTGAAATAATGTCTAGAATTCGAGGACGTTGGCTGACCTCTTCTGGACCCAAAGCCAGTATTACTTTTCTCTCTGCATCAGGCCTCGCTGGTAGAAATTTTCAAGTTTGGTCTAATTGACACCTATTGCAAAAATACTTGCCTATTTATGTAAAAATTGCATGGAAATAGACATAGTTTTAATTGTCTTTATTGCAGTATGATTTATACACTATAAATTTTACCCTTTTAAAGTGAACGATTAGTTGCTTTTTAGCATATTCGCAGAGTTCTGTGATCACCATTACTATCTAATTCCAGAGCATTTTTATCATTCCCCAGAGAAGTCCCCATACTCAGTGGTATTCACTTCCTACTCCCCGTCTATCTAGGCCTTGGTAACCACTAATCTACTTTCTTTCTTTATGGATATACTTATTCTGCATAATTCATAAAAATAGAAACAAACAGTAGGTGGCTTTCTGTGTCTGATTTCCTTTACTTAGTAAAACGTTTAAAGGTCACGCATGCTGCAGCGTGTATCGATGTTTCCTAATCATTGATGACTGGATAGTATTCTACTGTACGGATATATTGAGTGTTGCTTATTGATTCATAAGTTGATGGACCTTAGGGTTGTTTTCACTTTTTTGCTATGTAAATAATACTGATATGAATATTGACGCGCATACTTTTTCATGATATATATTTTTAATTGTCTTAGGTATACACTTACAAATGGAATTGCTAGGTCGTATAGTAACTCTATGTTCATACTTTTGAGAAACTGGAAAATTGTTTTCCAAAGATGCTGTAACCTTTGCATTTCCCCTAGTAATATATGAACAGTTTAATATATTTTGCTAATATAGTTAAAATTCTCTTAAAATATTAAGGGAAAATACCTATGTAAATCATAAACCTATTTTTGTTTTTGATCTGAATGATACTGCCAAGTATTATTATACTATGTTTCTTGGGAAAGCACTATAAAATTATTATAATTAGTCTACTAAAAAACCAACATTTCCTCCGTGTGTTCAGACTATAGCAAGGATTAAAACATATAATTCCAATAAAATGGTATTAAATTTCCAGAGTATGAAGTTCTACCAGAGCAAATCAATGCAAATAACCCTACTCAGTATGTACATTTTGACTAGAAAATGAGGGATTATTTAGGAACTTGTTTCAGATTAAATGATTCCAGAGAAATTCTAGACATAATAGTTCTAAAATCATGAAAAAATAAATTCATTATAAATATACTTGCAAAAGTTCACTGAGATATGTGCACAAATATTTCTTGGTTGCTTTGTGTGTATTAAAATCAATAGTAATTAAAAGACAAGGTTAGGCTGCTTGCAGCCATCAGCTTTTGATGAGGTCTTGCTATGTTGCCCAGGTTGCTCTTGGACTCTTGGCCTCAAGTGATTCTTCTGCCTCAGCCTCCCAAAGTGCTGTGATTATGGGGCTAGAAAAGAGACATTAGCTACTTTGACAACCTTAAGCAGACTCCAGGAATGCCACCAATGGTATGACCTTTTTGACCAAATCCAGCAATCAGAACTTTGTTTTTTTTTCAATAAAGTTCAAGCAACCATCGTTGGGTACAAAAGCTGTGGTTTTCTCTCTATTCTTGATCAGCTGGACTCTGACATACTTCTGATAGCAGAATTTGTCTATTTGGCTTCAACTCGTACTTCTTCCAGAATAATCCCCTTTGCAAGAGAGGCACCTCCAAAAGGGGTGGCCTTCAGGGCTGTGCCCAAATGGGCCTTCATGCCACTTCTGTTCTCATCGGTGACTGTGGAGCTTCCTGGCAGTTTGAAGTCCCTGACACCTGCCCATCCTGCTGGCACCATGGACCTACACAAAACAGAAGCTGCCCAGGAAGGAGCTACAAGCCACCATGAGCAGGCCCTGACCAGCCAAGGACCCTACATGGGGTCTGCACAGTGCTTGGTCCAAGGTTGCACCTTCTCCTTTGAAAAGGCTGTCTTTGCAACACTTTACTGAGGTGGTGCTGTCTACGCCTATTTAATTTGCATTAAATTCCAAGATAAAAATAAATAAAAGACAAAGTTACTTTGGTCAATGGGGCATAGAACATATATAGCAGTCCTTGGAAGAATGAGTTAGGCCACTATGTAAAGAGATGGTATAATTTCTAAAACAGACTTTAAGGAAAGTAGAGAATAGGATGCTTAATATAAAATATTTATAAATAAAATTGTAGTTGAGTATATATCTGCATTCGGTTATGATAATTCTCCATGGCCATTGTCCCTAGAAAGCGTAAATACCAATTGTCCTTAAAGAAAAGGATGAGGGAGTGTGAGGAAATAGAGGTTTTCACTTTTCATTTCCTACATTTTAGGTAGAGTTTGAAGATTCTAACCTTTTTCATGGTGTCTCTTATATATTTTCTTCCAAGAAATATAAATGGGGTTTTCTGGGTAGTTAAATTTATTTTCTCCATACTAAAAAAATATGTACTTAAAAGACAGAGTCATACACAAACAAGACAAAACAAAGCAAAACACACACACACACACACACACACACACATGCCCCATGGCATAAAGATTGCTATAAAGCCAGCCTCATAAACAAGATAATTACATATGGAAAGATGGTATAGCAATGTCTGGTTGGCTATGCCTCATTATAATGCTATCTAAATAAAATAGCACTAAATAAAAACGTTGCTATGTTAAAGTTTTAGAGTCATTTGGGGATTAAAGTTCCTTTCTGGAGTGAACTTGAATCTTCAGAAGCTGGCCTACATCCTGCCTGGCTTATGTCTCAGCAGCCTGTGACTAATATCTAGTGGGGGTAATCTAGAAATTGTGCAGCTTAGCTGAACATAGGCAAAGCCAGGCCGGCTACACCAAGGTTTTTATGTTTCTCTAAAGGTTTTCAATAGAAAGCCCGAGAAAGGAAAATGGCACTCTAATGGGGAATTCTGTGCTAGAAAATCATAAACCCTGCTGTCCTGAGGTTAATCTATTTCTAAGATATTTGTCATTTAGTATTTGTGTCGGCCCATTGTGCTGTGACCACCGATCTCAATCCAGAGTTGATAGGAAAGAGCCAACTAATTCTGACTGCAGTTAAATGCTGTGGGAACATGCTCCAAACTCTAGCTAAATCAGAAGTGGTGCTAGGTTATCTTTAGAGGGGTACATAGAACTAAGCTAACATTATGGGCTTATGAAGGTGTTGAATGAAACTGGTACTATTTATAATTCTGATATATTTCATTTCTGCAGAGCATAGCACCTGACCAGGAAACATCTCTTTCGTGCACTTTGTTATCTAATTGTGCAAAATCATTAATGCTTCTTAGTGTGATATGGCAATCCTCACCCCAAGCCCCAAGGGGACATTGCCCTGTTTTGATTGTAACTGCAGGAAGGTGGTGTTGGCATCTAGAAAACAAAGACCAGGGATACTGCTAAAATCCTACCTTACACAGACACCTTTGGCACAAGAAATAATAACCTGTTTGAAATGACAAAAATAGTGTAATTGAGAAACGTGTATTAAATATTTGCAACAGAAAGTCTCTGAATACTTGCTTGAATTATCAGCCAGAGGAAATCTTGGCCAAATCTAGATCTTACTACACACACACATACACACACACACACATACACACATATATATTTTGGTAGAGTAAAATGTAATCTCACCCGTTGTACCTTGGCAACTCTGACAAAAAAAGTTTCTTTTTTAAAGTTTCAGTTTAATATGAGGGTATAAATGATATGGTTACGTTGTTTGCATTTCTAAGGTAAAGTTCAAGTTGTAGTTGAGCCCCTCACCCAGGGGGTGTGCTGTGCACCCTTACATTGCACACATTAGATGAGAGTTTACTAAGACCTCTCTCTCCTCCCCTTTCTCCTATTCCTCTTTTCCTCCTCTCCTTAACCCCACTTGAATATACTTGTATTTTGCTCTCCTGTTGGGGTATAGTTTCATATTGGTATTGAGTATGTTGAATACTTGCTTCTTCTTTCTTGTGATATTTTACTGAGAAGAATGTGCTTTGACTTCAACAAGGTAAATACAAAAGATATAACATCTCCCTCTTTCTCTATGGCTGAAGAGTATTTCACCATATCTATCTATCTATCTATCTATCTATATCACAGTTTATTAATTCATTCATGTGTTGATGGGCACCTGTTGCTTCCATGTCCTGGCAATTATGAATTGAGTTACAATAAGCATTCTTGTGCAAATGTTCTTATGATAAAATGATTATTTTTCTTTTGGGTTAATACCTAGTAATGGGATTATGGGATCAAATGGAAGGTCTGCTTTTAGCTGTGCGGATTCTCCATACTTCTTTCCATGGAGGCTACCTTTGTTTGCAATCCCACCAGCAATGTAAAAGTCTTCCCTTCTCTCCAGATCCTTGTCAATATTTGCAGTTTGGGGATTTTGTGATGTGGGCCATTCTTACAGGCGTTAGGTGATATCTCAGAGTGGTTTTGACTTGCATTTCTGTCAAGATTAGGGATGATGAGCATTTTTTCATGTGTTTGTTGGCCATTTGTCTTCTTCAGAAAAGGTTCTGTTCAAGTCTCTTGCCTGCTGATAAAAAAGATGTTAGATCTTTTCTTGTTGATTAATTTGAGTTCTCTGTAGATTCTAGTTGTCAGTGCTTTGTCAGATTCATAGCATGCAAGTATCTTCTTCCATTCTGAAGGTTTTCTGTTTGTTTTAGTTGTATCTTTGCTGTAAAGTATTACAGTGCTGGAAGTTTTGGCCAGTGCAATCATGCAAAAGAAGGATATCAAGGGTATTCAAATGAGGACAGAGGAGGTCAAATTCTCTCTCTTTGTTGATGACATAATCTTATGCTTGGAAAACCCTAGGATCTCAACCACAAGGTTCGTAGAAATGATGTGGGAATATATTATAATATCTCAGGATACAAAATCAATGTTCACAAATCAGTAGCCTTCATAAATCCCAATAGTCAAACTGAGAATCAAATCAGACACAATATCCTTCAAATTAGCTGCAAAGAAATGATATACCCTGGGAATTTACCTAACAAAGGACATGAATGAGCTCTATAAAGAGAACTATGACACCCTGAGAAAAGGAATGGCAGGTATTAACAAATGGAAGAACATACCATGCTTGTGCCTGGGAAGAATTGACATTGTTAAAATGTCCCCACTACCTAAAGCAATATACAGATTTCATGTAATATTCATCAAAGCACCAACATTATACTTTGAAGGACTTGAAAAATAATAATTAATTTTATATGTAACCATAAGAAAAACCTGAATACTCAATGCAATTTTAAGAAATAAAAACAAACCTAGAGGCATCACATTACCAGACTTGAGGTTATACTGTAAAGTTATAGAGTTCAAAACAGCATGGTATTGGCACAAAAATAGAGATATAATCTATGGAATAGAATACAGAACTTAGAGATGAACCCAGCGATGTATTGCCATCTGATTTTGATAAACCAAACAAAAACACACACTGGAAAAAGAAACTCTATTTAACAAATGGCTCTGGGAGAACTGGATAGCCACAAGTAGAAGACTGATACTCAACTCACACCTCTTACCACTGCCAAAAATTGACTCTCACTGGATAAAACACTTAAACTTAAGATAAGAAACAATAAAAATCCTAGAAGAGAGTGCAGGAAAAACTCTTGATGCTTCGATGCTATTGGCCTGGGAAAAGAACTTATGAAGAAGAATCCTTTAACAATTGCAGCAACACCAAAAATAAATAAATGGGACATGATCAAGATAAATGTTTCTTTCCTTAACCAGGCTAGTGTGTCTCTAAACTCAGAGGTAAACTTCTGGGCTATATCCAGTGTTTATTCAGGACTACAGAGGAAATTAATCCTGCCTTCTAAATACACCACAAGGTGGAATAGGTCATGAACAGTTTATCTCTACCTTATACTCCAGAATCTAAAATATTTTTCTGTATTTTTTCTACTTCAGCCAGTCTGTATATTTCAATCTCTGTTTTCTTCTTTTTTATTATAATAGTTTTTTTTAATTGTAGAATTTCTCTTTTCTTCTACCTCTGACTTCCTGAACATTATGACTGTTTTCCTTTTCTTTTTGACACTCTGTCATCATGACTTATTTAGAAGTTGTCAGACATCATAGCTGACTGTAATCTCAAACTCTTTGTCTTGGTAATCATCCCCCCTCAACCTTCCAGAGTGTTAGGATTTCAGGTGGGAGCCACCTGGCCTAGCCTTGACTTTCCTCTTTTTTTTTCCTGCCTCTTGTTTTTTTCATTTCCTTCCCTCTCCCTCTGATTTCCCCATATATTACTTCTCTCTTCTTACATAATTTCATTTATCTTCTTTGTTAACCTCTTCTCATGTATCTTTCTTCAACTTCCTCTCTTTTTCCTTCTGTTTCTCCTTATTTCTGTTTCTGAAACTTTTTGTCCTTCCTTACATTCTTTAATTTTCTGTTTCTATCACTTGGGAGTGAAACCAGAAACTAAAGAATTCTTGTGCTTATTGAATACAAATTCAAGCTCTCATTTCATTTTCTTTTTCTTTTAAAAGAAAAAATTAATTTATGTTTCTTTAAATTAAAAAAAGTATGTTTCTTTAAATTATATTTCTTTCTTTCTTTATATATATATTTTAAATCATACGGTGTACATTAATACTATCATGGGGTACCCATGATATACAATTTAAAGTACTTTCATCCAACTGGTTAACATAGCCTTCATGTCTTTTTGTTAGTTATTGTGTTAAGACATTTATATTCTACATTTACAGAGATTCACGTGTACCCTTATAGGATGAACCATAGGCATGATCCCACAAATCACCCTCCCTCCCCACCTGCTCCCTCCTCCACCCCTCCCTCTCCCTATGTATCCCAAGAATGGAAGAAAAAGTATCCAATGTACTCAGCCATACTATGAAACTAATTTATAGCTTTCATAGGAAAGCTATAACCCAATTTTAGCTCAGGAAAATGTTTCTTTATTTATATAAATCCTAAATTGTAACATCTTTAAAATTCATCATAAATGTCATTGTGCCTCCCTACCTCTGGTATAAAACACTGTTCCTTGTATAGGAAACAAAGGTGGAAATATTACCCTATGAACATTCATTGAATTTAATTCCATGTACTTCTTTTTGTACTGATTTCTAGCTGCTTATCAATTTTTACCTCTTAACATAAATATACACATCATGTGTACTCATGGAGATATAAAGGGGTGCATTAATGATGGAATTGTTAGGCCCTATTTATATTTAATGAAGAAATTACCATGGGCAGGAAATGCTTTCACTTCCTCACATCTTAACAAAGGCCGGCTGACCATTACTTTCATGTATTTGGCCAACATTGGCTGAAGATTTCTAGAGCTTGTCTCAGCTTTGGTCTTAAATCTTGGGTTTGCTTTACAAGTTTTGACCTTCTAACCCTCATTGTCCTCAAACATGTTCTGAGTGGTTACAAGTCCCCATATTCGTAGAAAGTGTTTAAAGCTTTGAAGTACATTTCATCTTCTTCATAATGGAAATGGCAAACAATGACTTGAAAGGTCACTCTCTGGCAGGAAGGCATCTCGCAGACTGCAGCTTCTCTGAGGTAGGGAGCAGATTGTCCAGATTGTACAATGCAATGCTCTGGGTTATACATGTGCTTGTGCCTTGGGAGGTATTGTTGACCTTTTGTTGGTTGGAAATTCATTATGTTTATAATAGATTGTGCTTCGACTGTGGAACTCTTTAATTTTCATGATCTGTGCAAACCTAGGCACCTGGAAAGCAGATGATTTTTGAGTTGGCTCTTGTAGCTGCAGAGACATCTTGCTGAAACCATCCGTAGAGGTGTGTATTCAATTGAACCCTAGTTTTAGCAGCACTAAAAAGTATGTTGTAGCTCTGAGGCTACGAGGTGGTTAAAATGTGCTAGGGTAAGAACATCTAAAAATAAATGGTGGAAAATGCCACGTAGAAATGACCTTTGAAAGAAACGTTCCATGTCTGAAACCTAAAGTAACTGACAGAGTTTGAGCCATAGGAGTCTGACAGGAAAGCATTAAAAGGCATCCCTGCTGAATGAAGAATGGCTTTCAATTTTTTTTTTTTCATTGCTAATTGATGACTTTCACTATTGTTTTAAAAGAAATCTTCTATGGCCATTGAATTTGAAGGGCTGCTATTCATGAAGAGACAGAATCTGACAGCAGGTATGTTCAGGACACAAAGCACATCATGAGGGTAACAAGAGCTGGTATCTTTTAAATCTATATCTCACCCAGAATGTATACTTTATGAAAATATGCAATCTATTTTTTTACTGTGATCCTCTTTAAAAACTTTAGTTCAGTCATTTAGCAGCCTGAACTAAATGTTCCACATTTTAAAGCTTCTCATCTCTCCACCCTCCCACCCAAGCCTCCTCTTTGGAACACTAACAGCAGTTTTTGTTCCACTTTAGGTAATGAGCAGGATGAGCTGCAGGTTTCAAGAGGATTTGGGCTATCAGTTGACAAAAACAATGAAAGGGAACCTGGACTCATTCCCTGTTTTCTTTTAACTGTTTCCTGGAAAGGGTCCCACGTAGCCAGTAACTTATCTCAGAGCACTGTGAACAGAAGGGCTTGTTTAGAATAGTTTAGGCAAATGAAAGAATAATGTTGTGAAGGAAATGGTTTGTTTGCCTTTTCAGGGATTAAAAAAAGGGCAGCTTGCGTATTAATCTGGTTCACCAGTCCAGAACATAGCTATAGGATCCTATTACTACAGTAGAGACAGTACAGACCATTTGTATGGCAGGCACTAACCTGAATGCACAACTCCCAGACCAGGCCAGACAGATCCAGCAGCCCTTGTTCTCTGTGTGGATATCCTGTCCATCACCACTGTAAGAGCAAAAGTATTTCTCAAAAGTCTTGTTATAATGTAACTCAATGTTAAAAGAGATGAAGAGAATGTTCTTCCCTGATCCTTCTTGGAAGCTCCTATTAGACATGGCTCTGTCCTCCAGAGCCATATTTATCTGGTAGCTACTCTATTTTTAAAATATATATTTAAAATATATATTTAATATTACTCTGCAGTTTACACTGTTAATTCCTTTATTTAAGTCCAGTTTTTAGCAAATTAAATACAGAATGAGACAAAGAAAAAAATGGTCATTCATATGCTAACTGCTGAGTAATAACTTGACATACTGAAAAAAATTATAACATTGTTTTTCAGAAAAATAATAATTTATGTTTATTGTAGAGAATATAAATAATAAAGAAAAATACAAAATAAAATTAAGAAAAAAAGCAATTCCACTATTTTATTTCAATCTCATTATTATAGGCAAATAGGATGCCAGACATAATTTAGATAGATAATAGAAAAATAAATTTACAATTATTGGATTGTATTATAGAAGCCTTCAAAAATAAAAGAACATCAATTTTACTTTTACGTGAAATCACCAGAAGAAAAATGGACTGGAATGAAAATAAAGGAACTGTTGAATCTCAAATAAATTTACAGCAAACTATTTCTAAGGTCAATTCTACATGAAGAAAAAAGTGTAACATATATTAAGAATTTAAAGTCATTTTATTTAAAAAATACATTTTACAATTTTAAACAATTAAAGCCTACCACAAAAATGAAGAATGTAGGAATCTTAACACATCTTCTCAGCTTTCCTACCCTTAGATCTGGTTCTTATTGCTTATAAAATTGTTTTTGAGTTTTCTGGAATTATAGAATTCATATCCAATCTTATAATCAAATTCAGTTGGTTTGTTGGTAATTTTCTGTCTAAATGGGTCTTTCTCAGGCACATGTATTTTTCTCACTGCTCTGTCCCCATGATTCAGTTTAATACCCAGAATATAGAAAGTACTCAGTATTTATAGAGAGAGATTTTATTTATCTTCATAGTATTTTTCTATTTGAGTGAATAGATGGCTACATTCCTTTTTAAATTTTTTATTTCAGTTTAACATAAAGGTACAAGTGATTAAGTCACATTATTTGGATTTCGGAGGTAAAGGTCAAATTGTGGATGAGCTCTTCACCCAGGGGTTGTGCTGTGTACTATTACATTGGGTAGATGAGAGCTCACCAATTCCCCTCCCTCTGCTTTTCCTCCTCTCCCTGCCCTTCTTGAATATAATTGTGTTTTGACCTTGTGTGGGTGGGTAGATTATCTATTGGTTTCATATTAGTATTGAGCCCATTGGATACTTGCTTGTCCATTCTTATGGTACTTTACATAGAAGAATGTGCTTCATTTCTATTTAGGTAAAAACAAACAATGTAAAGCCTCTTTTATGGCTGACTAGTACTCCACAGTATACATATAACACAGTTTATTAATCCATTCATTGGTTGATGGGCACTTGGGTTGAGTCTATGTCTTGGCAATTGTGAATTGAGCTGTGATTAACATTCTAGTGCAAATGTTCTTCTAGTGAAATGATTTTTGTTCTTTGGGGTAGATATCCAATAATGGGATTGAAGTATCAAATGAAAGCTTTACTTTTAGTTGTTTGAGGACTCTCCATACTTCTTTTCACAGAGGTTCTATTACTGTGAAATCCCATCAGCGATGAAAAAGTGTTCCCTTTCCTCCGCATCCATGCCAGCATTCACAGCTTTGGGATTTTTCTGATGTGGGCAATTCTCACTGGGATTAGGCAATATCTCAGAGTGGTTTTGATTTGCATTTTTCTGATGTTTAAGGACAATGAGCAATTTTTCAAGTGTTTGCTGACCATTCGGTCATCTGTCTTCTTTAGAGAAGTTTCTGTTCAACTCTCTTATATGGCTATATTTTTTAAATAATGAATTTATTATTCAAATCAATATAGTTTCTTATAAAATCTTTATTTCTCAGATATTATATTAATTCAAATCTAAATTGGAGGGGTTTTATTATTTTTCCTAACAAGCGTGTTAGTAGTACATTCCTGGAATGTTTTTATGTTTAACAACAGCTTCTTGGCATAGATAACTGGATGGCATCTTATGTGGGGATGATGTGGTTATGCAGGGTCACACATTGTAGACATCATTTCATTTTCTTCTACTTTTGAATGTTGATGTGAAGATTGAGGCTGGCCTTATTTCTTTCATCTTTTGTAGATGATCAATTTTGTTCTGCCTAGATATGTATTTAAAAGCATTTTTCATTTCCATGTTGTCTCCTTATTTCATTAGGATCTTTCATTGTAGATATCATTAGGACATTTTAATCATAGTTATTTAAAATTCTCTGATAGTTCCAAAACTGGTGTCATATATATAAATATCTGGGTCTAGTTGTGTTGATTCCTTTGGCTGTTGGGAATTATTATTTTGCCTTGCTTTTTTATGTACCAAATGATTTTTTGTTGGTAGTAGAGATTGAGATGACTAGTTTTTTTTTGTTTTTTTTTTTTTTTTCACCTAGAAATGGGTATATCTTTCTTTCTACAAGGCCTTTGGAAATAGTGTTCGACCTAACGTAGTCTGGAGCTGGCTTGTTTTGGAGGTTGTTGCCTTAGTTATCCTCAAGGTGTCATAGCCATGAGATGACCCCAGTGACTCCTGTATTACCTTGTATTTAGGAGGAAGGCTGTAATGCTGGGGGTGGGCAGTGGGGAGGGATTCTCTCAATGTTTTCTCCACCCTCATATTTTGGTCACTCTTTTGAGCTCCTCATCTGGATGAACATATTTTTGTGTTCTTGGTAGAGTATCATCCCACTGTTATTTGACTAGTATTGGTGGTGGTGTAATAATTGCTTTTTTATTATTCTGATTAACCTCAGTCTCAGGCAGGCACTTGTCCTTGGGTAGCAGTGCTGTGGCCTTCTTCTTTGTATATACACGCAATTCTCAGCTGTAGCTCTGGGCTCAGCGTGCATTCCTGCTCCTTCCCCAGGTATAAAGATGGTCTCCTCTTGCTTTCAGCAGCTTTCCCAGTCCACTGAGAGAAATAGATTACATTCCTTCCACTACAATTCAAATCTTTTGCTTCATACAGATGATGGGTGGAAGGGTCCCAGGAAGTCCCATTCCCTGGACTATAAAATGAGGGACAACCCCACAGTACTTTGAGCAAAGTAGGGCCCATGGAGCAAAAGTTGGTGAGAGAGTGCAAGCTCTCGTTCACTCTTCAGCCTCATGGGCTTTCACCCTCCTTGTAGCCCACATTCACCTTGGTAGATGAGTTAACTGTTATAGTTGAATTGTGCTCTCTGGGTTGGGCTGCACTGGCCTCTGATAACTGCTGTCTACTCCTTCAGGGTCCTGTTTTTTGCCATTCTGCATCACTCTTCCCTACCTTTCCCAGCAGAAAACAGAATCCTGTCTTTATATCTGAAAATTTACTTTTTTAGCCCTGAAGTTTGACTGCTTAGTACAGCATATTTGAAGAATCTATGTTGAGTGTTCCTGTATGCTTTTTCAATCTGCAGATTTTTTTCTTTTTCTTTAAGAAATTTTTCTTAAAATTTGTTAGTTATTAATCTTATAGATGGTCTCCTTACTATAAGGACAGTACAATGGTTTGTCTTAACCAAACTCAAATTTGATCCCCAATGTGGCCTTGCTGGGAGGTCAGGCCTGCGGGGAGCTGTTTGAGTTACTGGGGCAGACCCTTCATGAAGGGTTTGGGGTTAGCAGATGAAGGACTCTTGGAGTGAGGAATAAACAAGCTGGACACAATGAAGAGGCTTGTGTCGGGGAACTGAGGAACTCTGGGAGGAGCCTTCCTGAGTAAACTTCGGGGCCGTATTTATTATCATAAAATGGCACTTTCTGTGATTTTTAGGGGGGCACACAAATGGGAAGAAGTAGACAAAAGCTGCTTGTCCGACATTAGCTTTGATTAGGGAGCAGAACCTCTGCCCCCAGCATAAGAGACCTTCGGAACCTAAAGAATCTTTACCATAATTATTATTGCCACAACTCACATTTGCACAAGGAGGCCAGTTTTCTGATCTCTTGTACATACACAACTCATATGCTGTTCTCTTGATTCTCTAGGGCTTTCAGCAGGAAGCGAGTCTTATGCTAAAAATCAGAGCTCAGTTTCCCCTACACCATCACATATAGCTTGGTGGCTCTCTCTCAAGACTGGATTAGTTCCCTCAAGAGTGGACTGTTATAAAGCCAGGATGCCCTTCAACATCAAGCTATTTTTTTTCTTATTGTGCCACGCTGTTTCACAGCTAGTCTGGAAGGACCGTCACACAAGGAGACAGGCAAATGCCAATCCCACAATGTGTCAATGTATTTCTTGATTTGATACACAGGGCTTTTTTTTTTTTTTTTCTTAGCTATAAGCAAAGGAAGATTCTACCCCTTGAATTTTTAAATTATTCTGGTCAAGATGTCTGAGTTTTCCCAGACTTTCCTTGTGCCTGTGCTGTCCACTATAAGAAATGTTGCTCGGAATTCACCCCTCTCACATACACCTATGTGAGATAGGTGATAAATCAAGAAAGCCAAGACTTTTGGTCACACATTTTATTTTCCTCACTAGGGTTAAGTGGGAAGATCACCAAATGCACAGCCATTTTATGCCCAGGAATCCTTAAGAACTATAGATCAGTTGTCAGACAGACTGTGAAACATGCAATGTTTATGATGATCTGTGTTGTACAATCATATGAGATAGATTGCATATATAATGCTCATCAGTGAGGAGTCATCTGGGGAAGCATCTGCTGAATTTTGTTTGCCAGCTTGAGGAAAAGATATTGCCAAAAGGTTGGGAAAGGCATTTATGTTCTTATTGTATGAAGCAAATTTATACGTTTTACTTTGACTCCTGGAGTGAGGGTGAAGCTGCACCTCCCCAGAGAGTAACCACGGGGTCACACCTGCCGCTCCACACTCCACTGAGATGTGCCATATGCCACAGGGTCCTCAAGGGGGTTGATGGCAGAGAGTTTTATACTAACAGAGTCATTTTCTTTAATGTAAAAACACAGCTGGAAAATATTCTTCTTAAGCAATAAGAGCATCAAAGTGTGCATCTTGCACATACTCCTAAGGACATGAGACTACAGCTGGGGTACTTGCTGTGATTTTTAGGGGGCCACACAAATCTATCAATGAAAGGAGAAAGAGCTTATGAGATGAAAATGAGGCTAGATTTTTCTTGCTCCTTGTTCACATAAATTACATATATACAAAATAAATTATTCATTATGAAAGTGTATGTCTGGAAATGCATTTTTCAAGAACCTTATCAAAGCATAAACTCTTAGGCTCAGACAGAACCATAGCTCATTAGAAACTGCTAAATTACTGTTTGTTTTATCTATAGGATTTGAAGAAAACTTCCCACTCCTTATGGTTTCTGTTACAACATGGAAAATAAATATTTTTTTTCGGTCTGGCTGTTTTCACCTGGAAAGTTTCTCACACAATTTAAGTTGTCTGTGCATCAACTTCTTCTGTACTTGGAAAACACCATGTGCAAGAGAAATAACTCTTTTTTTTTTTTTTTTGAGATAGAGTCTTACTATGTTGCCCTTGGTAGAGTCCTGTGGTGTCACAGCTCACAACACCCTCAAACTCTTGGGCTTAAGTGATTCTCTTGCCTCAGCCTCCCAATTAGGTGGGACTACAGGCACCCACCACAACACCTGGCTATATTTTTTATTGGTGTTGTTGCAGTTGTCTTTGTTGTTTAGCTGGGTGTGTGTGGCTGGTGATGTAACCACTGTGCTATGGGTGCTGAGCCAGAAATAACAATGTTGTAACTTAGTGTGAGCAATGACAAAGCATTTGCCCACAGGGATAGTAAACTTTTGTTCATTTTTTTTTTTTCCTGGCAGTAAATTCTGACAATGTATTAAGCCATTGACCTAGTTCCCTACTCAGAAGTTTCCTGATCACATCAAATCAACCCGGTATAGTCAACCTAGAACAGTAGTCTTTTTCTTTACCTTATAGGAGATCTTAAAGCTCTCTGAGATGACTTCCTTAATACTTCCTTAGTAATAGCTACTAAGTTCCCTTCCCAGGCCAGGAATATATTTTTGAGTCTCTCTTAGTTTTCATACAGTACCCTTTCACCTCGAATTTTAGAGGAAACTTGTTTTTCCCTTGACTTTGCCTTTGTAGCAGTCAAAATAATAGTTTTCTCATCATCTTTCCTGTAATTAGTGATGCCCTTAAACAGATTTTCATCATGAATTTCATAGTCATTTTATTTTCTCCAATACTATGCCTCCACGTTCAAACTTCTTGGTCACAGACGAATTGGGAACACGTTTCTTCCTGCTTTGTCATTTTGTTTCCAATGTTTTGCCATAAACCAATTGCACATGGCATGATCCTGGTCTTCATTTTCCACTAATGCTGTAATTTTATTCAACCTTCCTGCTGCTGACAGTACACATAACACAAGGCAATGCATTGTCCTAATCAGTTGTATCTTTCTCAACTAAGCTTAGGCTTTATAGAATCTGAACTCATTCCTTGTGAGTTTTAGAGAAAGAGAAGGTATTTGACATAATACAACATTATAAAGTTCTCTTCTGGTTTGCACGTATAATCTCATTTGAATCAATTGATAGTTTATGTTTGGAAATTAAGAATTACAATATTGGGCTCGGCGCCTGTGGCTCAAGTGGCTAAGGCGCCAGCCACATACACCTAAGGAGGCGGGTTCGAATCCAGCCCAGATCCGCCAAACAACAATGACGGCTGCAACCAAAAAATAGCCAGGCGTTTGTGGCGGGCGCCTGTGGTCCCAGCTACTTGGGAGGCTGAGGCAGGAGACTCGCTTGAGCCCAGGAGTTGGAGGTTGCTGTGAGCTGTGATGCTGTGATGCCACAGCACTCTACCCAGGGGGACAGCTTGAGGCTCTGTCTCAAAAAAAAAAAAAAAAGAATTGCAATATTGGTATATAAAGAGGGTATCAAAAACGTATGCACATTTTAAGAAAGGAAAAGAAACCGTATTAAAATTGAAATACTCAATAGATAGCAATAACAAAAGATAAACATAAGCCACTTTGAGCCTTTCTTATAGTTGCAGAAGTCAAAGTCGACTTGAGTATTACAAATTTAGTACAGCTTTTCCTCTCTTAATATGTGTGCATACAATTTTGGCACTCTCAGTATATGGGAAAGGTTGATATGTGGATTATATTGAATGAAAGATTTAGACACATGTTTTGAATAAGAGGCTAATTAAATGACTAGAAAATACTAGAAAATCCATCTTTAGTCTATCAAAACATAAATGCTTTTGGACAATTTGGAAATCTAAAACATCTTATTGTCAGTGTGACAGGGTCAGAAGATGCCCATTAAATGATTTAAGATTTTAAAGAGTTATAACCTTCTGGTCAATTTTCAGAGAAATTTTAAATTGTAGGACATTTAGTAGCAATTAGTAAATTACATCTTAAAACTTATTCAATGATAACTGAATAGTTAGTCTAAAAGCAGAAAATTGCCACTAATATAGAGGCTTAACCTCTTTCCTTCCTGCTCCTAGATCATTATTTGCATGCATTATGCTAATATGCTTGGGAGTGCTATGAATAAAGTGCTTAAAAAATAATGGCTGGACTTTATATTTTTATGAAATAAACTAGAAAGAAACTAAGAAATTCAAAACTAACACCCACTGGGAAACAAAGCTGTCTGGTTTCTAGCGTGTTCATTCCAATTGGTGTGATCTAGGAAGTCATTAAAATATGATGCTTTCTTTTCATTTCCACTACATTAAACTGGTTTAGATGGATTACCATTTATCTTCTTTGTTGTTTTATGTAGCTGTGACTTTACCCGGAGTGAAAATGAATTTATAAGCCATTGTATGAGAAGCTGAGGCTTTAAGGATTAGAGAGCTTATTTTGTAGTCTTTGATAGGTATGAGAAGTCATGGTGACCCTCCATTATAGAAAGAATAACACTTAAAATGCATACCATATGTTATGTTGCTAATGTGGGCACCAACTAGAAATGAAAAATTAGATGACATCATCAGAAGAGCCAGTGTAATTAGAATTGTGATGATTCTGAAACCTGAGGAGAAGCTTTGGATTCCTGATGTTCCCTATACCCTCCCTACATACCAAGTTTTTCTTTGCCAAGCACTCTCTACATCATTCCTCCCTCTAAGACAATGTCAGAAATTAAGAAAATGCTATTTTCTATAGTCTCCAAGTAAAACTTAGCATGTAAAGAGGTTAATATTTTCATATCAGGTCCAGAACTAAAACTGAATTATTTTTCATGGTGTCCACTCCATACAACTCCTATAAACAACTGCAGAAAAGGCAAGAAATGAATATAGTTGCAGGTTACTCTAGGAAATACTTGCTAAATATCCTTCTATTCTGCACAAGTCATTGCATAATGAACTGTGACACATAAAGAGAATAAAAGATAATTTTTTCTTTTAAGGAGCTTACAGTCTGATGGCAATATATATGCACCAAATTAGAATATGGTAAAGCCTAAGTGGATAATTCCATCAAAATATTCTCTATGAATACATAAGAGCAATGTCTTCAACTGATAGCAGAAGTCACCATGAAAATGCAATTGGTGATTGGCTCTATGAGATGTCATTTGCCCAATTTCCTAGGACAGGGCTTAGCAAACTGTTGTCCTTGGATCATACCTGGATCACTCCCCATTTTTGTAAGTACACGTTTATTGGAATAAAACCGCACTCATTCATTAGTGTTTATCTATGATTGCTTCCATGCTATAGCAGAAGAGTTGAGTAGTTGTGTCACAGACTATACTCAATGGTCTGCAAAGCCTGTAATGTTTACTATGAGACTCTGTTCAGAGACTGTTGCCTGATCTCCTTCCTAGTGGGTTAAAATAAAAAGCTGGGGGAAATAATTTAAGGTTATAAGGACAGGTTCATTTCTACACGTCATGACTTTGAATAAATTGTGAGACATTTAACTGTAAACATAAGGTGAGTAGTTGATGGGACCATGAACCTTACAATTATCTTTAAGGCTAAGCCTACTTTTTTGATCATCACCTAGTAGACGTGGTATAGTTAACGTGTTATGATAGAGAATGTATAATCTGATGGAGATTTGTGACAACAAAAAGACAAAGGTAAAAACAGAAGCTTGAAGACTTTTGAAATCTACTTGAAATTTTATCTTTGAATACTGAAAATAACACACATCACAGAAGGTTCAGAAATAAGAGTGGAGAATATAGAACTGTATTCAAGAAGTTTGACCACAAACAACTAGAAAGAAATATGAGTGTAACTTGAGGGACATAAGAGTCACATGAAGATTTATTTCAAGATGAGGTATCCAGACAACTGAATATTTCAAGGCAGACAGAAGAAGTCACTGAAGTAAAAATGATGAAATATTTTGGTGAGAGGAAAGGATAACTGAGTGTGTATGAGAGATCCCAAAGGAATTGACAGTGGGTAGGATCTAGGAACACAGATGGAAGGGTGTATTAGAAGAAATTCTGTGGTTACATGTTACTAAAACTCAATTTGAACTAGTCATGAACAAGAAGAGGGAAACCTATTGATCCAAATTGTGCCACTGTCTCTATCCTCCTCCTCCTTTTCATATCCTTCTTCTGTCTACATGATGTTACTCTTTGAAACTAATTCTATAAAATTGAGTAATAAACTACGATTTTCCAGCTGCTGCTGGGCCCAGATCCTTGCAAAATCTCATCCTAAGGAGGAAGAGTCTACTAGGAAAATTGTAAGAAAGCTCTCTGTTTGGCACAACTTGATGTTTGTTCCCCAAAACACACAACCCAGGGCTTCTCTTGTGACCAGTGTGGCTACAGTAAATTCTCAACCCCATCTCGTAAATGATTAGTCCACCCCTCTAACTAATCAAATTTGCTAGTACAAAGAGGTCTGATAATTGGATCCACTTGGACCAGGTGGCCTCCTTAATTTCTATTACTTTGTCCAAAACAATGGCAGAACTTCTATTGAAAATCTTTCTTAGAACAAAGAAGAAAGAGGGAAGTACGATGAATGGGCAGTCACCGTGACTCTTACAATTAAGACTTATAAGCATGCACTTGTTGACTTGTTGGCTGGACTGACTGTGGCTGTTGTCTGCCTTATCAGTTGTGGCATCTGTTGTAGTTGGTTGGAACTAATTTTTTTTTTTTTGCAGTTTTTGGCCGGGGCTGGGTTTGAACCTGCCACCTCCGGCATATGGAGCCAGCACCCTACTCCTTTGAGCCACAGGCACAGCCCTGGTTGGAACTATTTTTTAAACTTTAAGTATCATCTCTGTTTCCAAGAAGATGGTCTTAGAAATAAATTATGTCATTTATAATTTAAGATAGGAAAGGAGAAAAGAATGACTATTGATAAAGTGCTTTAAAGATGTAGAGAAAAGAAAATGAGAAAACTCCCTCTATTCAATGCGGGGAGTAAATGTACCAGCAGGTCAATTTTGTTAGAAAGATAAATTCCAACCTGTAAATGAATATAAGGCTACTAGTGGCTGGAAGTCACTGCTTCAAGCACCTTACATACTTTTTTTTTTAAGTCACAAGAACCAACAAGGTTAGTACAGTTGACCCTTGAACAATACAAGGGTTAGGAATGCTGTCCCCACACATCAGCGAGTCAAAAATCCTTGTGTAATTTTGACTCTTCAAAAACTTAACTGCTGCCAGGCTTAGTGGCTCACACTGAGGCAGGTGGATCACTGGAACTCAAGAGTTCAAGACCAGCCTGAGCAATAGCAAGACACCCATATCTATAAAATAGCTGGGCGTTGTGGCAGGTGCCCATAGTCCCAGCTACTCAGGAGGCTGAGGAAAGAGAATTACTTGAACTCAAGAGTTTGAGATTGCTGTGAGCTATGTACCGTAACTTAACTGCAGGGTGACTCAGTGAGATTCTGTCTCAATAAAACAAAACAAAACAAAAATAAGAAAAACAAAAAAATCCCCAAAAACCGAAAAACAAAACTTAGCTACCAATACCTTACTCGTTATTGGAAGCCTTACTGATAACACATAACATAAGCAGTCAGTTAATACATTAGTAGACTAGTATCGACATATAACTATGCATTCATAACATATCTAACTTTTGTCAATTTTTTTAATATTTCTAGGCTACACAGTTTATATGAGAGCTTTTACAAATTGTCAAAAAATTCCTTCCAAAAAATTTCTAATATATTTATTAAGAAAAAATGACCTGTATAGGTATATGTACACAGTTCAAAAATCTGTACTGTTCCCATCAACTCCATTATCAGTATTTTATAGGCAGAGGAACTAAGATTTGGGACTCTCTTGTGTTAAGACACTGATGTGCTGTGCCAGGACCAAACCTATCCTCTGATCACTCTTTTCTTCTGATTCCCCTAAAATCAAAGAATACAAAAAATGAGCTGATTTCATCTTATTATTTTCCATCATCTAATTATCTTTTACTTTTTAAAAATAACCTTTATATTTTGTGGTACTTTTAGATACACAGAAAAGTTGCAGAAGTAGTGAGAAGAGTTCTTATGTTCTGTCCACCCATTTTTCCTCTAAGTTAGCATTGTACACAACCTTGGGGCTTCTGTCTAAACCAAGAAATTAGCATTGCTACATCATTGTAGTTAAACTAGGGACATGATTTTGATTTTGTCACGTTTTCTTCCTGAAATGTTTTTCTTTTATCTTCTGAGATCCAGCCTAGGCTCACATTGCATTTATTTCCCCTTATTTTACTTTCTTTCTCCTGTTTCTTTGTCTCTCCTATTTTTCTGTTTCCTATACTCTAATCATATGGCCTTTTTCATTTTCCAATTTTCCTTTCCTTTCATCATTTTTATTTTCATACGATTATTTCATGCCAAATTGATAGAACTGAAAAAATATATATTTCAGAAGGTATTAGACTAGCTTGGGGAATTTCATAGTGGCCTGGCAGCGTTTTTTAACATGAAATTTTTATGTTGCTGTATTATAATAAATTGAGAAAATCTGTGTCAATTCGACTCCCTTTATAACCGTGACTTAAAGGAGTATGTTTTATTCTTGTGGTTACTAGTTGAAATCCAATTCCCTGTAAATAAAATGCTTCTTGTTTTTAGAAAACAACTTTTAGAATACACAGGATTTTTAACTGGGGATTGCCATTGTACTCTATACCCACAGGATATTAATGCCTGTGATTACATGGATTTGTTGTTGGACTAGAGTATGTTTGTTCTGTAGTTTGCTATAAGGATGAATCAAAATGCCACAGTTATCTAGATAAGGCCTTAATGCCAAACCCATAGGCATGAAACTCAGATTCTGATAATAAATTCAAGGTAGGATATCCTATATATCTGTAGATAAACACAAAAGACATTATATCTGATCAGCCTGAAGACAAAAGACAATTTTTACTGGGATTTTTGTTGTTGTTGTTTTGTTTTCTATTTTTCAAGCTAGAGGAAAGAGCCTTAGAGTGAAATAGTCGTAGAAGAGATCGTGAGGGGTGGGGAAAATTGGGAGGAAGGGGCCACTTTGAGACCATCTCAGTTAGAGACAAAAATGAATCCTAAATTAAAGGCCGTGGAGTTAGAAAAAGGAAAATTACATTTCACATTACACAGACTTATGTTCTTTGAATGTTATTTTGTTATGACTTACGTGAAAAGGGAAGGAAGAAAGTGATGAAAGTGTGATTAAATGTGAACATCACTTGAGGAAGAACGTGCAGGCTTTATTATTTGCCGTTCAAAACAGTTGCAGAGAACTAGTTAACTGCTTGCGGTGACACACATAAGTGATGATGCAGCTCTGAACGGGCCTCTGGGGACCTGCCGCACTGTAATTAGATTGGCACCCTTCACAGAGTCGCTTTCTCACTAGTTCACACGCTGCATCTTTTAATTTGGTTAGTGTAGAACTGTTTCTAAAAAACCTCGCACACATGAAAAACGTTCCCATCCCTTGAATTCTGCAATTTAATGTGCATGAAAGTCATCAATATCTTTTGCTTATTGGGCTTTACTTTCCTTCCAAGACACCGCTTTTCCTTTGTTAACTAACAGTGCTAACAAGTTGCCCTACCACCAATTCCAACCTAATGATTACTCTAATTTTTGGATTTCGACAACAAGGTGCATCCTTTAGGAACTGGTGGGTAGTGTTCACACGCACACTTGACTTGGGATGAGGAATTTCTAGCAATGCTAGGGAACAGCAGATAGAGAACTTTTTAATACACAAACTGAGGTGTGGGCAACCAGAGATGCCTGAGGGGGAGAAATCTCTGAGATGGGCTTAGTGTTTACCACATAGAGTCAAAGGGTGAGCAAAATTCTGAACAAAAACTTGAAAAAAAAATTCATGTGATTACACCTTATTTTAACTGCTCTCTTTAGTTTTTTAAATTATTCTTTATTAAATCATAACTTTGTACATTGATGCATTTATGGGGTTTAGGGTACTGCTTCCATATACAATGTGAAATGCTTCCATTGGACTAAGTAACACATAACTGCTCTCTTTCTATGCAAAGAAAAGCTGTAGACTAGAACTAGACTCCTAGGAAGTGAGAAGGATTTTCCACCGAATCTAGGTGGTGTTTAATGGAAATTGTCAGGGGTAGCACTTGGGAATGAGAATGTACGGTGGTTGCTGGCAGCATCAGAGGAAGGCAGCTTTCATCATGCAAGAAAGAGCTGCTTGTGGTCAGTCAGGCTCATAGCTGTTATTCTAATTAATGTTGTTCATTTGGTTGGCAATTTATAACATTCTTTGGGCTGATCTCTTACAGGAAATGATATACTTAAGGCTAGGGATCAAGACATAGTTGCAAGGAATCAATCCTGGGAACTCATTTGAGCTGTCTTAGACAACCTTAGAAGATCCAAAAATACCACTAGTGTGAAATTGTCAGATTCAGAAATAAAACAAACAAACGAAAATATCCTGAGACATAGAGCCAGTCAAGGCTGTGAAGAGAGGGTCCTCGTGATTGTATGCCTGATAACAAAACTACAACAAAAGCCTGACAAAACTGCCACGTTGCTCAAAGGCCATCACAACCCCCACAAAACAGACCTTAGCAGGAACATCGGCCCAGCAATTCTCTCCCCAACTCTAGATGGATGTCACCCTTTCCACTGACCTTTTGTAGTCAAGAATGGTTATCTCAAAACAATTACGCAATCTTTCTCATTTTTTTTCTTTAAAAATCTTAGTCTTCCTTTATTTCCCTTAATACTCACATGATTTGGTCTGGCACCTGTGTCCCCACTGCATGCCTTTTCCCAAATAAATATTTTCTTTTACAGAGCTTCTCTCTTTTTGTTATTTATGTTGACAATGTCAGTAACTAGTTTTATCTGATGCCAACTCCATGTCAGCACACAGGTATATCAGGTCTTTGCCACCAAGACCAGTAGTATCAGCTTCATCTTGAAGTGTTTTAGTCAGTGCAGGGTATTATAACAAAGTCCCACAGGCTGGGTGTCTTATAAACTACAGAAATAGATTTCTGGCGATCCTGGAGTCTTGAAGTGTGAAGTCAGGCTGCCAGTCGGTGGGGTTCTGGTGAGGGCCTCTTGCCGGCTGCAGACTGTCACTTTCTCATTGTGTCCTCACATGGTGGAAAAGGGATAGAAAGCTCTCTGGAGTCTTTTTTATAAAGGCATCAGCTCCATTCAGAAGGGCTCCACCTTCGTGATTTAATTCCCTCCCAAAGGCCCTGCTCTCTGATATCATCACATTAGGTGTGAGGATATCAACATCTGAATTTGGGGTCAATGCAAACACTCAGTTCCCAAGGGGCAGTCTGATAGAAATGCGGGATAGCAGGGCCCCCTCCCGACTCACTGCTTCAGATCCCTCCTTTGAGAGCCTCACGAGATGCATCTGCATGTTTGAGAATCACTCCAGGAGAAACTACAAAATTCATCCTAAGTTTATTATCCAATTTTAAAGTCCAAATTTATCTCTAGTATAAAGGCTAAGCAGGGGTGTTTCCTGAAGATTCCACTGTATGGTTGGATCTATTTGTGAGACTTGTAGGTTTCGGTGTGTGTCCTCATTACACAGAATAGCAGGAGCTGACGAACTTCCAGGACGTTCCCTCAGTGTTCTAGTCCAGGCCTCAGTGTGATATTCAGGGGTAGAGTCTAGTCGGACTTGTGCGGCTTTATCCTCCTGCTTTTAACATGTTATATAAGCAAAATCCCAGAAGAAACAATTCTGTGGAATTCAATGGAATCACAGATGGAGAGATTACAGAGAAGGCAGGTGAGATGAGAGGGTAAAGGAGAAGAAGCCTTCTTTTGTTTTAGAATCAGTACTGGGCTTAAGAGTGGAGCACGCTCATCTGAGCCTTCAGATCCATTTTAATACTAACTGGCAGAGCCCTCGTCTGTCTTAATGACAGCATCCATGAGCAACTGCCACTTCTGTAACCTGGTGAGTGTGAGGGAGTGGGTCAGGGGAGGCGCTTGCTCTTCCAGAGAAAATACTCCCCTGAGTTTTCACGGGGGCTCTGTCTTCTTTGCAGACCAGAATGGGAATCTTTCTTTAGTTTCCATCCAAGTTGAACATCTTTAATTTTGTAAGAAAATTACAAATTGCGCAGTAGTTTCTGAAGTAAAAAAAAATCTCTGCTTCCTCCCCGAAGATCTTCTGTTTCTGTGCATTTGATGTTGGGTTTATTTCCTACGTCTCTTCTGGTGTTCTTCCCTTCCCGGTAATAAGAATCCGTCTGCGCGAAGGCAGCGGCAAGACCTTGTTTTTGTCTTCAGGTGCAAACAGTGGGAGAGGCAGCGGCTGAAGATGACACGGGAGGAAGGAAGGAAGGCAACGTGAAATGAGAATGAAGGGAAGGGAAGAGGAGAGGAGAGGCTACTCAGCTCCAACTAGCTGCGGGGGGAGGGGAGGAGCTGGAAATTCATGCTTGTTCACGACATGAACTATTTCGCATCTGAATGTGAAGACTTGCATCCCTATTTTTGCTTCTTTTCTATGCCTGACAATCAATAGAAAGAGCGAGTCTAAACTGCAGGGTACATTAAAAACTACTCCGGTTTTTCCCTAGGTCTTCCTTACACCTCGTTCATTGTTTCATTGTGACATTAAAGAATGTACCAACTAAGAGAGAATGTGAGTTGACAGACAGCCATGATCTGCTCAGTCCTTCACATTTCTTAAATGGAATTATTTTCTGTATCCCGTCTGCCCTGATACGGTGTCATACATTTGGATTATATGTCAATTATCTAAATTTACTTCTCTGTGATTTCTTCTTTGAATACAAATGTGAATTTTAATGTAAGTCTTTTTATGCCCAAAACTTCTCATCAGAACTATTTTAACCACCATTCTGGGCTATTTCATACGCTCCAAACATCTTTTCTTTCCAAGGTCATCTGTTTCACTCACTCCCAGTAAATGAAGTGGGACGTATGGTTCTGTTTAATCAAATTTCATGCTTTGCTGCCTCTGTCTTATGGCCTCTTTGCTAATTGATCAGGCTTTCAATTAAGGTCTTCCATCTTTGTTTTAATTCTTTGTGAAGGTTTTTATTCCATTAGATGATTTCCTGAGATCTGAGTTCCCACAAACCCTTCTTATCTTCTCATTTTATCGGTCCAGTGTGGAGTTGCTGGCTTTGAGGAAATAGTGCTGTCTTTTTCTCTTTGACTTCATCCCATTTCTCACAGTGAACGTTCTCCTTGGACCGGCTTTGTCTACTACATTCAGAATCTTTAAAATTTTGATTTATTTGTTCAGGAGGGAATTAATTTATTTTATGTGTTATCAAGGATTTTTTTTCAAACCTTTTTAACACTTTTGTTCAGGAACAATTAAGCAAATGATAAATATACTCTTATAAGCAACGTCTGAAACATGACTGTAGTTAATAAATGGAAGGCAAAGGACATTACCTCTTAGGCCAGATGCTCGTCTACATGGTCTCGCTAATGAACTGTAGAGTTACTTGATTACCAAACCCATCTTACTTTTTCTACACATCAGGCCTAACACAACTCTATGTAGGAGTGTCTCTCTGGTGACACTGATCACTCACTTTTGATAAGCAGTTTCATCCCCAAAGCTTAAGTAAATCAGGTCTGCCTGGAAATTCACTGAAGAATAGTGTATTCAAATATGTATAATAGTCATTAAATTGAATACATTGTTTTTTTTTTTTTAAGGAGGAAATGGTACTGACAGGATCAATGTAAATAAGCTTTCTCTCTGAGGATTTTACTGATTGCAAAATAATTCTTCATTCCCAAATGTAGATTTTAACTTTAAGCCTGATACTTTCAACCCTGCAGGAGATATTCAGACATCACCGTATCACGGCCACTTGGTGGTGCATGACAGGCTATATTAAGGGCTTAGTGTTTGGAGGTTTTACAATATGAAATTCTCAGTTTATGATAATCTTCAAATAAAGTGTGAAAGCCCAGAAAATACATTTCTTTGGCCTGCTTAAGATGCAAAAAGCAGACAGACTTTCTCACTTGGTTTCTGCATCTTGAAGCAGAGCTCAGATAGGGCCAGTGGCTCTTGGCACTTGCTTTAAGACATGCTGTTGATTCTGCAAGCGGTTGGTTTTGAAGCATAGAATATTTTGCTTCCACAAATATGTCTTAAATATTCGGAACCTGGTGATAATTTTAACAAGAATTTGTTTATACTTTCACAGGTTCTTTCATTTTCACTCACCACCTGATAAAGATTTTGCTTGTTGCATGGATCAGAAATGCCACATAGCAACTTGAAAGATGGGCTGCCTAGGAGGCCTGTTGTTAACCTTCACACCTGGGAAACTGGAGGACTAAAAATAGCAACTTATGAAACAACCTCCAGCCACATGCAGGTTTGGGTAATCAATAATGTGAGTGTGCATTTAAGAATATTTTTTAGAAAGGAGCATAGACACCTAACTAAGGAATAAGTCGTGCAACCTATTCTAAAACTTTCCTTCATTTTAGGTAGATGTGCCCTTATAAAATTAAAAACAAAGCACAACCTCTTCACTGTACTTTTTGCTAAGAATCTATCTTCCTAGTTTATAAGAATATTCTGGTCTCCAGATATAAAACCACTCAACTATCCCAGTGGTTGCTTGTCTTAACAAAAATCATTTTGTTTTAAAAATTTATGATGTGTTGTGGCTGATCAATTTGAACTATACCATATCATAAATTCAAAACCAATTTTGTCTAAGAATGCACACTATCAGTTGAAAAGGCCTTTTCCACTGCATTCCATTGCTTTTAAGGCAGGACTTTTTCCCCTTGAGGATGTAATGGTATCACTTGGGGAGGCACCTCTCTGTAGATTGAGATTCAGTTAATCTGGAATAGGATAAAAAAATCTGCATTGTCTGAAGCCCCTATCACTGACTGCCCCCCATGCCATTCTGATTTAGTAAATTTATACCAAGATCTTCAGAGATACTGAGAGGAACATGGTTTATACAGGCCAGTATGCCTTGAACTTTGCTTATTTATTGGAAGGTGTCAGAATGTTAAGCGTTTTTTTTTTTTTTTGTAGTTGATTTTTTTTATGAATTACATTGTCCAAAATGATTGAATATCATCTCTATTTTATTTTATGGTTCAAATTGGATTTGCTAAAACTTACAAAGGCAGCTCAACCTTTGGACTAAATTTCTAAAAACCTAATACCTTCTATAATTTTACTTAAGTTCATCTGGTTTTTGAATGGCTAAATGCCTTATTTTGTGGATTTAAGTGATTTCTTGCAGTGATTCTTATCAGATGAAACCTGTTATGCTTGTGAGAGAGATACTGCCTTTTTCATTATTTACTTGTATTAAAGGCATGAGACCTCTTTAATATTAGTTGCCACATTATGCTTCTACTTCATTAAGGCAGGCTATTTTCCTTACAGGTTGCAGTTTGAAATAAAGTGACATCGTTGGAGATGAGTTTTGTTAAATCTGTATTTGTGCCATGGTCCCCCTGCCAGCTATTTTCATTATCAGCTAGAGAGGTACCATTTATGTCCTTCAATCGCTGTGGACATCTTTGGACCCTTGGAATTCCAAGCTGATTAATGGGAAATCAGAAATGAGAGTGGTGATTGATAACTTCCTCACTCATGCCCACAGACATGTTGAATTGCCGTTAGTAACAGGGATCTGGGAATTTGAGATTCTTAATCCTGATAAAATTCTTGGCTTCGAATGTACAACACATTCATGTTATTATTGTATTTCTGTACTGCTATATACGGGTAAACCTCGTGGGAGCATATGTCAGAGTAAGTTCAAATAGCTCTGTGCATTTAAGTACATGAACATTTACAGTCTTTACCATGATAGCCCAAGAGCACTTATGGGAGCTGCCCCACAATGATGATGTGGAGAGGTGGATTGCCCTTTAAAGAACTTTTATTTCTTTAAAAGAAGGAAGGAATAGTCTTGGTTAATTATATTCTTCTCAGGAGGTTTTTGATCTGGAATGGTGGGATACTTCAAGGGAGTTATCCCCCAATCTTAGGACAGTCAGCCTGCCTTTTCTAGTTCTTGCCCCAGGCATAACAATATAAATTCACAAATCCCAGGTTGGAATTTATCTTCACAGTGGAATCTAGGTGAGGCATGAATTTGAAAAAGAATATGAGGTTTATTTTCTTAAATGCTTCCACAGAGAACCTGTGCTCAACCCCTCATTTCCTCCTGTTCTCTTCCAACTCTTTGAACTTCTGAGAGAAAGGTAACTATATGTTTTACAATTATGGCAGAAAGTGAAACCAGGGGAGGCAGGGAGTGCACATACCAGGGAGAGCAGCCCATCCTCAGAATGGGGCTTTCTGCATTTTAAAGGATCGTGTTTATTTCCTCCTATAGTTTCCTGCTTGAAGTGATTTGAGAGAAAGATGTGTGTAAATAATAACATTAATTAGATGGGATCTTTCACTCAGCAATTTGGCACAAGCCACAAGACTAAGTGTTATGTTACCCTACTTTCCCATAAAGAATATCAAATCCTCCTCCAATAATGTAGAGTGGATGGAACTAGCAGTAGACCTGGGGTCAGAAGTGAGGCCGAGGTGGGCTATGTAGGAACAGAGTGCACTGGGGCAAGTTGGCTTCTTTCTGCAAGCCTCACTTCCTTATCTGTAGGAAGGCACTGGCATGATCCTTCATGGTTCTAAGATTTTAAACAGGGACTGATTATGTTCCTTTTACTTCCGTGGTTGACAAGAGGTTCTCCAGAATATATATTCTCTCTAAGAATGGAGGGGTGAATCCTAAGGCAAGGTACATGAGTAAATTTCAGTTGGTTGGAGCTTGGAGAGTTTGCGCAAATTTAATGGATGAGGGCTTATAAGTATTTTCTTATAGGTAGGTCACAGGCTTTGGTATTTTTGTTCTATAAATTAGATTCTTGAAGGAGTTTATAACCCAGAATAATGGTCCTAAAATGTGAAGTATAAGAGAATCTGTGCTTGGACATGTTCTAAGAGAATCTCACAGCTGAGGCTGAAGTGGTCGGGCTCAGGCTTTCCTAGCTCCTATCTAGTATGTGATATAATTCAAAATAAAAACTTGCATGAAATATCACCTTAATCTAACTCTAAAACATTATCATAACAATTATCAGAAATTAAGAATGTGTTCAAAACATAACTCCTTGGTGGTGGCTGTATGTCAGAGGGTCACAGTAGCCATTGAAGAGCTCCCAGAGGCCAATGCTGAAACAGTTTGAACAACAAAATAGTAATGTGTTGGCTTATCATCCTCAATACAAAATAAATATCCCTCAGTCTTATGCTGTCTAAATAAATTATTGAATAAATAAGTAAATTGAGAAGAATAGATAAATCTGTGAATTCCAAATACTTTTTGAAGATTTTCAGCACCTGAGAAGGTAGAAACTGTGTCCCTAGTTCCTAAAGATAGGTATACATAGTGGCATCCTTCCAGAAAGTACAATACCGAAAGGGGACAGAAAGATTTACGTTATGGTAGAGAAACTTGACAAATACTATCTAAGCAGTTAATCAAGGTTAACATCAGTGATCAGTCATGTTCATAGTATATACCCTTGATGTGATGGAAGAGAATGATAACTCACCTTTGTGGTCTTCCTCCCCAAAGCACATGACTCCTGCCTTATCATGAGAGAAAAAACAAGGCAACTTCAAATTGTAGTATGAACGTTTTACAGAATGCCTGACCAGGAATCTTGAAACTGTTAAGGTCATCAAAAACATAGAAAGTCTAAGAAACTATCACAGCCACGAAAACCCTAAAGAAACATGGTTACTAAATGTAAGGTAATATCCTGAAAGAGAAACAAATATACTATGGAAAATCTGAAATAATCTATATAAAATACGGACTTTAAAATTATTTCAGAATGATAGTTTGTGTATGTTAATATCTCTTTGCAATAAAGTTTATTTCAAATGTGAAATTGTGCTATCATTAAGGGTGGACTTTAGAGCCTTATTCCCAGAATTTAAGTACAGTCTCTAATTATTATTCTCTATAATTATTATCTATAATTATGAGCTATGTAGCTTTTGGTAGTTATTTAACATCTCTGTTCTTCAAGTTTTTTGTAACTGTAACCCTTTTAGGAGAAAGAGATAAGTCCACAGAATCTGTTCTTTGTTCATTATGATTATTATTATTTATATATTTACTTATTTTCAGAGATGAAATCTTGCTATGTTGTCCAGGCTAGACTCGAACTCTTGGGCCAAAGACATACTCTTACCTATGCCTTCTGAGTAGCTGAAACTATAGGCATGCACCACCAAGCCTGGATAGTTCTTCATTTTTTTAGTAGTGGATCTTGGTATGTTGCTCAAGTTGATCTTGAACTCCTAGCCCCAAGCAAACCTCCCACTTCAGCTTCCTGAGTCTCTGAGATTATAGTCATGAACACCATATAAGGGCTTGAGCTATTTTGATATATCATGATCCCCATCTTATAAATGAGGAGAGCAGTACAAAGAACTTAAACTACTTTCTGGAGATAATAGATACATGTAAGAGTGGGGATACAACATACTCTGATTTCAAAGTCCATATTCTTTAAACTGTGCAAGCGTGCCTCTTAGGCAATCTCTACTTGTGAACTCTTTAGAAGTTTTAAATTAAAAACAAAATCCTAAAGATTTTGTTCCAAAATCCCAAAATCTCTAAAGTTTTGTTCTTAACATTTTATCACAATATTTTTCACAGCACCCTTACAGAGGCAGAAGAATAAACACTGACCTGTATTTTGGAAAACAAAAAGGAAGGCTCTAATATTTTTCTTCTTTTCACCTCAGGAATTTCTTAGAATTTGGGAGAAAATACAAAAGGCATATATCCAATGCTCTATGCTAGATGTTATAAACAATATAGTGATGAATACATTATGATTATTGTCCACAAAGATTTGGCTATATATTGTGTTTGTTTTCATTTCACTGAAACCTAAATTAGGTAGTATTTTCCACATGTATGTATTTTATACATAATTTAATGTATAATTCATTCCATTATCATATTTTTAACAACTATATGTTAGACAAAAGATGTCTCTGAAGTTACTGAGTTTTAAGAAGATGAATGTGTCCAAACTGTATAGTAAAAAAAAATTGCTGCATTCAAAAGAATATAAAGAAAATAAAGTTTCATAAAATTGGGACTTTTGGAGTCACATACACTCTTTTGTAGACAATCTAACACACACACAATATATATATAATAAAATATGTATATGTACCATGTCTGAGGGCACAGTGCAGAAACATCATTTTGTAGGTATGTGGACATGAGAGTTCCACAATAAGTAATAAAGAAAGAGAGAAGTCCAAACTGGCAAAAAGTCATATATTTATTATTTATTATTGAACAATGAATTACCCCCAAACTTAGTGGCTTAATGCAACAAAATTTCCAGTTTATGTGGATAAGAAATCTAAGTGCAAGCTGGGTTCAAAGCTTCTAATGAGTTTCAGTAAAGGTGTCAGCTGAGGCTGTGGTCTCATCTGAAAGCTCTGTTGGGGGAGCATCTGTTTCCAAGTTGACTTACCTAGCTGTTGACAAGACTCATTTATGCCCTGATTGAAGGATGATGTCCTCAGTTTCCCACTGGCATTTGGTCAGGGACTTCCCTTAGTTCCTTGACACATGGGTTTCTCCACGAGGTAGCCCACAACATGGCAGCTGACTTCCCTTAAAGCATGAGAGTAAGTTTGCACCCAAGGAAATCAGTCTTTTGGTAAGTTATTCCTATAAATAACATCTGATCACTTCTGCCATATTCTTTTGTAGAAGTTAGTTACTAGGTCTAGCACATACTCAAGGGATAAAAAATTGCATAGGACACACATAGGAGAATGTAGGGATCCCTAGGAGTCGCTTTAGAAAAAGCCCATCACACAAGTCTAATTTGTATAAGGGAAAACTGAATAAAACTGAAATAAAGTGCCTTAGTCCAGGTAGAGATAAATGTGGGTACAGGGGGAGAATCTATGAGCCCAGCTGATGAGTTGTATCTCAAACACTTGGGTGGGTCGGTCATGAGGATGGAGCTGTTTGTCTGGTTGCAGTATTTACAGCTACACAGTATGTCTGATAATGCATAGCTATTTACCAAACTCATCGTTTTTCCTGAGAACACAGCTGGACTGTATTTGCAAGTTTTGTTAGATGGTAGGTATGAATGTGTGACTGAGTTCTAGCTACAGCAATATAAATAGATGTTATGTGCACCACAGTCAGGCAGGCAAAAAAAACCCCCTCCTACTCACAGTCTTTCATGTTCTTTTCCATTTCAGTCTGAGTGGAATGGAAATGTCCTCAAAGGTGACTTTGCAAAGCCTCTTTTGAATCTAAAAGTCTAAGATAAAAAGAATCTTAGTATCTGAATATACGGAGAAAGTCACCAACTGATCAAGAACATTTGGACATCAGATGAGAAAGAAACTTCTGCTGTATTAAGTCACCAAGGGTATGGAGTTCATTGATTATAGAAGCTAGCATTCCTGGAACAACTACAAGGGCCAAATACCTCAACTAAATAGTTAACTCCAGTGATGCAAAGACAAATAAGAAATGTAAGATCATGGCTGACTTATATTTTAATTTAAAATGCCTAGGACAGTTTTTGGCACAAGGTAGGTTCCTTGTAATTTGATTAAATGATAGATGCTGACTCAAGTTGGTCAGTTATTAAGGGAAGTGATACTTGTAAGGTTTATGAGCTAGCAGGAGCAAGCTGAGCCTAGAGCAATATCTGAAGTAAAATTTCAGATGGTGGTCTTTTTGTTTTGTGTTGTTTTGCTGCTGTTAATGTATTCCCTTCAACCTCTGATGTAGAATTCTAAAACTAATTAAACAGGCAAGAAAATGAAAGGTCCAAGTTAAGAGTTTTAGAATGACATATTAGATTAAGAGCAAAGAGTTGAGAGGCACTGACAGCAACAACAGATTCATTTCACTAAATACTTAACCTTCCTTGGTCACCTTTTATTGTTGGCCCAGATATATTACAACTCTGCTCTTCCCCAAGGCTTTTTAAAGACTTTTGATTCTTTAATAGCTCACATAGTATCTTGTAAACTGGATCTGTAGTGTGCATTAGTTCTCTTTTATTTTTGTTTAACAGGCCTGTATTGCACACCTACTATGTGCCAGGCATGGGGCCATGTGCTGGAAATATTGAGATGTACAGGTTGTGTCTTCCAAGAGGTCAGTCTAGAAAATTTTAAGGAAAGCAGAGTTTAACCTGTATCTAGACGTGTTTTACTGAGGGCATCTAAAGTGCTAGCATTAACAGCGTGATACTTCCAAAGAAAAAATAGACAGAATAGCAAAAATTGATGTTCACACACACCAAACTTTTCTCATTACTACATTTCTTCCAAACTCTGTACATTCGCATATACCAAATCCTTTTTCCCTTTTCATTCTTTTCTAGCATATTTTTAAACACTTTTTCCATTTAGTTTGTTGCTAAAAAAAAGAAAGAAAATAACATGTACCACATGCAGGAACGCTTTTTGTGTCATTTTGATAAAATATTACATTTCTGTAACTTTTGCTTCTTCGTGTGTGAAAAATGATAACTTTGAAGGGGTGAAACATCTGGCTGGCAGCTTAGGGCAGAACAGGGCAGCCCAGGACCTCACGGGTGAGAGGGAGGTGAGGCACTTAAAATAGAAGGCCTCTCTCTGAACTATACATGTCCTATGGGTTTTCAGAATAGTCACAATCCAGCTGAGGGCCAAGATTTAACATGGCATAGGCAGGAGTCCCAGTCTGAGAATTTCTTTCCTATATTTATACCACTCCTTTATTTTATTGTAGATGCTGCTCTTTCCCGTACAGCTATATTGTTTCCCTCCAGCCAATAGCTCCTACCTTAAGCACTTAGTCCGTGCTTCACTTAGCATATTATTTCATTTAATACTCATAACAACAACCCTCTGGGGAAGGGGCGACTGTTGTTTTCATTTTATCAAAGGGGAGAGGAAGTGAAGGGAGGTCTAACTGTTGCGTCTCTGGTAAATGATGTGGCAGTCTGATTTTTGTGGTCTACTCCTTGATAATTTTACTTTCTGATGACTACTTCTCTCTTTTCCTAAAATTCCTTAATCAGACTATTAAAATTGAGAATTATTCCAACTATCCAAACTTATCAAATCAATTGCTTGTTTGTTTTCAGAGACAGGGTCTTGCTCTGTAGTCCAGACTAGATAGCGCAATGGCATCATTGTAGCTCACTGCAGTCCCCAACCCCTGGGTTCAACTGATCCTTCTGCCTCAGCAGCTGGGCCTATGGGCATTGTGCCACTATGACCACCTAACTTTTTTTTTAATTTTTTGTAGAGACAGGTGTCTCAAACTCCTATCATCAAACAATCCTCCCACCTCTGCCTCACAACAAAGTGCAGGGTTACAGGTGTAAGCCATAGCACTTGACCTGTTTTTAAATTTGTTTGGATCATTTTATTTATTTTCTCCAAAAGTAATCTTATTCACTTTAGAAAATACAGATAAGCAAAGAGAAATAAAGAAAATCACCTATAATCCTTCCATCCTAGAGTAAACAGTGTTATCATCTTATTATATAAATACATATGAACACGCAACTGACATTCACTGGGCGTGTCTTACAAGGTTAAGTCTCCACAGACAGAGAACTTTGGGAGATGTCTTCAGCTGTCAACTCGCAGATACTCAGGCTAATTCATCCATGATGTTTTCTTGATTGAAGAATAAAGAAAAGCAGAAAATGTCTCAGTATCTATATTGTCTGCCCTGTGAAACTGAAACACTGTTCAGGAAAAGAAAAAGACAACTAACAATTTAACAGTAACTCTTGGACACCTCAACATTAATGGTTGCTCACTGTGCTACGAATCTATGGTTTCCAAGAGAGTTTTCGCAGCCTTCACTTCTGTTCTACGTTTTCTTTTGTCACCAAATGTCTCCCCTCTCCTCTTCTTACTCTTATTACTACTTCTTGATGATGACTAAGTTGTGTCTTCTCTCATTATATATTTCTGGTTTTCTTCAGCCTTCTGTTTTATTTTTTTCTGAGTATCTGAACATTCTGACCCTGTGATTGATTTACTATCCAAACATCTAGGCTGGTGTGGAATCCCCCTGGTTGACAAAGCTCTCAGGTCAGATTACCTTTTGGTAAATTTAGCCTGGATCAGCTCAGACAGTCTTGGTTTATACCTGTTGATCCTATAGCTACATCCCTACATGAATAGGTACATGCAGAGCTACATCCCCTTTCACTATCAATACATTCCTGGTTTGGATGATACATTATATGCTTATCTTGCTTAGAGGCCACTAGTTAGCCCGTAAACGACTGGCCATAAGGTTTTCAAGAATTGATCCAAGAGGCAGAAAGAGAAAAAAGGGTGAAACAGCCATATTAAGATTCTCTTCATTAGGGCGATGCCTGTGACTCAAAGGAGTAGGGCACTGGCCCCATATACAGGAGGTGGCGGGTTCAAACCCGGCCCTGGCCCAAAACTGCAAAACATAAAAAGATTCTCTTAATTAGATTGATAGCAAGGACACAAGAATTGATTTCAAATGTTTTACTTGGATAATGTTGTTACTAGAATAGAATTAACTATTATTTGTAAAAGAATATTTTCAAAAGCCATAGAACCAGGATATGAAAATTCACTTGCCTTTAAAGTGTGTTAGACTCTTTTTCAAAAGGATCTCATGCTGGAATGAAATGTACTCAAGCAATTTTTAAATGCTGGTATCCTACAGGTTACGTTAGGGGCTACGCTATATTAAAAATAGAAACAAATAATGAGGATGGAATTAAAATGAGCCAAGTACGTGAAAACTTCTTTAAAAAGTGTTTCTAAAGAGGGCCTAGGTCAGGGAAGGAATCCAGAGCAAGAAAATTCAATGAAAACGTAAATACAAGGTACAAAAAAGCGTGGAATGCCGCCAAAATAGCACTTAGGAGAAAATTTATCACTCAAAATTCCACTATTTGTATGAAAGGAAAGAGAAAGACAATAAACCAAGCTTCCCCTTAAAGTATTCAGGAAAAGAATAAAACGACATGCCAAAGGAAAGTAGAAAAAACAAAAAAATAAAAAGTAAAGTTGAAAATACATGAGAACAATAATACAAAGCAAGTTCAATTCACCAAAAAGCCAACAATAAATATTTCGGAATGAATTTAAGACCTGCAAATGACGCATAAAACTACCCAGGTTTATTGGCAGAAGACTGAAATAAATACACAGGCAAACACAAATCATATTTCTGAATATGAAAATAATCATATTTTAAATGTGTCAGATGTTTCCAACACTCATTAGAGTTTTGACATAGTCTCAAGGGAAGAATAAACATGATTTTTTTTTTTTATAAACAGACAGAAATTCTAATAATGCATCTGGGAGCATACATAGGTCAAAATATCAAAGAGTTTTCTGAAAAAGAGAATTGAGAGTTGTTAATTCCCATATCTAAAATTAAATGGCAGGACTAAAGTCATGTGTCCTTTCCCTGAAAATAACACAAAGTAACTGCGCTAAAGATACACTGAAATTTTAAATACAAAAATGTTTTTAGAAACAATGACTTTTAACTAGAACTTTAGATCGATGACTTTATAAACACAGAGGTGATGGAAAATATCAAAATGGGAAAAAAGCCACAGATTATATTACAAAATTTAGCTCTACACCACGTACAAAGAAAAGAATGCGACTAACTTAAAAACTGCACATTAACTGATAGTTTCAGAAAAAGTGAAAAAAGTTAAATCTGTATTATATAAAGTGTTCATTTGGCCTTTTGATTAAATTCTGGACAACACAGAAAATAATTAAAATGTATTATAAAAGAGTTAGTTCAATAGACATTTATCCAACTACTCAGATCTTAGGATGCTTAGAAAAATATTGTCATTATCCTCAAGGTGCTTGCAGGTGTTAAGCAAATAAACATAGTGAAGAAGTATAAATTAGAAGAAAAATATTGAACCATTTTATACTTATTTAACTGGTATAATTATGATTAAAGTCCTTGGTATAGATGAGATTTTTTTAACTGATTCATTCACTTTGCAGGTAGCAATTTGTTAATATTTTTATACATTTAAATGTTATCATAAGCAACTTAACTGTTGAAAAATTCAGAAATATATATTAGCAGAGATTATCAATTGTAATATTCAGAAATAGTTTTATTTACTATTTTAATACACATTCCTGTCAACACTTAAAATACATACTTCAAAATAGGATAGATACCAAAATAGGATCCTACAGCAACATTATTTGTAATGTGTTAATATTTTCTTATATTTCCAAATTTTGATTTGTTTTATTTAATCAAATTCCATTGTAACAATGTATCATTTGACTAATCCTCTTTTGTTGGCTGAAGTGTTTGTAGTTTTCCACTGTTATTTAATTCATTCGTCCAGGAAATGCTTATTGTACTAATTGATGTCCTAGGTTTTGTGGAGGAATTAATGAACCCAGTAGATGTGGTGCCCTTTTCCCATGAGGTCTGTATTTTAGTTTGCTGTGTTGTTCCCTTGTCCTCTCTCTTTAGGCTCCGGCTTGCTGAGGCATGAAAAGTGGGAATCACATCCCATTTGCTGCAGTCGACTACATTCTGGAGGGAGCCCTGCAACCGTCTGTCATTTCTACCTGTTGGGCCACGAAGTATATTCTCGCCAGCTGCTGAGGCTCCGCTGAACTTCTCAACGTGAAGTCAGAGAAATGCCTGACCTCCATTAGAATCATCCACCCTTTTATTCTAGCCTATGAATTTACATTGTTTCCTATCTTCAAGAAACTATTAAGATAAAATTTATCATCTTAAAAATTTTTTTATATGAAGTCTCATAGGTATCAAACTGATTCCTCCATGTGCTGTATTTGTCAAATGCTCAGGGATACCTTTTTCTCAACTCACTTCCTTCCTCTCCCAATCCTCCCCAACTTCCCCACGGTGCCCTATTAAATTCTCACGCTGTTGTAAATAAGCTTACCTATATCCACAACCATTTTTTATATGAAATTTTTATTTCCTATGAGGAGACCCCTGCAAGCCCCCGTTTTCATTTTCTCCATTATGCGCTACCTTAAGGCTGGATCCATGACAGGGGCTGGCAGGATCATTACTATGTATCATTTTACATTTTCTTTCGTCTCTCTTTCCCTAGGTAATGATTCTACCTTGGTAATTGTGTATTTATTTTTGTAAGTGTTTATGTAAAATTTTGTTTTGTGTGTACACAAATGTTTATAGTGAAAGATACTGTTAGATGCTTCATTCTATTCTTATTTCTTATTCTATTCTATGTTGACACCATCCCTCAGTGTGACCATGTGGGCATTTATTCTGTGCTATCTCAGCACTGGGTGATCCTTCACAGGGGCTTTTTACATCCCTTCTACTTTCAAGGGATATCTACATTGGCTCCAACCATCTTCCAAGTCAACTAATCCTGTTCTTGCTATTAATTGCTGTATATTAAACACTTCAAAAGTTTTTCTTTAAAGAAAAAGGAAATTTTTATGTTCCTCTGGGTTGATTTGGTTTGGCTGTTTTTTGTCTTTGGTCTCTTAGGTGGTTATAATCGGCTATCACCTGACATTGCAGTTGTCTGAAGGTTCACTGGGCTGTGTACTCAGCATGTGCATTCACACGACTGGCAGTTCACGCTGGCTGTGAGCTAGGGTCTCAGATGGTGTCTGAGAGAGTTCCTACTTGTGGCTTCTTTAGGTTGCTTGAATTTCTCACAACACAGTGGTACATTCTAAGAGTAAGCATCTCAAAAGTGGATTTTATAATAGTTCAAGCTGAAAGTTGCAAGTACAGTAAAACGAACACCAGACTATATTGCTCAAAGCAGTTGTAGACACTTTCAAGATTAAAGAAGTGGAAAAATAAACTCCACTTCTTGGTAGGGAAGTGACAAGTTCACATTCCATAGAGCTGTGGATAGAAATTATTCTTGTGTGGCTGGACATGGTGGCTCATGCCGATAATTCTGGCACTCTGGGGAGCTGAGACAGGAGGATCGCTTTAGCTCAGGAGTTCAAGACCAGCCTGAGAAGGAGTGAGACCCTGTCTGTACTAGAAATAGAAAAATTAGCTGGACATCTTGGCCAGGTGCCTTTAGTTTCAGTTATTTGGGAGGCTAAGGAAGGAGTACCACTTGAACCCAGGAGTTTAAGGTTACTATGAGCTAGGTCGGTGTCACTACACCCTAGCCTGGGCAACAGATTGAGACCTTGTCTCAGAAAAGAAAAAGAGAAATAGAAATTATTCTTCTGAATATCTATGAAAAATATAATTTTTACATTTTATTTTAACCTCCAATACAACTATAAAAGGTAGGGTTGATTGTGTCATTTTTTTATGTTAAGATCTTAAAATACCAAATTAAAGTGCTTCTATTAATTGTTATATATTTACTTTTGATTTTCAATATATAACTTTAACAAGTTTTGAGGTTACCACCTATTTTTAGTTTGTGTACAGCTTTTTAAATTATTAATAAGTTGCATTAAATAGTTGTAGTATTTGGGATCTCTAGGGGAATAGAAACCAATGGTGTGTGTGTAGCTAGACAGATATGAAGAGATTTATTATGGAATTTAGTGTATACTGAAATGGAGGCTGAGAAATCTCACAGAATGCCCTCTGTAAGCCTAAGAACCAGGAAAGGCAGTGTCCCACTCAGTCTGAGGCCAAGAGCCTGAGGTCAGGTGTTGGCTAGGGATGGAAATGGGGTGTATGGGGGATGATGTAGGTCCTCATTCAAGTCCTCTAGTCCAAAGGCACAAGAAACAGGAGCTATTATGTCTGAGGGCTGAAGAAGATGGATAGCATAGCTCAAGGCAGAGAGAGCAAATTTTCCTCTCTGTGCTTTTTTTGTTCTTTTTGGGTCCCCAAGGAACATGCCACCCATGTTGGTGGCAGTGGATCTTCTTTACTCCATTGACTTATTTAAATGCTAATTCCCTCCAGAAACACTCAGAGATGATGCACAAAGAATGTTTTACTAGCTATCTGCTCATTCCCCTGCTCAGTCAAGTTGACATGAAATTAATCATCACAATCATTTAATTTTTTAATTCAATCTACTAATTTGGAGAATTATATTGGTATATAATTTTTAACATTGGACTAACTTTTCTTCCTGAGAAAATCCTCACCAAATTATAACATGTTGCTTTCAAATACTGTGTTAGCTAAGAATTTATTTAGGAATCTTTCTTAAATTCTCTTTCTGGGTATACAATAAGCTATATACATAATTAATACATAAAACTTAAAGAGTTTAGAGATAAGTATGCACTATGAAAACTATTGCCCCAAACAAAGATCTGCCAAAGATCTGTTCATCACCTCCTGTGTATGTATGTACATATATATTATTTATGGTATGAGTTAACAGAGTATATGTAAATTATCAGAGTACATGTGTGTGTGCATGAGATTGAACAATTAAGTTTGCAAACTCAACCTAGAAATAGTGCTGCATACCTCATTGCTGAATACCACTGCAGTTACCAAATGGCCAAAGTGAGTACTTCAGAGATAACCTCATTGCTGAATATCACCAGAGTCACCTTTGAAGTACTCCCTTTGGTCATCTTGTCACTGTAATGATTTTTAGCAATGAGATATGTAGTATTTTTTCTAGGATGAGTTTGTAAATTTAATTTTCTGGTCTCTTATGATGACAACTCAGATGGCCATTCCAGAAACAGAATTCCAAAATTGCTTGGAAGGGTGGACTCCATGCTGGCATGAGTGCATAGCTTCCTAAAGGGAGGAGTACTTTGAAGGTGGCTGGGGTGATAATCAACCATGAGGTAGGTAGCACTTTTTGTAGGATGAGTTCACAAACTTAATTGTCTGTCACCACACACATATGCATGCACACACACACTTATATACATATTCTGTTAATTTCCTTAAAAGATATTTGATGATTTAAAAGAAAAATCATAACACTATTTAAGGATGTATATCTCTAACTAGATATATAAATAGACATATAAATAGAGATTTTGACTCTATTAGAGATTATGACTATATATGTTAGCCATATTACTTAGGCAAATCAGCAAGAAACAACAATACAATGCCATTAAAAAGTGGGAAACAGGGCAATTGAAACAATACTAAAAATACATTACTGGGATCTGATCAAATTAAAAAGCTTCTGCACTGCCAAGAAGACAGTAAATAAAGCAAGCTGACTGCCCTCAGAATGGGAGAGGATATTTGCAGGTTACGTTTCTGACAAAGGTCTGATAACCAGAATCCACAGAGAACTCAAACTTATTAATAAGAAAAAAACAAGTGATCCCATTTCACTATGGGCAAGAGATCTGAACAGAAGCTTTTCTGAAGAAGAGAGGCACATGCTATACAGACACATGAAAAAATGCTCGTCTTCTTTAATTATCAGAGAAATGCAAATTCAAACCATAGCACAAATCTTCAGGACACAGAAAGTAAATACTGATAGAACCACAGTGATATATATACATATACATATATATATAATCATGATGGGAGATTTAAAAGTAACTATCTTATTAATTAATGATTCAATGAGGTACCAAATCAATATGTAAAAATCAAAATGAATCTATCAACCAAATTTAGCTGAATGATATTTATAGAATTTGACCACCCTCAACTCAAGAACACGATTTGAATTACACATGAAATGGTCACCACTATAGTCCTAATGAGGGGCCATAAACACGGCTTCATAAACTTCTGAATACTAAAATATTACAAGGTATATTTTCAGACCACAACAGAATTATGAATAATCCATAACATATGTAGAAAAATCTTCAATATTTGGAATTAAACATTTCATTTCTAAACAAAAGTAAAAATGCCACAACAAATTTTCGAAAATAGATTGAGTAAAAATTAAAACACAACATTTCCAAATTGGTGGACTACAACTTATTGTTGGTTATAGAAAATTTTACATTTTAAAAGGCTTTTGTTAGAAAACAAGGAAGATCTAAAATAAATAATGAATGAGTCCATCTTGTAAAGCTAAAAGGGAGAAAATTAACTCTTGAAAATATTGGCCTGGGAAAAGATTTTATGAAGAAGACACCTCTAGTAATTGCAGCAACACCAAAAATAAATAACTGGAATTTGATCACACCAAAAAGCTTCTGCACAGCTAAGGGCACCACAAACAAAGCAAACAGACACCTTTCCTAATGGGAGATCTTTTTGGAAGGAAGTATGGAAAATCCTCAAAGAACTCAAATTAGACCTCCCATTTGATCCTATAATCCCACGACTAGGCATCTACCCAAAAGAAAACTACTATTTATTGCAGCTCAATTTATACTCACCAAACTGTGAAAGCAACCTAAATGGCTCCCAACCCAGGAATGGATTAACAAGCTGTGGTATATTTATACTATGGTATACTATGCAGCCACTAAAAATGGTGGAGACTTTACATCTTTGGTATTAACCTGGATGGAGTTGAAACATATTCTTTTTAGTAAAATACTACAAGAATGGAGAAGCATGAATACAATATACTCAATTCTAATCTGAAACCAGTAGATGATCTAATACATGCCCACATAAGAGAAAAACTCAAATCAATTCAAGGTTGGGAGTAGGAGAACAAGGGAGTGAGGGGAAGTAGGAAGGGGATTGGTGTGCTTCCACACAATGGACACAATGTTAGGGTGTATGGTGCACCTGTTGGGGGATGGGACACATTTGTAAGAGGTACTCTACCTATCAAGTGCAAGCATTGTAACTTAATTCTTTGTACCCTTAAGAAAACTAACATGAAACAGTAAAAAAAAAAAGAAAAGAAAGAAAAGAAAAAAAGAAAGACTAAATGTAGACCTAATATTTGATCCAGGAATTCCACTATTGGGTATTTACTCAAAGAAAAAGATGTAATTTTATCAAAAAGACACCCGCACTTGAATGTTCATTGTAGTACAATTCATAAGTATAAACATGTGGAGTTGACCAAATGCCCATGAATTCATAATGGATTAACAAACATGGTATATGTATGCCATGGACCAGTACTCAGCCATGAAGAAAGATGACTGGATGCCTTTTGCAACAGTCTGAATGAAACTGGAGACCTTTATCCTAAGTGAATTATGTAAAGAATGTAAAAACACACACTAGTCCTACATGTATTCACTACTAAATTGGGACTAACCAATGAGTGCACATGTGCATGGAGGGAAGTTAAACTAGAGGGAAATCAAGCAGTGGGGAGAGGGGGGCAGGGGCCGAGGGAAAAGCTACCTTACAGGTTCAATGAACACTTATGACAGGCACATTTATAACCATGATTCGAGCATTATTAAACTGATCCTTGTAACCAAAAATATTTGTATCCTTGTAATATTTTGAAATAAAAAAGAACACTAGAAAATTCACAATATCTGATTTCAAGAGTTTTTACTATTGCTACAGTAATCAAGATGCATGTAATAGTGGTAAAAAGACAAATATAGATGAATCAAACAGTATACAGTTCAGAAATAGAACAAGATATGTATGACAAATTTATTTGGGGGAAATACATTAAAGCAGTATTTAAAAATTAGGGCTGGAACATCTTTCTCTGTGTAGATATTATAGATATCCATATATATATATATATATATATGGATGGATAGATACAGATATATAGGGTGAAATCTTGATATAGATCTATCTATCTATCTATCTATCTATCTATCTATCTATAAATCTTTCAGATCTCACCTCATACCACTCAGAAAAATTAACTTGAATTGAAGCATAGACCTAAATGTAAAAGTTAAAATTATAAAACTTCCAGGAAAAAATAAGACAATCAAACATTCTCTATACAGGATACAAAAAGCATAAAACATTGAGAACATAATAATAAATGGCCTTCTATCAAAATAAAAAAAATTGTTTTTCAAAGGACATCATTATGAATTGAATAGGAAGCCACGGGATGAAAGAATATACTCCTGATACATTTATCTGGCAAAGAACTTGTGTTAAAAAATGTATAGAATTCTCAAAACTCAATAATGAGAATGCAACTTAATAACACTTGGCAAAATATTTAAATAAGCATTTAACAAAAAATATTCATACATGCCTAAAAAGTTCATAAAATTATAACATCATTTGTCATTAGGATAATGTAAAAGAAATCCAAAATAAAATACTATTATATACACATTAATTATAATTTCAAATCCTTACATAGGATGGTTGATGAGGATATGGAAAAACTGCAATGCTCATACTTGTGGTGGATTTGGGAAATTACATTGCACTTTTCAAAAATTATTTTGTAGTTTCTTTATAAACTTAAGTATGTATTTTCCACAGTGTCCTGCAATTCCACAGTGGACACGTATGAACACACAAAGACTTGTATATCAGTGTTCCTAATAGCTGTATTCCAAATAGGCCCCGATGTAAAACACTCACATGTCCCTCACTGTGAAAATAAATAATTACATTATGAGAGTACATTCAAGACATGGCAGACTAAGTAGCAATAAAAAAGTACTGGGCATACATGCAACATTTATGAGATTCAAAAAGAGCATACTCAGTGCAAGGAGCCACCTAGACAAAAATGAACACCATATTATTTAATTCACATTAAATTTAATTCACATAAAATCCACAGTGCCCAAAAGTACATCATTGTTTTCCCTGGGTTCTGGGATGGAGGAAGAAATGGACCACGTAAAGCCATTCTTCTGGGAAATGTTCTCTATCTTGATTGTGGTAATGGTTTTATGAGTATACACAACATTAAAATTCAATGAATTATACAGTTTAAATGAGCTCAGGTAGTACATTTTAACTGAAAACAGTGTTTGGGAAAACATCTAAGTGTCTAATATAGGAATATAAAAATTTAGTGTAGTATATTTAGCTTCATTTTTAATCATCATTTGACCTATTAGAATTAGGATAAGTTTATTCTGCTATAATGTTCAACAAAAAGTAGAATAATTCAATAAAATACATTTTAAAAGTTACTTCCTATAGAAAATATTTAACAGTACATGTAAATAATGTGAAGATCCATTGGAAAAGTTGTTAAAAATTGATTATTTTAATGGATACTCATAATGAGCGATTTCAAGGACATGGAAAGGTAGCCCGTAAGCATATATAATATTTTCACATGCATCATTTCACGTATATATATTACAAGTCTGTGAAGTCGATGTATTCTTACTTTTACAGATGAAGCATGGAAAACTGAGTAATTTTTCCCCCTACATTTGTGTTTTTATGTATTTCTAGTTAGAGTGTCAATTGTTCTAGTTTTCTTAGAAAGTAATTTTAAAAGAATTATGTATTTAAATAAAAACATACATCTCATCTTTCATCCAGCAATGTCAATTTCTATAAATTTCTGTCAATATGAGTATTTTGATAGTAATTGTGCATATATATTAGTGTAGTAATAGTAAAATAATTGAAATCAACCCAAATGTTCCAAAAGAAATATTTACATAGTGCAAACACATATTCAACTGCAGTTAAATAAATATGTAGTGTACCTATGGTACAGAATAATTTACTGTCATTAAAATACGAGTTAGTATTATATACATTTGTATTTTTGCATGCGTGGAGTGGATGTGTGAGCCAGATAGTTGGTTCTCATTTTCGAAGATTACATATTTGCAAGTTCACCTATTGGCTAAAATTTATTTGCAATCCCCAAATGAATACTTGAAGCACTTTCTACAGTCATTCAAGACATGCACATGTACAGAATGGTGAGAAATTTGAATTGCTAGTGCACGTGGTGGCAGCTGAGATTGGGTCAGACAGTATTTCTGCCTTCTTATTTCCACTCTGATACTATAACCTAGTGTCTTTTTTCGCGTCTGTGTAGTGCCACATTTTTTCACATTCTTGGGCTATTTTTTGGTGATTTGCTGCTGAAATGGGTCCCCACGCATTACACTGAAGTACTGTTTAGTGTGTCTAAGCACGAAAAGGCTGTGTTCCAATTACGGAGAAAATACATGTGTTACAGGAGCTTCCTTCAGGCATGAGTTATAGTGTTGCTGGCTGTGGGTTCAATGTTAATAAATCACCCGTAGATTAAATAAGGTGTCTTTGAACGGAAACAGACATAAAACGAGATTATGTATTGATTAGTTGATGAAAATTGTGTTATAATTTAAAAATACTTTTCTAAGGTCAGGAAACTAATAACTAAAAGCAGTAGTACTATTATTTAATCCTTATTTTATGATTCGTAGTCCAGGATCTTTTCATTCTACCATGTTATCGTTAACATAAATACATGTGTGGATTCCATCAATATTTAAATACAATGACCAAAAAATGCTGCGTGACACTTTTTATGTACATATAAAGGAGAATTTTGTGAGTTGTAGGTAGGGTTACATCCTCATTCATTTTTTTCCCTTTGAAGTTAAATATAAAATATCAGTAACAGTAGAGCAGGGAGAATCTGAGGGTAATAGAGGTATAAGTATACAGATTTTTTTAAAAATCCTGTTCTTTGTATAATAACCTGGACTAATCGGGATAATAATTTATAATGACTACCTCTTATTGAGTGCTTGTTGAGTACTTGTTAAGTCAGCCACTTGACATATAAAATTCCATAATATTTCAGATGTTAATTTAAGCTTCATTTCCCTGAGAATTTTATCTATTCACGAAGGAGACCTGCCTCTGCTTAGTGTCTCACAGGAGATATGAAGAAGGGCAGAGGGTGGAAATTGTCTGCACACCTTACTGATTTTTATGTTCCATAAGCCAAAGCCTTGAGGAGATTGAGATACTTTCCAGGCTAAGTGGGGCCGTTTGTGGTAACGTCATGTCAGCTCCTGTTAATTTCTCCCAGTATCTCGTTCCTCCTTCTTCCGTAGTAATAATTCTCTTTTTGGTTCTAGACAGATCTGTCCAGAAAAACAATTTTATTTCCCACCCTTCTTTGCTAACCAGGTTTGGACGTGTGAGTAAATGTGTCTGAAGTAATGTAAGTAAAATATCTTTTCCCAGATGTATCCATTCTCCTTCAGTGTAGGTCTCTGTGTACCCTTTCTTCTATGTAATTTTTGCCTCTATGTATTTCTGAAAATAGCCATGTTAACTGAAATCAGTGGAGCTGTCTTGAACCTCGAGCTGACCTTGATAATGGTGGCCATGCAAATAAGACCACAGGGTAGACACATTTTGTGTAGCCGATATATCCTATCACTTCTGATCTACCCCTTCTGATACTTTTATAAGAGAGAACGGTACTTGGTACTTATATTTTATTGACCCTATGTCATTTGGGTTTCTGCTACTCCCAGGTTAGCCTAGTCCTAATTAATAGGTAGGTAGGGGAGTGGGAAGGTTACGGAAAGCAGCTGGAAACAAACGGGAGATCAGGCGCTTCTCACTCACAAAGACCACCGAGATGTTCTCCACTCCAGAGAGGCTGAGAGCAGCAGGAGGAACCTGCACTCTTTCTATGTCTACAAAAAATGACTGCATGGTGCGTCTATGAGGATGGGACACAGGCAGCCGCACGACAGATGCCGGTACCCAATGAGTGACAAAGAAGCACTATAAACTCATATATATAACACAATACTTATATAGGTGTGTACACACACACATATATAAACAAAATTCTGGCAACCATTGGTTAAATTTTTCAAAAATTTCAAATCATATGATATACTGAGTAATTATTTATTTTTAACAGAATAAAATCCACCTAGTACAACCTATGTGCTGGGTATTTTGCACCAATTGACTACTCGTAACAACCTTATGAAGAAAGAGTATGACAAAGAGTACTACCAATATGGTCGGTAATGATGGTAAAGAAACCGAGGGCTAAGGAATTGAAGAAAATTTGCTACAGCCAGATAAATCACATCAAGCCAGCTTTATACACTGGTCCATCCCTTTCACGCATCTGATGTAATTGAAAATGTGTAAAGTCATGTATAAAAACAAAAATCACTTCCAACGTGTTTGAAAATACTTTAAAAACTGATGAAATTCCAAATAATTGGCAGTTGAACATCTGACTGTGAAAAGCTGTGTGTATGTGTGTCTATCATACACTTAAAGAAATTTTAAGGAAAAATATTTTAGTATTTTCCATGCATTTTAGCAAATCTAATTGAAAGTCTTGTTTGGTAGATCTGGTGCTCTCGTGCTGTAGCACCAGGAGAAATAAAACTATATATGGTATTGAGACAGATGCTAGGTAGGCATTTGTTCCATAACATGACAATACATAGAAGGAATACAGCTTATATTTTGATTATTTTCTAAATTTAAAAATTCTAACTTGAATGCTTATTTTTTCAGTGTTATCAGAAAATAAAATCTCTGCCATGCTTTTTAGCAGTTACTGCTTCTTTTTTAGGAATATCCAAGAATTCTGAGAGATATGCTTAGCCCAGAGAATTTGGGAAAATATTTCTAGTTTACCATACATCTTGATTACCACTGTGATTCTCTTTTCCCATTGCTTATATTACTTCGGTAAATTTTTAAAAAGTAACTCCCCAGGGCCAACCTTAGGGAAACAAAAATGAAAATTGCTTTCCATTCCCAGCTCACAACGCTGCTCCACTTAGTGTGGATACCCCAGTGTGTGACCTAAGTGCCAGTCGTATTCCTCGCAGCCTTCATTATGCACTAGTGACCCTGCTTCCTAATTAAGACAAGGGTCCTCATCTCTCCTTATTGATACCATACATCCTCACTCTAGTAGGTGGGATACGATGGAGTTTTGGATCTTTGCGTTTCCGATTCCCTTTCAGAGATTTGGGATTTTTTCCTTCACACAATTTACAGGGTTAACTAGAGGGTAGAAAGACTTTTTGTGAGAGGGACTGGGGCCACCTAAACTCTGTACACTTGCTGTTGTGTATCAAAGAGAGCCAGCCTTTTGTTATACTGATAGCTTCTAAGTAGGAGAAATATAGACGTAAAACATCGTAAATATATTCAGCACCCTTTTGACAAAAAATTAAAGTGCTCCTAGACAGATTTTGATAAATAGTAAAATACCTTTCCAGTGTCTCCTGAATTCATGACTCTCTTTTACCCTTTTGAAGATCAAAGTTATGATTGAGTATTTTTTTATGATTGAGCATTTTTCCCACTTAGGAGGTTTTCAGCTGCAGATAAAAGAGAGTTTTAACTCAGATAGATCAAAAATAAGTAATATTTACAATCTCTCATAATGAAATAGTCTAAGGTGGCAGTTCTAGAGTTTGTTCATTTAAAACATCATCAGGGAGCTGGAGGCCTTTCTTCTTTTCGTCCTGTTTTCTCCACGTATTGGTTTTGTCCCCACCTGTTCACCTTTGTGAACACAGGATGGCTGCTGGGCTTCAAGGCTTTAGGTCACAGGTGTGAGGAGATCAGCATAGATGTGTTGGTTTGTATGGGAAGGAGCCTTTCCTCAGAAGTCTCTAATGCATTTCCTGTCATGTATTATTGGCCCAAATTTTGTCAGCTATCCAACTTACAGCAGTCATTGAAATGGGGGTATTTCCATCAATGTATGACCTGAGATAGAACCAGATGGCTTTCTACATTCCTGTACTGGAGCATAAGCTAGAGTGCAGAATAATGGCCCTTACCGTGAAATGAAGAAAAAAACAATCCTGGCTATTTAAAGGTATCTTTTGACATGAAAACAGATGCTAACCTTTTGGTGGAGAGCTCACTGCAGTAAGCTTTCCAAATGCTTCTCCCACCAAGTGAGGAAATCCAGGTAGGCAAGTGAATTTATTTGAGGCATTCTGTTAGCATCATTTGACAGCAACACCACCAACCAAAATTGGCTGCAAATTGTGCAGCAGATACCATCTTTAAAATGCCCTCCATCTTATAGACATGCTCACTAGTAGGAAAGTAACTGTTTTCCGAGACCTGGTCTCATTCTGTCTTCTAGTTTGGAGCTGAGTGGCATGATCATTCTCACTATAATGTTGAAGTCTGAGACTCAAGCAGTCCTCCTGCCCCAGCCTCCCTGGTAGCTAGAACTACAGGCATGCACCACCACATGCAGCTAATGTTTTTATTTTTAATTTTGAACTCCTGGCCTCAAGAAATCCTCCCTAATTTGTCCACCTCCAAAAATGAGATTATAAGAATGAGCCACATTGTCCAGTCAAAAGTAACTTTTCTACATGAGAAGGTTTAATTGACCTGATGTGAGTTAATATCACATAGGTTTTGAATATTAGGTAAGAGGATCCAATAATAAAATGATGCTGTATCCCGAATGCCGCCTGCATGGCTGCAAGCTGCCAGGCATCCTGAAAGCCAAGTTGCTTTCATTGTCCTAAGATAGGGAGGCCTCTGGTGGTGTTATTATTGTGTTATTTCTTTTAAGCCAGGTACTAAGGGCAAGGATTTGTCAGACAAAAAGCTACCACCAGAGATTAAGGAATATTAAAGTTTTAGAATTAATACATTGTGGCTTTGTGAGTAGCACAGAGTTTGATGACCGGGTTTTGGTAAACATTTAGAAAGACATAAATAAACCATTTGTAACTTCAAATTGCAACAATTTTGGAAAACTTGAAAGCTGTTTCATAAAGGAAATGCCAAATTTATTGCAAGTCAGTACAAAAGGAAACTGCAGTCTGTTGAATGTGTTTCACAGAACTGCGTGGTTAGTAGGCTATCCAGGTTTAAAATAATAGCTGGATGTTTTTGTACAATTTTATTTTGATTGCTGGCTATCCATAGAGCTAATAGAAAATCAAATAAGGCTTTGTGGAACTTAAGGGTTTCAAACACTCTTCTACTGAATGACAAAAAAAGAAAGAAAAAGAGAGGAAAAAGAAATAAGAAGGAAATGATATGAGAATCGCAGATAGCAGTCAGCTATTTTCCTTGTGGTGCAGTGTTTAAAAGACAATCTACAGTTCATATTTTTATAGATTTCATTTGTGATATACAAAAGTGATATGGCGTTAATTAGTCAAGCGAATTAATTGTTACATATATCACACACGATAGAAGATTCTGCTTTTTCTATTACATAAATACAGGCTTTGAATAAAATATGGTAACAAATTAGAAGTTGGCCCTAGAGTATCTGCATTACCCAGGCTACATCAATAAAATGAAATGTTAGATTTGTGCCATGAATCTTTATTCACATCATTATTTATAAATTGATGACTTGCTGAAGTGAAAGTAGGATTGCTGTTTAAGATTGATCTCCCTGGTTTTCCTCATGAACTGTGGAACATATGGCATCCCCGTGGTTTGAGAGGGAAGGATCCGTTTTTCTCATTTCCTCATACAGGATCTTTTCTATGGGATTTTTGCCAAGTCAAAGAAGTTTAAACTGATCCATCTTCAAGGCTGAGGTTAAACTAAGTTCTCGTCATAACTGAGCTGTGTTGTTCTTGTTGGGTTTTCTTTTTCTTTCAGATTAATATGAGGGTACACATGATTAGGTTACATTGTTTGCTTTTCTCAAGTAAAGTTCAAGTTGTAGTGGAGCCCTTCCCCGAGGGGGTGTGCTATATAACCTTACATTGTGCACTTAGGTGAGAGTTTACCAAGACCTCTCCCTCCTTCCTTGTCCCTCATCTCCCCCCCCCCACTTGAATATACTTGTGTTTTCTCTCCTGTGGGAATGTAATTGTTCTATTGTTTCAGATTAGTACTGAGTACATTGGATGTGTGCTTTTCCATTCTTGGGATACTTTACCAAGAAGAACGTGTTTCAATTCAATCCAGGTAAATACAAAAGAGGCAAAGTCTCTTTTTCTGGAGCTTAATAATATTACACATTATACATATACATATACCACAGTTTATTAATCCATTCATGAGTTGATGGGCACTTGGGTTGTTTCCATGTCTTGGCAATTGTGAATTGAGCTGCAATAAACATTCTATTGTAAATGTCCTTGTTACAAAATTATTTTTGTTCTTCTGGGTAGATACCCAGTATTGGGATTGCAAGATAAAATGGAAGGTTTTCCTTCCGCTCTTTGAGGGTTCTGCATACTTCTTTCCATAGAGGCTGTAGTAGTTTGCAATCCCACTGGCAGTGTAAACGTGTTCCCTCCTCTCCTCACCAATGCCAGCACTTGCAGCAGCTTTGGGATTTTGTGACATGGGCCATGGCCAACTAGAGGCAGGTTTTTTTTTTTTCCCCCTTGAGTGGGAAAGGAAAGATGGTGAGAAGAGGATCATAAGTAAATTGATTATCTTAAAAAAGTAATCAACAGCCTGTGATTTGGGGGTGGGCTTTATCAGTACCTATTAGCAGCTTTGTTCCTAGGTCTTCTGGGATGGAAGAACAGGACATATCAGCATGTGGTTACCTTACACAACACTACTGTGATAAAACAGCTTTAAAAATAAAGCAAGATAGACGTTCTCAATGGAATTAAGCCCCAAGATGAGAGGGATGAAACAGTAAAGAACCCAAGGATTAATTAGGGGAAAGCTGGCCTTTCCTTCCTCTCTGGCAAACTTCCCTCACTCCCATTTTTATCCTCCTCAATTCCTACTCTGCATTCTGCTGAGAGAAAACTATCCATCATTTCTTGCCTGTCTGCCTCCCAAATCTAGTCATAGGTGACCAAGATGGACTCTTTTTGTGTGTGTGTGTGTGTGTGTGTGTGTGTGAACGGCAGCACTATTAGCCTGGGAGAGCAGATGGGCATCTCAGTTTGAATAAAATGTCAAGCTAACCATCGTGCTTGACCCCATCACCTGCGAGAATGACTAGTCTTAGACACAGCTGCTATAGTTCATCTGAAGTTAGCAAGACGTCCTCTTAATCTTAATCTTTGCAGCAAAATTTGAAGCTAACAAAGACAATGGTAACAAAGTTACTCTGACTTAAATTCCACTTGGTACGAATCTCTGAACTGGTTCTTTAACTGCTTCACCGCTGCCCATGAATAGCTTCGCGTCTCCCACACTCTGTGTCCACATCCTCATGATTTTTCACCACTAAGTAACTCTTATCTTCAGTTTTTAGATTTGTGTGAACTACACTACTGTGCTCCATGTGTCCTAAATGGACACTTTTTTCTTCCTTCTTCTCTTTCCCTCGGCAGATGCATATTTTCTAAGTTTGTACAGTCATGGTTCACAAGACCCCTGGCAGTTCCGTCTTCCTCCCCATTCTCACAGCAGCACTGGGGTGCAGGGGCTGTACCCTTCACACCCACCTTTGATTCTGGTCTCCTTTTGTTTTAGCACATTTGCTCATAGAATAGGTGCAATACCTCATATTTGAAAAAGTCAAAATCCTGATCAGCAGGAGATAAGTAGTTGATTTCCTTGTTTGGTTTTATGAAAGATTATCTGGTAACGATGTTGAAATTAAATAACCCTTAAAGCTCCTGTTTCTTTACTGTTCCTTGAGTTAATAATCTACCTTAGAGAGTTACTTTATGGATGGTAAGGAGACTATTTAAAGAATCTACCATATGGGAAACATTGTATGTGTTTGCTATTTTCGTTATATATTATCAGAAAAAGAAAAAAATATTTTATGTTTACTGTTCAAAAGTCTAACAGTCCTCTGCCAACTTCTGGATACAAATTCCGAAGTCTTGTTGCATAGAACTTCTATTAAGTTGTCCTTTCTTGCTGAATTATCTTCCATCTCTTTCATTCTCTAGGGTAAAACTTCAGCCAAAGTCTCTACTCTCCACTAGAAACCTAATACTAAATTCCAACGTAGTGAGCAATATCCCTTATTTAAAAGTCTACCCCACCCCCTTTTAGGTAACTGGGTTTTGCCCAACTACTTCACATAATATTTTCAGATGAATTCACCCCACAGTGGCTTTTATTTCATTCTGCAATCTTTCAAAAAATAAAAGCATAGTTCTAGTCCCTTCTACTGACATATTTGTCATACCTTTACTCTCTGCTTTTAGCATTTATAGCGATCTTCCCAAAGTGGTTGTAAGTTCTGTGGGGGCAGAAACCAGGCCTTCTGTCTTCTTTTGTGAATCGACAGTGCCTGGAATAGTGAGGTACAGAGCGAGTGATTAATAAACACTTGTCTAATTCATTTGAGTAACGGTTTGAAAACTTTCCACCTAGATTCCTTTGTATATACATTCTTGGAAAACGTCCAGGACAGGAGAAAATAAAATTTCAATTCATTTTTGTCTTTAACCTTTTGCAACTTAAAATAACTAATTAAAAATAACCCCCCTTATTTAAGAAACTGGCATATAAAGAGTATAGTTTTTGTCAGGATAAAGCAGTTCTGGAAGATTATTTTTAACCTTGTACGAGGATGTACAAGGTATTTTTAACCTTGTACTCCTCAGCCTCTTGTCTGATCCACTCCTTCTTCCCAATTTTGTAACAAAATCCGACAAAACTGTACACAAAGGGATCCTTTCCCGACTTCCAGGATCAAGCAATTTGATTTCACTGTTACTTCTTGCAGCCAAGTTGTATGGTCCCCTTTTCTGTCCCTTGAACACACCAAGCTACTTAAGGCCTACTACATTTGTCATTCTGTCTGGGACTTCCTCCTCTGCTTCCTCATCTATCTACTGGTTCTTTATATGCCTCAGGCTAAATCCCAACCTACCTCCTCAGAGATCACTTCCTAGACTATCCTGTTCAAAGGAAAGTGCTGACTCTTCCCATCACTTTCTATTATATCACTCCGGTTATATTCTTTAGAGCACCAACCACAGCCTGAAATCATCATATCTACTTTTGGCTCATTTCTGTTTTTCTTTCTTTCTCCCTTCCTTCCTTCCTTCCTTCCTTCTTTCCCTCCTTCCTTCCTTCCTTTTTTCAGAGTCTCACTTGGTCACCCTTGGTAGAGTGCCATGGCATCTTAGCTTACAGCAACCTCAAACTCTTGCTTGGTATCAAGTGATCCTCTTGCCTCAGCCTCCCAAGCAACTGGGACTATAGGCACCCACCACAACACCTGACTATTTTTTAGAGACAGGGTCTCACTCTGGCTTAGTCTGGCTTGAACCTGTGAGCTCAGGCAATCCCCCTGCCTCAGCCTCCCAAGTGCTGGTATTACAGGCGTGAACCACCATGCCTGGCCCTTTGTTCTGTCTTTCTTCATCGGTATGTACATTCCACAGTGACCAGGACTTTAGTCTCTGTGTTTATCCAATGTATTTCCTGTACTTATAAGAACACCTGCAATAGAGTCTGTACTCATATAGTTATTGAATGAATAGTAAGCTGATGGTTTAAGATACAATTATAAGTATTATCTATTAAAGTATAAAGTAAATATTCTCAAAAGAAGGTGTAGCACAGTGGGAATGTGAAAAGTTGGTTGCTTATGAATTCTCCTCAGAGACAATAGGGATTTGGAGTGAAGTTGTCTCCTATAATAACCCAATTACTTTGACAAGGTAGGGTTTCATTTCTCTCCAGCTGTGAAAAGTCTAATGGATCCTGGGTACATGTATTTCTCTTCCATATGTTTCTGGTACATTGTATTACAAATGAAATGAAGAGAATTATTTTAATAGCTGCTAATGTTTTAAGCAAAATTAAAATATGTAGTGCCCTCAAAGCTTGCCAGGATTTCTGATTCACTCTGCCAGTCTTGTGGAGAGGAAATAAAATTCACCTCTGCAATATCTACAGACTCACAGAGATGTGGGAACAAAGCAATGTCTCAGTTTATAGGACACAAGTGTATGTGATGACAAGTAGTATATAAATTACGCACATTTACGAATCTAGGGAAATGTCTATACTATGTCTAACCAGTGTATACTTTCATCATTCTTCATTCTTTTATGTACTTCTTTTTTTTTTTGAGACAGAGTCTCATCATGTTGCCCTGGGTAGAGTGCCGTGGTGCACAGTTCACAGCAACCTCAAACTCTTGGGCTTAAGTGATTCTCTTGCCTCAGCCTCCCAAGTAGCTGGGACTACAGGTGCCTGCCACAACACCCAGCTATTTTTTGGTTGTAGTTGTCATTGATGTTTAGTAGGCCTGGGCTGGATTTGAACCCCCAGCTTCGGTGTAAGTGGCTGGACCCCTAGCTGCTTGAGCTACAGGAATGGAGCCCTTTCATGTACTTCTGAGGATCACTATCTGTGTTGATCACTGCTGTCAGTGCTCTGATTTTCCCTGCATTCAGTTCTTACCATCCAACAACAGGTTAATACTTATTCTTTTCTCGATTTGTAGGCCAATGCTCCTTTATAGGCTTAGATTGACAATTTTACTTCAAGCTCTGATCCAAGCCTACACCTTTTGTGAGTTTTTCTCATCTAAAAATACTTTTGTATTTTTTAATTATATTCTTATCATTTGGTTTATAAGAGTTTTCTATTTTTAAAAAAAATCTATGTGTGAGCTGGATGTGGTGGTTCATACCTGTAATCCTTGCACTCTAGGAGGCTGAGGTGGGTGGATTGCTTTAGCTCAGGAGTTCAAGACCAGCCTGAAAAAGAGTGAGACCCTGCTCTACCAAAAATGGAAACACTTAGTCAGGTATGGTGGTGCATGTCTATAGTCCTAGATACTTGAGAGGCTGAGGCGAGGGGATCACTTGAGACCAGGAGTTTGAGGTTGCTGTGAGCTATGAAGCAATGGCACTCTAGCCTGAGGAAACAGTGTAAGATTTTGTCTCAAAAATAAAATAAAATAACTATGTGTGTTCTTTTTCTTTAAGAACATAGTGTTTTCTAGGGCAGAAATCATTTCAGACATTTCTTTTTCAATCCCACCCTTCCTGGCACTATCTGAGTCCTGTCTGAGCAGCTCCCTAGCACTGTTGTCTGAGGCAGCTAATTCCCTGCTAAGTTAAAATGAATTACAAGAGGGCATAGAAAGGCTGGAAAATAAAAACACACAGTGTTAGGAAAGCTCAGTTAGGTTAATGTTTCTAATCTTTTTTCCCATTACATTTTTGAAGTGTGTTTCAAAGAAGTTATAGAACTAAACCTGTGTCTCCTTTTCTTCTTGTAGTATTAGATGTGTCAATAGAATTTTGAAAAGGCAACAGCCTAGGATGGAATCAGAGCAAATCTTAGATATTAGGTTATTGAAATTATTCTGTATTATTTTTAATCTTTTTTTAGGACTCTCCAGAGAAATAGAGCCAATATGAAATGATAGCTGGATAGATAGATGATAGATAGATAGATAGATAGATAATTTGTTACAAGGGTCACACATGTATAGATGCTGAAAAGTCATGATCTCATATCTACAAGGTGTAGACCTTGAACCCAGGAAAGCAAGTGATGTAATCATTCATTCTGAATCTGAAAACCTGAGAACCAGAGGAGCTAGTGAAGTAAAGCTCAGTTTGAGGACAGGAAAAGATGAGATGAGAAATGAGAGAAATGAGCGCAAGAAATGAGACAGAAAAACAGGACAAGTTCTTCTTTGTTCTGCGTTCTGTTTTACCGGGGCCTCCTATGGATTAGATAACGTCCACTCACAGTGGGAGACCAAGCTTATGTCTGTCAGATGCAATTCTCATCGGGAAACACCCTCACATACACACCCAGAGGCAATGTCTGGGCCCTGTGTGGCCCACCTGAGCTGATATGTGAAATTGACCATTACAAGTCTCTAATTCTGCTCAGTTTGCTTTCCATGGAGAAATATACTCCTGTCATCCAAGATACACAACAAATTTAAAGAGATATTTGATATTAGCTCACATATTTTAAAAAACAAATATTGTCAACGGATCAAAACAAAGCCAAAGACCTCTCTGTCTCAGTCACCTGTGCTAGCCTCTGTCCTTGTCGTGGGCTCTCAGAGAAACCTGTGTTGGTGCAGAAAACAAGTTTGTCAACTACTTGTTTCTTTTAGAACTTAGTGTAGAAAAATTTTGTTTCTTATTACTATCAGTTCTACTAGCACTCTGGAAGGCTGAGGCAAATGGATTACTTGAGCTCAGGAGTTCAAGATCAGCCTAAGCAAGAGCAAGTCTCTGTCTCCACTAAAAACAGAAAATAGAAAAAAACCAGCCAGGTGTTGTGGTAGATGCCTGCAGTCCCAGCTACTCCAGAGGCTGAGGCAAGAGGATCACTTGAGCCCAGGAGTTTGAGGTTGCTGTGAGCTATAATGCTATGGCACTCTACTGAAGGCCAAAGAGTGAGACTCTGATGAAAGGAAGGAAGGAAGGAAGGAAGGAGTAGGGGAAGGGGAGAATGAAAGGAAGTAAAGAAAAGAAGGCAGGGAGGCAGGAAGGAAAGGAAAGGAAAGGAGCATTTATATGATCTGATTCCAGAGGCTTAACTGGGCAAGAGGGTAGGATGTATATTAATATTTAATTAATATTCAAGCATGAAGACAAAGGCTCTAATTTAAGATAGGGGCAGATGAATGGAATCCTCAGAACTCCTGAGCAACACTAAGTCTACCACATGGAATCAATCCAAGGAAAACATAAACTTCATCTTGTGTGCAGAAACCTGAGGGTATCAGTATCATCATCTAATAATACTTTTCTTGAATCATTCAGAACATTTGCTGCTTGATTTATATCTAGTAAAATAAGAGAAGAGTCTATTCCAGAGGAAGGAACACCATATTGAGTCTCTTTAGGGTTAAAAACATCTGTATTGGATCTTGATCAGTATAATCATGCTGATATAATGTTGCCTAATTTATGCAACACAGTGGAGAATACATTGTTTGAGGTCAATAATTTTTTTTGATAAACCAAATTATTGTTTATTCATTATGGTTATATTTTGATCAATGGGCATGGCAGTCATCCAAAATCTATTGCATGTTCATTTATATTTCCAAACACTATTTTGATAATTATATACCCATTTTATTAATGACCAAGAGTCATCAAGATGGAGAATAATTATGTTTGGTGCCATAATACAGAAGTATTATTTACAGTTTGATGTTTGAAAAACATTCCCAGTGAATAATTAATGTAATACAATGGGGAACTTGGTCATATTCTTATAGCACTTATAGCATGATATTATACAATAGTGTTCAATAGATAAGGCATTGAAAGGTTAATGATTAAAGCCTGGAGTTTATAATGAGGTACAAATGACTTAAAGATATACCAGATTCATTAAGTCCAAACTTTGTTGTTTGAAAGTGTCTCGGAGGTGGAGTCACATTTCCCCTCAAAGTTACAGTGAAGAGTTTGAAATGGGCAGAGCTGATACAAAAATAACACATCCAAAAGGATGGCTCTAGCTTTTCACTGTTTCTCATCTTTGATTATGTCCAAACACAACATACATTGAAAATATTGTACCCACTCGAGAGTGGCAAGAAATGTCTTCAGATATTCTAGAAAGCCCTTGCATCACCCATCAGGATCCCTACAATTGTTGTGGTGACATGTTAGATGCAGGGATAGTTTCCCTGGTTATTTTGCTAGCTCTAGTTCAGTCTGTGTGATGAAGTCCTCTTATCATAGTAGGTAAGGAATCCTCCTTTAAAGGAAAAACGTTACCTTACAGGTCACATCCCTTGACTGATTGTGGGTTGATTCCACTTCTCCCAACAAAACTTAAAATTGGAAATAGTGGTATACAGTGAGACTTGCCAGGATGCTATTTGAATGGACTTTCTGCAAAAGTCAAACTATTTCTTCAGGGTAAATTTTAATTTTAAGACCATTTTTGTGACCCATTGCATTTATTTAGCTATTAACATAGCATTCATAATCTTACTACACTGGTTCATAAATGAAGTATTGTTATCCTCTCCAGATTACAGTACATTTTATATCTCTGATTTGATTTACAATGTCAAGACATTTCTGGAGAGCAAAATTGCTCTCTCTTTGTACTTAATAGGAGATAATTTGAGGGAAACAAACAGAAGTAACAATTTGATCAGAGACAACAGTAACCTGTCAAATAACAGCTCTTAGCTTCTCATCACACTCCAACTTGGTCTTTGTTCAATACCTGGAATGAAATTCTGTGTATTTCTTGTTTCCCCAAAAGGCTTCCCTTTCTGATAGCATTCAAACATGGCCTCGGAGAGGAATGTTCGGTGGTGCTAACTTGTAATAGCTTTTTCTCCGAAACCCAAGCCCTCTTAAACTTAAGCCAGATAAAACCCTATCATCTACTTCGTTTGCTTTAATTCTTTTTTCCCTTTGCCTTTGGGAGGGGGCAAAAAAGGAAATAGTTGGCAGTACATTAAGGACACAGGCAGAGAGAAATGTAGGTTCCTGAAGAGTTTAAGGGAGATGGAAATCATCTGCTTTTGGGAACTGCCTGATGAAATTTAGCTGGTGCATTAGTTATCCAAATTACCACTTGCTTTTATCGCACAGACAATATACAGTTGAATTGTTAAATGATGTGCACTTTTTTTTCCAAGAGCAGGATTGGACACTTAATCAGGTCAATAATTATTCATGCATTAGCACAGTCTTCTTCTTAAAGTGTAACGGTGACTCACTGGGTATATAGTCATTATTACTGATTAGCAGGAAATTATTTTTGCGCATCAGTGGTTCATGTGAAAACAGCTAAATTTATTATGCTGAGTTATTTAACAGAGGACCATGTGAGAACCGTGGTATTACTGCTGTGATTGAATCTTTATACATTTACCACTAGATAACTACTAATAAGCCATACTGGCAGAATAACTGCTACCGCTACTTTTTTTTTACTACCAGGTCAAACTTTCTGAAGTTTGAAACTCGGGGTGGACAAACTCAACGTCCTTTCACATTGAAGTCCCTTAGAGATAAATGTACTTGATAAATAAATAAATGGAGAGCAAAAAGTAAATAACATGGAAAATGACTATAAAATTTAAAGAATAGGGAATAAGTGTAAAATAAGAGAACAAAAGGAAGGATGGGATGAGAGAAATATAATTTCCCTTAGTTTGAATCATTAATTGAATAATTTTTGATAAAATTTCTGAAATTTTCTTTGGTTTATATAATTGGTGTTTGGTATTATAAATGGAAGGCAAATCTTACATTTTATTTCAATCGTATCAACATAGAAACTATTTCAGGAAGAAAGTTTGCAAACCATTGGTATTTGTCCCTTTCGAGAGCAGGTAAATGTGTCACAGATTATGATACGTTCACTTGATAATGACCTTGCTTCAGTCACAGATTATGATATGTTCACTTGATAATGACCTTGCTTCAGCTCTACTTCATTCTGCTCTACCAACTCAGAACAGTATGATTTTTTTAATGGTGATATTATATAATTTTATCTGTAAATGTTTCAGCATAGATTGCTAAAAGGTAAAGATTCCCTTTAAACATAACCACAATGTTATCGTATCTAAAATGCATTAGAAACAACCCAGTAATTTCATCAAATCAAGCTTGCAGTCAAAATTCCCCAATTAAATAATAGTTTGTGTACATTTGATTTGTTTGAATAAGTATCCAAATAAGGTCAAAATAATGTATTTAGTTTTATATGTGTTTTATGTTTAAGTTACCTTTTTTATTAATTTTTGCTCTGGCAGTTTATTTGTTAAAAGATCACATTACTTGTATGTCTGAATCTGATCTAGGCTGGCCACTCTTGACAAAAACACTTCACATGTGGCACTGTACCCTCAGGATGTACATTCTGTCTGTCTCTCTGCTCAGGTCACAGCGAAACATTTCATTACCTTGAGTATTTGTTTTATGTAATAGAGACCTTAAATACTTTTTTCTTTTCTTTATTTACTCTTTCTAAGGAATGAATTAATTATCTACATCACCCAAAATGATATATATATATACACCCCCACTTGAATTGATTTGAGTTTTTCTCTTATGAGTAAAGTGACCAGATTTTAACATTGGTAAAGCAGGACACATTGTGGGGGGGGGTGTCTGGGGGCTGGGGCCTGACAACAATGCAAACTTTGATAAGCAGTTCTCGATAATCAGTTCTCAACAATTATTTGTTATCATTAAAGTTTAACATTATAAAATTAACAAAAATAATATAAAACTCATATCCTGGCAAAATAGCCACATGGCAGCCAAAAACTGTATATTCCCTTCCTGTTCTCCTGTGTTCCCTAGCTTGTCATGCATTCTTTCCAAAAATTGGGGCTTTTTTAAAACGCCACAGGATGCAGGACAAATTATTAAAAATCAGGACTGGCCTGTCAAAAGTGGGACGTCTGGTCACCTTACTCTAGGAGGGGAGGCAACTTGTTTGTTCCAGACAGTTTGGCTCCTTCTGAGCTAATTGTCCTTGCCTAGAAGCAAGAGAGGGAGCCAGTCTCCTTCTGATACCTCGCCCAGGAGGGGAGTAAGGAGTTTACATTAGCCTTTTCATTTCCAAATGAAGTTACATTAACTCTTCATTCCCAAATGGAGTTACATTAACCTTTTCAACAGCTGGAAAACCATATATTCCCTTCCCATTCTCACACTGTTCCCTAGCTTGTCATGTATTCTTTTCAAAAATCAGGACTTTTTTAAAACGCTGCCAGGATGTGGGACAGATTATTAAAAATCATGACTGGTCCACCAAAAGCGGGACATCTGGTCACCTTACTTATGTGGTATGTATTAGATCATCTATCCTCAAAGAACTCAGATTGGACCTCCCATTTGATCCTGCAATCTCATTACCAGGTGTCTATCCAGAAGAAAAAAAAATCAGTTAATCATAGGACATTTGCACTGGACTGTTTACCACAGCTCAGTTTTTACTTTTACTGATATACATGTTGTCCCTCTTCTGTGCTGAGAGGCTTTTCATGCTGGTTCTTTTTGAGCCACAGTATCTTTGATGGATCCCTTGCTATCAGGGTCATCTTCAACATTTCCTTTTCCTTGCTTTTTTTCTTTTTTTGAGGCAGATTCTCACTGTGTCGCCCTTGGTAGAGTGTCCTGGTGTCACAGCTCACAGCAACCTCCCTCTTTTGTGCTTAGGTGTTTCTCTTGCCTCAGCCTCCGCAGTAGCTGGGCTTACAGGCACCCAACACAATGCTGGTTTTTTTGTTGCAGTTTGGCTTGGCCGGGTTCGAACTTCCACCCTTGATGTATGGGGCCAGCACCCTACTCACTGGGTCACAGGCACCACCCAACATTTCCTTTCCCAAACATGGAAATAGCCACTGCCTGAATAATTTCTGATTCCCTTTAGTGGAAAATGGCATCTTGAGATCAAAACTGAAGTCTAAGATGTGTTCTTTCCCTCTTGCTTTCTGTTTCTAAGGCCTTTTTGTCTTCTTAGAGGACAGGCTTGTAAATATCATTTTTAAAAGGAAATAAATGAGTTTGAAGGGTATTTCTAACTCTATTAATAATATTTTTATTATGGGGATATAATTAAATGAATTTCTAATTACTTGTATGCTTTCTGCATATTCAATGCTTATGATGTTGCTTTAATCAATTATATGCATATAGGGTTTTTTTTTTTTCCCTCCATCTCTTTTTGTCTTTACAGTGAATTTTGCTCAAGGTGGACAAGCAAAAATCACTATTTGTCACTTGACGTTATTTCTCTTTGTTGGTTGAGCCAGCAACTAAATACATGATAAGTTTGATTTGGCTTCTGAATTTTGCATTTTGCAAGTTATTTAATTTGATATCATTTTATTTTAGAATTAGAAAATATTAATGTGACTTAAAACATAGCTACAAAGCGAGTATATTCAGAGAAGTTTAACCTCTACTAAGTCTCTCTCCCACATAGACAAGCACTTTACTAATTTTATGGTTTATCCTCTCATTTTGTTTAAGACTAAACAAGTATACACTGTCATATGATTTGTCAGGTAAATGGTAGTGCAACTTTCTTTTTGCATGTTAAATTAACATTAAATCCTGGAGATGAGAGTTTTATAAAGAGACACCTTCTTCTTTTTAACAGTTGTATGATATTCCACTGTGTAGGTTTAATTTAGTTTATTTGACACATTTCCTATTGATCATCACGGGTTTGCTTACAAATTATACTTTAGTGAATATTACCCAAATTAATTATTGTATATAATTTTATCAATACTTTTGCCACTGTATTTTTTTTTTTTTATGTCAGACAGGTAATGTGCCGAGGGCCTAACAAGATTGGTGGGAGGCACATCGCACACAGGCACAGGAAAACCCAATCATCACGCTTATGAACTACAAAAGGATCAGCCTCTTGTATTTTTTAAGACAGATTCTTAGAAGTGGGATTTCTGGGTCAAAGAATACATGTATTTGTAATTTTACTACATTGGCAAATTCTTTTCCACTGTTCCACATTCTCACAGCAATGCGTGAAAGGAGATTTTCCCTACAATTACCCCAACAGAGAAAATAAACAGCATTCTGGAATTGTTACTTGTTAAGAAAAAAATGATATTCAGTATAATTAAATTTGCATTTATTATATTAAAACTTTTCAATATTTAACTTCTCAATGTTAACTGTTTATTTTCCAGTGACCTTTATGATCATATCTTAGGCTGTTTTAAATACATTTTATGTTTTCTCCTTTTTAAAAAATGCATATTTTTATGTATTAAGAATTGTAGCTAGTTGTAAAAATGATGGTACGCCTTCACTTATTTCTATGTTCATGCCCTTTTCTTTTCTTTATTATCATTATTATTTTTACAAATTTTATTTATTTATTTATTTATTTTAGTTTTTGGCCAGGGCTGGCTGGGTTTGACCCACCACCTCCAGCATATGGGGCTGGCTCCTACTCCTTTGAGCCACAGGCACCACCGTTCCCGTCCTTTTCAATGTTACTTTGCGGCTCTTCCTGGGAAGAGTTGAGCTGGAATTCATTTTTCCCTTAGTTTGTACTAACACTCACCTTGGGGCTTGTTTTGGCCACTAGAATATAACCAGAGTCATCTTATACAGGTTCCATTTCTGGGCTTTGCGAGATGGCACAGTTTCTGAGAGCCTCGCCCAGCCCTGAGGAGCTTGCCAGAGGAGGGGAGGCCACATCCCTTAGCAGAGAGGAGCCATAGTTGTTAGGGGTGATCTTGAGCTGGTAACAGGAGTGAGCCTGGCAGAAACCAGAACCAAACCAGAAGGACCAAATACCTGGTTTAAAATTCCCACCCTAAATAAATTATTTTTGTTTTAAACCTCCAAATTTTGTTTTGTAATGCAGCAAAAATTCACACAAAGATAGCAACTCTTTTTTCATGAGAGAATACGATTATTTTTCCCAGTTCATACATTGTCTTTATTAGTGGCTAAACAAACTGATACCTTTCTTTGCATTTCTATTTAATTTTAAATCTTATTTTTATTTTTTGCTTTTACTCTTGATGCCTTTCCCCCACCTACGAACAGAGTTTTAAATAGTAGCAATCCCATCAAACCTGTGATTTTGCATTCTCCCTTTTTAATTTAGCTATATATCATGAACATTTTTCTGCATTTCTATATTGTGCTTATAGTTACACATTTTAATTATTAATCTTATTATCCTGAAGTCTATCATAACTTATTAATCTTTTGTTGGACATTTATTTTGTGTTTGTTTCTGCTATAGATAACTCTATAATGAACAGGATTTCCTTTATTGAATTGTTTCCTTATGAAAAATTGCCACGAATGGAATTACTGACTCAAAACATAAAAAATCTGTATAGTTCTTGCTATATTTTTGACACATAGCTTTACCAGATAATGTGGTTTGTGATGCTACCAGGAGTAAATACTGTGCTCTTCCTTTTAATTGTTTTACTATTTAAAGATAATTTGTCCCTTTTTTTCAAAGCAATTCCTGGAAATGCTTTAAAAATTAACAGATAACAATATAAAGTACAAAACTAAAATCCCCTATCCATCCCCCTCACAATAGTTAACTGATCCTCTAGTGGATTCACTTTCTCATCTTTTAGCCATTTCCTCTGCTGTTTAGCTCTAGGATTCAAAATAACTCAATTTTTTTTTTTTTACATAAACATGTGTTTATTAGGTTTCTACTTTTTGCCTTCACGAAATTAAAAAGGCTTAAAATTTAACAACAATAACAATGTTTAAGGTAAGGACTAGAAACAAAAACCTCATAGAGAATGAATGAAGATAAATACATTCAAAAAAGGAATCAGATGATTGCTGCAATGAAGTATTAAGCAATAATAATAGTAATGCAAAGAAAGTGGCATTCACATTGTCAAATAAGAGTATGTCTATTATAGAATGCTTTGACTCTGAGGTTCAGTATGGAGTCATCAATTAACATTATTATTATTTATTTTAATATTTGTAAATAAAAATAAAAGATAATTTCAAAAAGCAGATCATGCCAAATCTTACAGACAATATAAAAAGAAGAAATACTTGAAAATCATTCTGCTTGATCTGGATATACCTGATATTAAGATTGGAAAAAATATATTATTATAAAGGGGAAATTACAAACATAATTCACTTTTAAATGAGGCTGCAGTATCCTGTATCCTAAACAACATATTAACAAGTTGAAGTAAAAATTAATGTTTAAGTAATGTGCTTTAGTCAAAATCAAATCCCATTTATGTGAGAATTAGTCACTATTTTTTTTTCTTGTCCTTACCTTATTGACTTATAACTTATTTTTAACATCTTCCTAATTTTAGACACAATGTATCAACTTTCTACTATGGAAACCAAGGATTTAGTTCTCTTAATCATTTCTCACATTCTGGTATTCTTCTCACAAATATACATTCTCCTCCTCCCAGCTAACCAACACAGTTTTTTAATGCTTTAATAGACTCCTTATTAAGAATTTTTAATTGTGATGACTATGTAAATATTGTTTAGATGAGAGCCATGTTGAGTACTATTATTAAATTTTCTTTCTTGTCAAAATGCTTTCGTTTGCATTTTAAGGAATTAATTGGAATTTATTATTGTTGTTTTTAATAATCTTTGTCTAAGAATCCCCATGTTCTCTGATACTTTTCAGTCCTATTTTCAACTAAATCAAAGTTTTCAAATAATCTATCACTGTTATTATTTTTTTGAAAAATCCTTCCAGAAATGTAATTATTAAACTTTCTGCTTCAGTTCTGCCCAGTTGTTCTCTAGGTTTGCTGCATGTCCATCATCTTCACATTTCTCCTTGCTTTTATAGAATAGTTATTTTACCTCTCTCCTAGGCTGGATCCATGACTTCATGGATGCAATCTAAAAAGGACATTTGCTCTTTGTTTGGTGTGTTCAGCATCTGAAGCCTCCTCTGTGATCAGGGAAATCCCCATCCTTACAGATGTTGCAGGAAGGTACAAAGCAACTTATAGCACAGTAGTCATGGATACTGGATTCTGATTCCCCTGCCTGAGGATGCTGGATTCTGATTTCCAGACTGAGGATGCAGGATTCTGAATCCCCAGACTGAGGATGCTAGATTCAGATTTCCTGACTGAGGATGCTGGATTCAGATTTCCAAACTGAGGATGTTGGATTCTGATTTCCAGTCTGAAGATATGGATTCTGATTTCCTGACTGAGGATGCTGGATTCTGATTACCCAGAGTGAGGATGCTGGATTCTGATTTCCCAGACTCTTGTTAATCTGGGACACAAATGTGTGACCATGGATTGGCTCTGTCACACATGCCCATGGTGGACTTTCACCAAACTAAAGGCACATGAAAGGAGGGATAGGGAGTGCTCTCTGGTAGGAGCAGAAATAGCATATGTGAGACAGGCCTTCTGGTGTAGAAATGGGAGTGGTGTAACTTGTCCCATCTCCTTGGTGACTGCGGTGGAGTGGGGTGGGTAGTTTTTCTAACCCTTCCAATAGTCCTGTGAATTGCCTGTCAATAAACTCTCGCAATCATGATACTGAATCCTCTTTTGTTGCTTGGAATTGGGAAGTCTGATTGATAGAGAGATGGAAGGTATCTTGTACTTTCCTTTCTTATTTCCTCCTTTTTTGCTACAGAACATTCCTCAGCAGCTTTCTGCAAATGTATGAAGAAAGAAACATTTTTGAGAACATCTATGTCAGAGAGTTTTTCTTTCTGCTCTCACTTTTGTTAGATAGCTTAGTCTTAAATTTTAAGGTAGCAACTCATGCCTCTGAATTTTAAAATCATTTGTGCCTTTGCTTTCAGCATTGCTGTTAAGAAGGCTGATGCTACTTAAATCCTTTGTGATTTCTTTTCTCTTGTTCCCTAGAAAATTTCAGGATACTTTTTAAACTTTTAGTTGATGACAGTTTACTGGAATAGATGTTTATCTGAGTTGGGTTTTTTTAAGTTTCTTTCTCCACTGGTTTTTGCTGGATGATTTATATTTCAATGTGGAGATCTATGCTCTTCAGTTAAATTGGGGGAACTTGTCTTGTTTTTTTGTTTGTTTGTTTATTTTTTCTGATGTTTTACCCTCCCAATTTCTCTACTTTTTAGTTTTTTAAATGTGGAACACCCATGTAAATGCTGTACTTCTTCCATCAGTCTTCTTTTTTATCCTTACATTTTCTTTCCTATTTTTCCTTCGTTTTGTTTTTGTTTTATTTTCTGTGAGATGGCCCAGTATTTATTTATTTATTTTTCTTTCTTTCTAGTTTTTCTATTATATTTCATTTTTCAAGATTTTTGTTTTCTGGACTTTTTCCTTTTATAAATAACATCCCAATTTAGAGACATAAGTTTAATAATTTCCTCACTTCTTTAAGACAATAAACTATTTTTAAAGGTTTTTCTACTTTACATTTTTCTGCTTTAAATTCACTTTGATTGTTTTTTCTTTTTTTCTGTTTGTTTTCATTTCCATGTTTTATATTAGAGAATCTCTCATACCAACACCAACTGTGTGATGGTACTTGGATTCTCATTTATATTAAACACGAGGCCTTAAGGGTTTACTGGAGCTCTGTTTCCTTGAGTGGAGCTGGCTCACTGTGTACCCATGGGAGAGAGAACTCAGGCTTTCTCTTGTGTTTGAAAGGATCCTCCACTGTGTACAACACAGTATGTTCTATCAGTAAGATTTTTGTTGTTGCTGTTGCTGGATTTGGGTTTTCCTTCCATCTCCTGGCTGGGAACGATAGGCCTGAAAGTTAACAGTGTAAGCACCAGGCTTGGGGAGTAGATCCAGTGTTGAGTAAATGTTTTCACTTAAACCTCATTTATAGTATCTTATTACTTCTTCCCTCATCTGTGTTTTATGTTCTTAGGAGTTCCTGTATTGCTTAAACTTTCTGGAGACTAACCCCTGCCTCTTGAGCACAAGCAGGAAAGAGATAATTGCTTGGCTGTTTGGGATGGGAAAAGAGGATATAGCAGTTCTTACGGAGACTCTCAGTCACTTGCCTTGCTTTCTGCCTTGCCTTGCATCTTCCTTGAAGTGACTGATCCTCCCAATTCCTCAGGCTCCTGGGGATCTGCTAGATTCTTCTTGGTAATCCCGCCTCCTCACACAGCATCCCCCATGTAGGTCTTCCAGACAGTGAGAACTACCTATTAGGCTTCCAGTTTCCAAACTTAACACATCTAGTCTACATAATTGTAGTTTTCTTTTGCTTTGTGAGTCTATTTTTTAAAATCTTAATTGCTGTAATTTTGTGGTGTTTGAGATGGAGCAAAAAATAAACACACATGTTAAATTCATAATGCTTACCAGAAAATTCTAAGTACATTTTTTTCATAAATAAGAATTCTTCTATGGAAAGATTGAATATTAAAACATAATCACTGTGCAAATTCTGAATTCTATGAACTCCATCTAGATTTTTTTCATATATTTACTTTTCATCAAATCACATTTATTACAGTGAGTTGATTCTATAATTTTATCTTTCTTCTTCTTTCTTTTTCTTTTTGTCTCAGTATAAGAAATGTGCTGTTATTTGGCATTATATGTCTTATCTGTAACTCTCTTTCCATGGGAAGATCAATATTATCAAAAGTTCTCATCATTCACATTCTTCATTCAGTTTTGTATTCTGTAATTTAGCTGAGTCCATCAATTCACTCCGTGCTCCTGAAATTACTCTTATACGTTGGTTGTTTATATTTTGAAATATCTCTTTATTCTTAGATGTCTGAAATTTAATTTCTTTTCTGTTATAATTATTTTAAGATAATGAATAAATATTTAACAATATGTAACCATTAACATCATGTAACAATAATGCTTTATTAGTTATATACACATGGCATTATCTATCTTCCTTTTGAATGAATAAATTATAAATATTTAACAAGTATTAAACATTGTAGATAGAAACTGGAGTGAGGAAAGATTAGGAAGTGAAGATTTCTCAAGCACAGAGATACACAGGAAGAAAACCAAAAAAAGAAATACGAAGTAGTCATGATTGGCCAAATCATCAATATATATATCTGGATAATTATTTTCATTTACCCACATCAAAGAGCATATAAAAGTGGACTCCATTTCTTTCTTCCTTAAAAATGAGCTGTTGTAAAATTATTGTTAAATGATATGTGTTTTCACAAGGTCATCAGTGAAATCCAGAACTTTGTAACTGAGTACTTTTTTAAGTTAATCTAAATGGGTTCAGGAGGCAGTATATCTCATATTTGATGTCCAATGTTCATGTAATTTGAAACACATAGACAGCATTTGGCAAAATGTAGAAATACTAAATAGATTACTTGGAATTAAGAATGTCTTTTTGTAGAGGTCTAAACAAGTTTATGCTAACACCCCTCTGCCTGTGAAGCTCTCTGGAGAGAAAAGAGTTGGCAAAATTACATATACAAGTCTCTTTTTTTTATATCTGTCATTAATTTTTTAACACTTGCTTTGTTGTGAAAAACACTAGGCAAAAGGCCTGTTTACGATAGCAAGAAAACTAAAAATAATTTATAAAGGTAAAAGAGAAACACGAATGTATTATTTTTCCCCTCACTTGTACAATGGATCCTTTTACTAAATCAGGTTAGTCCAGAATTGCCGTAAACACTATGAGCTGCTGATAGGGTTCAGGTCACACTACCCCAAAACATGATACCTGGGTATTGGAGAAAACAACAGAAGCAAAATGTCACTCTCACTTGCCCTCTATTTTTCTCCCAAGAATCAGCTAAAATTTTTCCACCATTTTTAAAGCAGGTCGTAAGAGGCCATAGGTGGCCTACCTACAATCTGCAGGTGAGAACATTCTTTTTGCTGAAGACACAAAGATGAAGAAACATTTAAACAAACAATTCTTGCTATGATTTTCCCCCCAGTTTACTGCCCCTGGGTTATAATCTTACATCCAGTCATACTTTTCTATGACTATCTACTTTTTCCTCATACCTGCCATTGAATATATATGGGTTTATTCATTTCTTTGGGTCTTCATTTTCTTATAAAGTTGCATTATGTAAAAGTCCCATTAGATAAATATGTATGTATTTCTCTTGTTCATTTTTCTTTTCTTACAGAGGCCTTGGCCATGAACCTGGGATGGGTGAAGAAAAGGCACATTTCCTCTCCTACCCTGGTTAGAGAGTGAGCATTGGGTTGACTTTCAGTGACATGATGGTAAAACCTTACAGTGTCATTTTTGTTTCCAAATTGGCAATTTGTTCTATGAATTCACCTCCAGCCCCTTTCTGGTTTTGGACTAGTAAATCTATTTTCCTTCATACATTTTTGCTTAAACTTCAGACTACTGAAGACAGCAAGTTCATAAATTAATCAAACTTGGTAAAATAATATTTTCACTTCTTACTTCTTTCCTTAAAATATACTGAACTTATCACTCTAATTCTGGTGGCACCTGGCTTCAGGTCACTGACTCATTTGTTTCACATGAATTCATTTTATTATTATTTCTCTTTAATTTATACATGTAAAATTTTCCAGATTAGGTACTTTGAATGTTTTTAAACATTCACATTTTGGGGAGTTAAATGTTCTATTTCAAGAGAGCGGTAAAGTACGGTATTCCTTTTGTTTTCAAAAGGGAAAGTACCTTTTTTTTTGTCAATTACTTCCTCTATTTACTCATTATCTTCACCAGATTATATTAACGCTTTTTTACTCTTCCCAGAGGCGTGCTCGAACATGAATAGAGGTTTTTTGTTTTGTTTGTTTGTTTTTTAGGTCACTGTTTAGGTTTGTTTTTTAGGTCACTCCCTTTCGCATAGGAGCCACTCAATCATTAGGTCATTAAAAAGCACCCTGACCCTGCCCTTTCATGAAGACCGCATAGTACAAGCTCTTTCCTTTTCATCTTCTCTAATGTGGATTTAGTACTTTAATACTTTGCTTGCTGGAATTCAATATGATAAATGATTGCTGAGACATCTTGTCAACCAGAATGATACATGTTCAGTGAATAATAATAATAGTAATATCTTGTATCACCGATTTTTAAAAAGTACATTGTTCCCCTGTACTTTACTATCTGTGTAAGAGGAAAGCACCTGCAATGATGACAAGCCATGATTTGGCTGGAAACTATCCTTTCTTTGTTCTTCCTTCATTCTCTCCTTCATTTCTTCATTTCTTCTCTCTCTCCCCTGCCCCTCTTTTTCTGGATTATAACTTAGCGGTAATATGACTTAGAATCACTGCAGAGATATATTTGATTTAAATAGCACAGCTACAATTTATTGAGCACCTACTGCATGTTAATGTGCAGGAGGCCTTACTTTTTCTATTCTACAGATGAAAAACTAAAGCTCAAAAGTTAAACAACTACTTCAATTATGTATTTGGTAAAGATAGGATTTGAATTGTCATTGTTCCAGTCCAAAGATGGTGCTCTTTACATAAACTCAAGATGCATTTGTTTATAATATCCAAAGTACACCCCGGACAGAGCTCTGAAGTAGTAGAAAAAGAACCATACCAAAATTGGGAGAAAATTTGAGAGCATCTTTACAAGTTTTTCTTTTCTTTTTTTAATCTGTTATTTTTTTTTGTAGATTAGAATAGAACTGTAGATCAACAGAGTGAGTTGTTGTAAGTGAAAATCTAGAGATTTTTCAGACATGGAGTTGAAACAAAAAACATGCATATTTGTGTTGACAAACACTGTAGAATGTATAAAGAAAGAAGAAGAAAGATCTTTCTGTAATCCATTTTGGACAAATTTTACCTTTCAGAGATAGCATTTATACTCCATTCTTAAAAATAACCTCAGATATTACGTCTAAAAGCTTACCTTTAAAATTATTTAAATATCAAAAAAAAAAAAACCTATTGCTTAAACTCAAATTCTTTTAACCTATCCCCTGCTATCATTTTTTACAAGAGAAAGAACTGATAGACATCATACAGAAAAACTTTCAAAATATCTTCTAGGTACAAGGAACTCATTATGTTTTAACTCATTTCATCTTTATCAGAAAATTGCAAAGTAAGAGTACCTGATTTTGTTGCTATTTTTTATATATAAATGAAGTTACAACATTTAAGAAATTTACGAAAAGTGAAAAGATGAGTCAATGAAGAACTGTGACTCTTTGGCAATGATGGGTTGGGTCACTCAAATGCCAGCTATCTAGGGTCTTGGATGGCAGTATTCCAACACATAATAAGAGAAGAAAGTCAAGGATATGAATTAAAGTCTTATGACTGATTACAGAAATGTGGCTTTCAATATTTTTGAAAGGTAATAATTAATACTTAAGGTAATGAAATTATAGAATTTTAGGGTAGAAAAGAACAGTAGGAATCATTCAGTACAGCATTTTTTTTTTAAACCAGATGTGGAAACTGAGGCCAAAACAACTGCAAGAGGGCTGAGACACATTCGTCCTCTTGTGTATCACCATGGCTTGTCACAGCGTGTGTATTGAGAAAGTGTGAACTGAATTGAAATGAGTGAATTTACTTAGGAAATACTTACTGAACAGCGATTAGAGTCTGGTACCTTCTGAAATATTTTCAGATAATTGAGATAGGCAGTTTTTATCCTCACGTTTTCAGACAAGTGGCAAGTTTGAAATTAAAAATACAAGTTTAGTTAAACCTAAGCCCTCATTATTTTGGATATTACCTCCAAGCTTAATTCTGGGTTCACTGGAAGCTTGATTTTTTTTTTCTTTGCCCAGTATTTGCACTTGTGTCCAAAGTTTCATAGGAAGTAGGATTGTGTATACATGTTTAAACTTAAGTTAGTTTAATTAAACAGTTATTAGATTCTGAGATCTTCTGAAAATTTTTTCAAGTTATTTCTAAAAGCTTACTTTTCCAAGGCACACATATGATTGTTTGTAACTTTACTTTTACATTTATGGTGACATTAGTTTTATGCAAGAACTCTAAACTCTTTTTAGATTTTAAATTAATAGAAATTTCTTCAGCTACTTCATAAAATGGTGAATGACAAGAAATAAACTGGTCATCCAGGAGACGGTGATTGTGACATACCTTGAATGTTTAGTTTATGGGATTTTAAAAATAAAGCTGTCCTGAGATGGTTTCTGAATTGTAATAATCTTTAAAAACTTAATAGATATCTATGTTTAGAATATCTTCATAAATAGACCTCTTTGAAAATGTACTTGGTGATAACCTAGAGTCTGGGACCATTTATTTTAGTAATGTTAGTTCCCCACTCTTTCTTCTTTAGAAGATAATTTAGGATGTACTTGAATCTATTAAGTTATATTTCAGAAAAATTTAAGTTGAAATTTAATCAAATAGATCTTTTGGAAATTCTTTTAATAGAATTTTCTTTTAAATTCTGGGCACAAAGCTAGGGGTTTTGTAATGTTGCCATCCTTTTAAGTGGTTGTGTTATCCCATATTTCACATAAATATCTTTCCCATAGTCATTGGTGAGAAATGTGTATCAGACCATTCCAGAAGACCTATGCATATAACAAATCCTCCTCTTCAAAAGTAGAATCAGTAACAATTTATTTTACATAGAGGATCATTGATAAAGAGGTATTTTTTCTTGTAAGACATTCATCAGTAGATACGTAAACTGAAAGATATTAATAATTAAGTGGCTTTTTTAATTCTCTTTTTTAGTTTTGAAAGAAATTGAAAAGTGAGGGAAAGTGAAAGCTTTGGGGATCTAAAAACCAAAAATATGGCTATTATCAAAGAATGCTTTTAAAATTTACATTCTTTCATGTAGTAGCTTTTCATGAAATTAGTATCATTATATCTTAATTTATATTAATACTGAAATTTTGGGTATAAATTTCATCTCTAGATCAGCATGAATACTTCTGAATGTGCCTTACACATATGTAGGTTCTTGATGATTCGTCCTCTTAAACTCATTTCCCTGACACAGACTTTCTCTTGTGTGGTTCAGAGCTTCTGCTGACTTTGAAAAGGTTATGCCAGGCCAAACTCGCCATGAATATTAGGGAGGAGGTATTGGGGCCTTTGCTTCTTTCCACTGGCCTCTTCAGACATATCTTCTATAGATGGTTTGAACATACTCATTTTACAAACAATAATAATTTTAAAATTATCAGGGGCAAAGTAGAAAGAAAACTTAAAATTTGCTACGATCTATGAACAAAGGCAACTACATATACCATTTTTAGGTATTTTCTTCTATCTTTTTCTAAGCACCTTTGGAAAATAATTAGGATTATACTTTATAAAAAATAATATCATACAATTTCATTTTATATTTTATTCTGTGAACTTTCTGATCCGCACATTACCTTCAAAAACCTGATTTTTAACAGTGCCACATTTCATCATCTAGAGTGACACCTTTCAGTTGCTAGTGAAGGAGGTGGCTGCACTGTAATGAAACCAATGGGGACATCTGTGCATGTTGTGTATTCCCCGGGGAAGATGGCGGGGCAGAGCCCCTGCTGGTGCGTTCTCCACTGGTGAGAACATGCCTCTGTATAATGACGGGCCTGAAGGGATCGCACAGGGAGAGAGACAATCCGGCCTCATTAGATTGTCTCATTCAGTGAAGGATGGGGAAAAGGAAACAGCTGAAACTTGTCCTATCCCCTGTCATGATAACTGCTGAATTTGTAATCCATAAAAAGAACAATGAAAATCTAAATCAATTATATAAATAATTTATGGAATAACCATCATTCCCCTGTAAAAGTAGATCAATACTATATTTTGATCTTAATAGACTAAAAATGATGCAATTTGGCTTTAAATTCATTTCTTCCATTAACCCTCCTCCTAATTTTTATGATGGTCTGTCAGGCACCAACGTGACCTTCAGGTTGCCAGGGTTTCCTGTTTGTTGTAAATGCCAAAATGACAATAAACTTCTCACCCAAATGTTTAAGATTTTATAAAATCTAAACTCTTTTTTAGAGTAAAATATATTCATAATAACAAATGTAATGGTAAGTAGAGCGAGATTTTCATGTTGCAGTGAGTTTTAGTTTCTTCTTCTTCTTTATTTTTTCCTGGTAATAATGGCAGCTGGAATACGCTGACCCGGGTTTATCATTTTCAGTGTGTGACGCTGTTGGCTAACAGGTTTCCGAGTGATACAAATCGCTGAAAGGTGGTGAGTAATTTGAAGGTAGTTATTTTGCATATTTTACACCACCTAATAACAAGGTCTGTGAATAATATTTAGATGGGAAAAAACCTTTTTACATGAAAAAACATTAGTGATCATGTAAGCCTTAGAGTTAAATAGATAATCTCTTCTGAAAGTGAAAATTTAATGGAATGTTAATGTATCTGTTCAAATGCTAGAACAATTTAATGGTTTTTATGAAACATATTTGAAATATATTGTTTGGAAGCAATACTCTGTATTTACATAATGGCCATGTTATATCCTTAATAAATATTGGAGCTATTTGACTCCTGCTGAGCCCCTTTTATTGAAGTTTACCTTGATGTCTAAATTTAGCAGTTGGAGTTGTTTCTGGGGCTGCAATCAGACCTTCACTGTAATTTTGGTTTAAACCATTTTGCATAATTATTTTGAAGTTGACATAATGGAGAAAACGAAAAGCATGTGTGTGGGGGGAGAGGAGAGAGCAAAAGAGAGGGGAGCGGGGAAAGAGAGAGAGAGAGATGAATAGCAAGGCAACATTTGAAAATAGAGTTTGATAGTGTACTAGGAATAAAAATTATTCCATAAATGTTAACAAACAATAATAACAACTCATGCAGGGCTTTAAAAATTATTATGCATTTATTGTCTATCGGTTTTATAGTGTGTAATAATGTCCACAGGACGTACTTCTTTGTTTTTGCTTGTTTGTTTGCATTTGATGATAAGATTCACTTTGCAGGCAATCATTTTGCTGCAGAAGTGAATCTCTGCATTTAAGGTATATGGTCAATATAATACATTTTTAAAATTTGCTTTTTATCTGAGATTGATTGGTATCTTCAGGGACATGGGGAAAATAATAAAGACTAAAAGAAATAAAATTTTGCTAGATTGCTGTGTGAACTGTAATCTCTAGCTCTTGAATGAATAGAGAGCTCTTCTATTTCCATATTTCTTCTTTTACAAGCGAGGTGCCCCATTTCCAGACAGGTTTTTCATAAAAGCTCCCTGGAGGCAGAGTTGATAAGGAGATGTGAGGTCTTTAGACCTCCAGGCTGTTGCGTGGCTAATACTCTGTGAAGATGCACTTGCTCCCTTTTCATTGTTTATCATAAACCCTTGTGTATTTGCAGTTCTCATGAAGCAGGTACTTAATCACATTTTTATTAGCTATTTCTAATAATATGTCAAACATTTTAAAAAATATCTTTCTGTGTTAGATAAAATTATCATTAAAATTCATAATCTAAAAACAGTTTTTCCCAAACAGTATGTTATACATGAAGTACCAAATGAAGAAATATGAAATATTTTTTGGCATCCAGGAGTAAGAGCATTACCCCTGATTACCTCAAATCAGAAACTAGGAGGATCATTCAGGTCCTCTTCTAAATACCCCTTGAAATTCTTAAAAAGACTCTGGGTAAGTCCTTTAAGCTATTAGCAGTTGTATTTCTTTATTGCAAAAAGGTGATAATAGCTGTCTTCTGGCTGTTAATCTTTGACCAAAACACTGTGGGCACATTGATTCTACTTTTATTGAAATATTAAGTTCCTTGGTGTGTCTCTGTTCATGACAGGCCTGAATAATTTTTAATATTCTCCCAGCAAGGCTATAGAAGCTAGACTGAAAAATAGGAGAAAATTAATCCTCAGATTTGAATTTTGGTTATTGCTGTGAACTTTTCTTAAGAATTATTTAACCCAATGCAGCTAGTAAAATTCATGCTAGAATTGGATTCTGTAATCCTCCGAGTTGGTGGCTTGCAAAGTGTGTCTCAGCATCATCTGGAAACTTGTTAAAAAAATTGGGGGTTTGGTAGGGTTGAGACCCGCATATTGGTGTTTTAACAAGGTCTAAAGGTAATTTTTATGTATATTAAAGTTCAGAAACTACTGGTATGAACTAAAAGAAAAAATGAATTAAGATAGAATCATAGAAATCAAGCTATCTCAAGGTGGACTAAGGATTTATGCTATTTGGATATATATTTTGATATTCACTCAGGGAGATAAGAGATTTTATCTGAACCCCACATGGGTTGACATCTGAACTTCAATGTATCACTAAAATTGTCTAACAAACTCAAGAGAATTTGATAATTTTAATAACCAAGCATTGAAATACTTAAAAAATCAGAAAGAGAGCATTAAAGAAAAGATAGTCTCACTGAGATGTTTGTATCAGAAATCCAGTAATTTGTTCTGTGCACAAATGAAAACCAAGAAGGGGCGTAGGGCATTCGAAAAGAGGTAGTGCATGTAAAAGATTATGACCATGTTCAACTTGTTTTTATAAATAAAAGTTTGACTTGTTATGAAAACAATGATAGATCTTAAAATTAAGTTTAGGTCTAAAGTTAGACGGATTAACTTCATTTCAAAGTTATTAATTACAAAGTTTATGCTGATAGCAAATTCCTTTTTTGTTGGTTTGTGTATAGCAGAAATAACTTTTTACCAGGGAAAAAGAGTTATAAAAGAAAGTTAATTTGGTACTGACAACATTTTTTATATTTGTAGTATTTTGAAATAGGTAACTGATATGCGCATGATGGAAGGATGATATTGAGAATGTAACCACATCTGGGTTTGAACACTGATGGCCGTATGTACCAGCGGTTCTCAAAATAGTTGTTATGGAGAGGTGGGGGGCAAAGTGGTGAGCTTGTCAGAATTACTTGGAAGTTTTGCATTAAATTACTCACATTCCTTAAGGTCACGCAACCTCTCACCATCCATTTCCCATTGCACCCTTAAAGAATAACTGCCTGAGATTATCCTAAGTCTAGGAAATCTAGTCTTTAAGAATGTCTCCATTATTTGCAGTATTATACACCTGTAATCTTCATGTGTCTTTCCAAGGTGGAAGAAAATATCTTATGTAGGTTAAAAGTCAAGATCTCTGTGAAAATGAAGGGAGTGGGAAACCTCACTAGTTTCACACTTATTTTTTTGTTGTTGTTGTTGTTTCATTGCAGGCTAAGATATCAGAATTTTTCTACCTATAATGGATTATTTTTATTCTTCAAATAATTCTATCTTTCTGATCTTCTGAATAAAGCTTCAAAGAACATGAAAGATGAGACTATAAGAGTTGAAGAGGTTGGAAGGTCTGCCTCGACTAATCAATAGGTCTTTGAAAGAAAGGTACTTCTGAATATGAAGTCACCTATTGATCGCTTAAAAACGTACTATTGCTCCTTTGATTCATTATCATTAATGGAGTGATGTAAGTTTGTTAATGTTCATTTTTTTTAAAAGATGCTTGTTTGTGAAAGAAAATGAAAGTGACCGCCCTAGACCTCTGAGATTGGAAAGCTGGTTATATGAAGAGAGCCTCCTTAGTGTGACCTTGGGGCAGCGGCTGCCAGCGTCCTTCAGCCTCTGATTAACCTCCTCCTGGTGGCTGCACTGCACTCTCTACAGTCTGCTGTGCTTCAGTCCCAGGGACTTAGTGCTTGTCCAGGCTCCAGGCAGCCCCAGTTCTTGCCTGCTCTCTTCTCTGGACCTTTTCTCAGATCGTTGGTCCCTGTCATCATCAGTGTGATCTGGTCTGTCTCAGGTCAAACTAAGTCTTTCTTTGTAAGTATCAACATTATTTCTGCAAACATACTAACTGTGGGGGTAAGCTAAGTCAAGGCACAGTCAGTGTCTATGTAATAAGGACATTGAACTAGCCTGAGGAACATAATATATTCAGAAATAAAATATATGCCACATGGTGGGAAAAAAAAATAAGACATAATTCCTCAGATGACATCAAGCCATCTGCTATGAGGTGCTCTCTTAGTGTCCATCCTAACTTTTGTCACTTCCTCATTATACATTGTCATGATTACTTGAATAGTGTCTCAAAAGTATGTTTTGTAAGAACAGAGTCTGTGGCTGTTTGGTTTGCTGTGTGTGAAATTAGTGCCTGACACGGAAGGGCTTAGGAGATCTGAATGGGAGGAGTTCTGAAGAAGGACTGAACATCACCGGAAAAGGGGAAAGCCCGAAAACACCACCACGTGGTGTAAGGTTAGTCTGATGTAACTTAGAAATCTAGGTAATCTGTGGAACTGCAGCTTTTCTTTGGACAGAGGTGAGGCTGACTGATAATTCCAGGGAAGGAAGCCACAGGAACACAGGCGCTGAGATGAGCTTGTAGGAGTGTCCTGACCTGGCCCGGGCAGATATTTCCGTGAGGAACAGTGGAATGTGAAGTTAGACACGCGGGCTGGGTGGAAGACGAGGGCGTGGAGCAGTGGTACCCCAGAGCTGGTTTGAATTGTTCACATCTCTTCCCACCTTCACGGAATCAGCCATGATGAGACTGTTCACACTATAGAAATCAGCAAATAAAACAAAGTAGGGCTCTGTTCCCCCACCTCCTCCAGCCCCCACATAACCACTTGCTAAAATATATAACCAATCACTCATTGGATATTAGGTTTTAGAGATGGTACTTGTTTTTAAGCTTAAATAATAGATAGCAGGATGAAATAAAAATATTTGTAAAGTTTAAAAGCCACAAGTTGGCACCATCGTGGTATGGAATTATTGTAATAAGTAAAAACTAAAAATATTGAAGCTAATAATTTCAGTTAGAAAGAACACAATAGACCTGATGGTTTGGAAAGATTTGCTTGTTCTGCCATTCTTTGGCCCTAATACATGTATGCTGCCTTGATTTTTTTTTTTCTTACATTCCCTCCTTTCAATGAAGCTCTTTTTAGTCCCAGAAATTTAACTTGTTTTAGAGTAACCTCAAACATGTAGGAAACCGTGAAAATGGCATTTGTAAATTTTATTTCCTTTTGTACTTCATATTTGTATTCTCCTTATAAAAAGAGGAAATGCATTCGAATGTAAATGATACATTTAAAAAGCACATAATATAAAAGGCACAGCAGAGAAAACACTTAAAGCATATAGTTAACCATTATTAACATTTTTTATTATTCTTCAAGAGATAGTCTTATCATTCCAATTTCCTGTTTTTTTTTTTTTTGTTTCTTTTTTTACTTTTCTTTGCAGCATTTACCAGCTTCTAAAAATCACTTTTGATAATTTTATTTGTTTCCTCTTTTTCTTCCTCTGGACTGTAAGCTTCATAAACAGAGGGATTTTTGTGTTTATTGCATTATTTCTAACAACTAAAACAAAGTTGTAAATTATCAAAAACATTCAACAACTGAGTTTAATTTTATGAATGACTGTTTTAACCTCATATTAAGAGATTTACATGTAAAATATAGATTTATATCTTTATTATAATAGGTACTAATATCTTATTACATATATATTTATGTCAATTCCCTCCACACACATACACACATATATTCCACATATACCTGCTTAGAAATGGAATATCTGAGTTAAAAGTATATAAACATTTTCCAGTCCTTTAGTACATAATAATATATTAGTTTCCAAAGACTTTCTAAAAATTTATATTCTTATAGCACATGGATATTTATTTATTTATTTATTCCAATACTAAGTAAGAAGTGTAAATCTTTTCAAATTTAATAAACTAATATTATAAAAATACCTTTTAAAATACATTTCTTTTAATATTTCTTTTTTGGTTACCAGTGAAACTTAGAATAGTTTTTGTTTCCATTATTGACTTATATTTCTGCTTTTGCTAATTGTATTTGCTTCTAATTTTTTAGTGTGTATTAACTTTTTATTAACTGACAAGAACTCTGTATATGTTAACCCTTCATAATTTGTATCACTCTCTGACAGTATAAATTCACCTGCTTTTTGATTCCTAATTTTAAGATTTTATTTTTAGATCTTTATTCTTTTGGCCATTTTAAATTAATTTTGATATAAATTAGGAGAGTAGCTTCAATATATCTTTTTAAAGTTACCTTACCACCGTTGGATGTCCTTGAAATGTTACTTTTAGTATATACTGAATTTCCTATATATTTAGCTCTGTTTCTTATTTTATATTAATTTTACTCAATCTTTTATTGTGCCTCTCATCTAACAAAAATTTGGGGGTATTACTATGTACCGAGCATTTCGGTCTTGAAGTATTGCTAGGACAAGTAGGTCCAAGCCTCTTTAACCCAGGATTTTTTTGTACAGTGCTACCAAGTTGTAGCTGGGCATGGTGGTGGAGATGTATAGTACTAGCTACTTGGGAGGCTAAGCTGGGAGGCTCACTTGAGCCCAGAAGTTCAAGGCTGTAGCTTACCATAATTATGTTTGTTGAATAGCCACTATACTCCATAGTGAGATCCTATCTCTATTAAAAACAAAAAGCAAACAGCAAAAAACATTACCTAGTTTTACCCCCAGTTGGCCTATCCTGTTCCTGTCTAGCTTAGTCTAGTGAATTCAGATTATTTTTAAGGCCTTACCTTTGAGCTTATTACTAAATAGTGCAGATGTGGAGGTAAATACAACATTAAAAACTGATGGGGAAAAGCAATGAGAATGAGGAGAGTAGGCAACAAGGGAAAAAGTGAACATTTTGAGATGGAAATGAAATAATAGTTTATTTCTGACTTTAAAGCTTTAAACAGTCCTGAAAAGAGAAATGCATATTTGAACTCTCTCAGACACAGATTTACCCTAAGTGATATTTTTGAAAATTCTACTGTTTCAGACTTTTCATTCATTTATTTGGGAGAAAATGAATACATAGAAAAACATTTTAGCATCATAAAATTAAGAAATTAATAAAAATAAATATTGCATTTTTACAGCTTACCAATTAGCAGTTGAGAAGCCAAAAATAACTAATCTAGAACTTTGGATAGAGCAATAGGCATCAGAGCCTACAGAAGGACTGGGTAGGCGGTCCAGAAGATACACTTGAACTCGGTCTTCAATTTTCAACCTGAGTTCTTCAGAAAAGAGATCAGAGCATGTTATGTTAAGGTAGAAGATTTCTTTAGGTAGTGATATGGAAAAGTAAATTTCATAAAAGAAAACAGCTTGAACAAATGTTCAGAAACATTACAAAAATTACAGGTTGTACTTGACAAGGTTAAGTTGGCTGATGCATTGAAGTAGTTCTAGTATGTAACTGGTGGGTGAGGACGGTAAAAAATAGAAGCCTGGGCTATTTCTTTGTGTAATAAGTTTGGAAAATTCTGTTGATTATCTATCCAGTGTTCACCTCAACCTGTTTTCCTTACAAATGGAACCCCAATTTTATTCACTGCCATGGTGCACCCAAGATAATGGTAGATTTCCAAGATGGGAAATTCTGGGGGTGTCACATTATACAATTTTTAGTGTCTTTTATTTTAACAAATATTTGTTAGTCTATATTCTAAGCCAGACACTATTTCGGACAGTGTAAATACCTTTTTTAAAACAAAACAAAAATAAATTAGTTCTCTTGGGAAAAAGGGAGAGCATTCAACGCACCAAAAAATATCAAAACTACATAAAATGTATAGTATATCACGTGTTTATAAGTAATGAGGCAAAATGATCACAGAGGTAGAGCGTTTTACTTTTGCTTTGAAATAGGATGATCAAAAAGAGCCTCACTGAAAAGGTGCCATTTGATGGGTGAGTGAGAGGTGAGGAAGCACTCCCTGTTGATTTATGGGGAGAAAGAATTCCAGGTAGAAGAGAAGGTACTAAAACTGTGAGTCAGGAATGTCCTAGTGTGTTCAAGGAACAGCAAGAGCAGTAGGAAAAGAGGTCAGAGAAGTATTATTGAGAGGGAGAATCTCTAGGATACTACAGGCATTCTTCTCTGAGAGAGTGGAAGCCTTGGAAATGTGAGTGGGGAAATGACAGGCTTTGACTTATAATAGAGTATCTCTGATTGTTATATTGAGACTGAAAGGGGTCAAAGTTGATGGCAGTGAGACAAATTATAAAGCTGTTGGGGTCATCCAGGTGAGGCACCAGTTAAATTCAAGAAAGGAGACAGGGAAAGGGAGGAAGGGGCTTAGTAATTCCCCCACCTAAGGAATACAATGTATTACGGTGCCTATTTTTAGAGACGGTCTTGTTCTCACTCAGGCCGGTCTCTAGCCCATGAGTTCAGGCAACCCATGGCCTTGGCCTCCCAGAGTGCTGGGATTACAGGCATGAACCACCGCACCCAGCTCAACGAGAGGGTTTTTGTGAAAGGTTGCACGTACCATGTGACAAAACACAGGAGTTGCAGAAAACTCCTAGTTTGTCCTAAGCTCATGATAAAATGTTATGACTAAAATTGAGAAACCAGCACAAAAAAAGGATTTGGAAGAAACTGGGTTTTCTTGTTCCTGTTTTGGATTTTTGTTTGTTTAACTGATTGTTTTCCTAAAACGTGTAGAAATCAGAGATTTGGCTAGGGACTTGAAACTTTGAGAAAGTTTTCAGATATTCTTGCAGAGTTGTCAAAGTGGCATCTGGATTCAGATAGGGGAAACATCTCGACTGGAGATATGTATTTGGTGCTGTTAGAATAGGAACAGTTTTAAACTTTTGGTACTATACAAGGTTAGCAAAGGGTTTTGTGTGGATGAAGAGCATGAGTGAAGATTACAAAGCTGATCTTGGGGCTTTTCTATATCAAAAGTCCAAGTTGGAGAGAGGGTGTTAACAAAGGAGATTTAGAAGGATCAGCCAGAGGGGTAAGAAGAGAGCCAAGAGAGGGGCATTCCAGATGTCAAGTTAAGAAATTTTCAGAGTATAGAGAGATTAACTATGTCAAATTCCTACCTATGGTGCAAGTGAGAAGGGAATTGAAAATGCTGATTCGATTTAGCAATGTGTAGATCATTGGTGAGCTTGGCAAGAAGCACTTCGTTGCAGTGGTGAGAATTAAAACCTGGTTTCATTGTGATCAGGAGACAATGAGAACAGCAGTATTAGGAACAGTTATGATAACACAACACAAGTCACTCTTTGAAGTAATGTGCCATAAATATAGAGATGTGGGTTTGAATTTTTTTTTAATTAAGATAGAGATATGGCAGCATGTTTATCTGTCCACTAAAATATTGAGCGACAGGGAGCACCATCCTTGGGTGGATGAGGAGATAAGATGAGATCTTGTACCCAAGAGACAGCTGTGGCAAATGTCCAGAGTTGATATCACTTGACCCACTGTCAAGCAGGAACGGGAGTAAATGTGATGAGGAAAGCTTAAAATTTTCTATTGTTCGCTCAGGTTTCTCAGTGGAATATGAGGCAAACCACCATCTGAAATTAAAGACATGATGAAGGCTTGGAGGCCTGTGTAAAGGTTCTAGGAAATATTAATAGTCGTTGGATAGTGTGGAAATGAGGGGACCAGGAAAGGGCGCTGAGAAGGGTGAAGGGTCCTGTCTGTTCTTTCCTGTATGAATTACACTGGCAGTGATGAAGACAGAGTAGCAATGTTTTGATCCTAACGAAACAAGTGTGATGGCAGAGGTTTCATATGAGTGCTTAGAAACATCCTTTGATGCCGCTGGCATCTTAGAGACATTTTACTTTTCCTTACTTTGGGACTTTGTGATACCTTTCGAAAATAAATCACTACTTCATTAGTCCATTAGTCCTTGGTAGTCAGGTCTCTGTTACGTGTGTTCCTGAACTTTGTCCTAACATGTAATCCGGGTTTGGACTTACGTGTTAGATGAAGAAGAGTCTAGTGTTAAAGTTTCTCAAGCAGAGTATAATGCGGCCAGTACGAGGGTCTAGAAGATCACCCTAATGTGGCACGTGGATTTTCCCTAAGTACACATTATCTCTATTTCTTGATAACACTGGTTATGGTTTCACATTAAAAAACCCTTTGCTACCTAATGGAAAACCTACGACTGCTGTGTGAGGCAGAGAGTTATTCAATCAACACTCATTGAAATATGTTATTTCCAGCTTGGTGTTTTCTGCTGTGAAATTATTAGGTGACTGCCATATCCAAAATTGTCTGAGAACCAATTACAGTGGTCGTCACATTTATAAAAGTGAACTTCAGGTTTCCCTGTGGGTTTGGGGCACCTTGTCAATGTTCCTACAGAGATAACTGTCACATTGAAGTTTGACTTTTGAGATAAAAGTTCTGTTTCATCATTGAAGATCCTGAATTCATCCTGATCCCGTGGTTAAGTCCTCTACATAATCATTTCTTGCGATATTCATAAAGTCAGCTTTTAAAACTTGGATTTTTATTTTGCTGTTACGTAAAGGTTAGCAAGTAATAGTATATTTTCATTAATTGTGTTAAAATGCTGTCACCTATCCTCCACCTCAGAGACAAATCAGCCACAGATACGCGTGATGATGCCCCGTGAGTATCTGAAAGCTTAGTGCCAACACAGTTCCTGCAGGAGCGACACATTCCATGGCAGTCAATTAAAGATGAATTTCTGTTAAAATAACCATTTCTTTCTTAAGTAGAAAAATGCAAATCCTCATAATTCTGAAGATACATGAAAGAGACTTTACAAAACATAGATGTCTAAAGCTAAATCCTTGGATAACTCTTATTTCATTGATTCACTTAGTCATGAATATTGATCTTTTGCTTTGGGATAAACATTATGCTAGGACAGTAAAGAAAATAAAAGATCTGATAAAAAACAAGAGAGATAGTGTTCGTAAATGAATGTAAGTGTAAATGAAATCTATTTCGTAAAGGAAAGGAAGAGAACTAAATTTGCTGAGCACTTACTAACTGCCAGTCACTGTGAGCCAGACATACCTGGGACTTATTATATTTTAAATAGTTACCACTCTTTGGCTGCATTGATTACTGCGGGGCCGTGCAGCTGGCATGCCAGCAATAACCGAATGACTCTCTGGTTAAAAATAGTTGAAGGGATTACAAAATGAATATAAAGTAGGCAGCCCTTTGTTGAACAGTCAGCAGTAATCCATATTTATAATGTATTAATACTTGAATATCGTAGCACCTGGAAATATCCGTCTGATGAAACTTCAGTCTACATTTTACCTTGAGCATGTAGGCAATGTACATTTAAGGAATTATTAGCATTTAGAGAAAACGATATGCACCATGTAAATGGTAAGGAGTTCTTTACTTAAACTTAAGCAAGCAGAATAATTACTGGAGGATAAATAATGTAGATTGCTTTATTTTTGATCTAGAAGTTGATTACTTAGTTTATGGACTCTCTTGGCCTCATTCATGTTGTTTTCTTCAACTTCTCTTTTCTTGTCTTACAAATGTTTCTCTGTCTCCTACCACTCTTTCTTCAGAAAATCCTTCAAAAGTTAGAGAAGAAAGTTGAAGTTACTGACAAAAATGAAGTATTTTGTTGCTATCATGTTCCAAGCGTTTAAATAACATGGATGTGGGAGCTTATTGTTAGTTGTATAGATTTTTTGCAGGGTCTTTTTTTCAATGTCCTAGATTTTGAATTGCTTTTCCTATTTTAGAAGCCTATTCTATCATGTATATGAAGAAGGAAATTGTCCTGTGGGATATGACACACCTTCTGAGTATGGGAAGCTGGACGATTTTATTAGATGACCTTTGTTTGGGGGTACTTTCAAATTTAACCAATAAGAATGATATTAATTTCATTAACAAAAAATAGGTTTAAAATTTTTAAATGTCTTGGTAAGAATTAATATATACCCCTTTAATCCTCTGCTGAATCCCCCTGAGTCATAAGCATACATTTCAAATAATATTAGATTTTTTTCGATATAGTATCAAACCACCAGGTATTGCATCCCTGAATTAAGCCCTGTCTTGATGCTCCTCAGCATTAACGTTTACAGACTCCTACCTGGCTCTGAGAGTGGTTATCTACTGTGCATGAACTTTAAGTTCATGACTTCAACTAGAGAGAAAATGAAACACTCTCAAACACATAAATGCTTGCCAAGAAAATATTTCCTAACCAATTGTCAAAAATGTGGGGTGGAGAGAAGAACCCCAAACACCACTGAGGAACGAGAGGTGGAGAATATAATTTGCACATGAATGGATCAGATTTTCCATCAAGCTTAGAAACCTTAGTGTTTTCCATGACACACAGGTTCCTAAAAAAGATCTTTCTTTTCTTTAAACAACCCACTGCTGATGTTTACAGTACAGAGACTGCTATGGTGCTAAAGAGGCTGAGGCCTCTCAAAAGGTTTCAATTTAGTTTTAGTTTCTGTTTTTCTTTTTTATGGAATAATTTGAAGAAAAAATTTAAATTCCTGGAGTTTTATCTATTTATTGTTAATAGGAAAATGTATATCAGTAAAAGCAACAATTAGATGTTTTTCTTTGTAGTGTGTTCTTGGTATAGAGCATGCACTGAAGTTAAATTAATATGATGAAAGAACAAGTGATGTTAAAGTTTATAGCAGGACGCTGCTGGTGTTTCCATGAATACCCAGACTTCTCTATTTACAGATTAAACAGTTTGAACATAATATTAATTACGTTATATATGTATACATTTATATGTATGTGTGTGTATGTATTTTAAGGCAAGATTTACTTTGTAAGAATCATGGAAGATATTTAGTCTATACTGAGATAGAGATTTGAGATACTTGACTTTTTAAAAAATTAAATAGTGGTACACAATACTTAACAGATAGATTTTTTGGTCTGTGAAATAGAGTCTTGACGAGGAGGAGGACAGATAAGTGAAACAAATAGTATTACTTGAGTTCATTGTCTATTTTTACAGGATTGCAAATTTCTGAGGGACTGTTGAAACTGGACATGAATTTGGGCTTTTTCATAGTTCTCTAGGTTTACGGATTGGTTATCTGACAGCTTCTTGCTTTCATGAAATACATAGTTTTAGTCCCCCCCAAATAGATTTTTTCTTTATATAATTTAGAATGTTTTTGCTAGTAAACAAACTCCAATGAATTGCTTATGTAATATTCTAACATTTGGCAAATTTATATATAAGAAAAATATAGACAAACAAGTTAATCAGTTAGTTAACTATAAATAAAAACTTTTTTTAACAGCCCATGCTGTCTTTTTTTTCCCATATTGCTAGAGAGGTAAAAATCTCTATGAATTTTTCTTTTGCCTCCATTTTATTTCTGTAAAATGTTTATTTTAAAATAGTGTATTCCTGGAAATATCTTTGTATTTATCCTTCCAAAGAACATCTGTCAGTACATGCAATACTTAGAAATCTTCAAGTGTTAAAAAAAAAAAAAAACCCAGAATTACTCAAATCAATTTAGACAAATTACAATTTTAATCTATGCTAATATTGCAGAGACGGGTTTGTCTGACTTTTCTAATCAGTGCTGACTGGTCAGTCCAGATGCAGGATCTAAACATTTCAGGTGGACATAATCCCTTTGAGATCATATTATTTGTTCTCATGCTCCCACACTGGAGTTGAAGTAACAGGGGAGAACATGGCAAAAGAAGAATCAGTAAAAGAGAAGAATAGAGGTGCTAGAATGAAATAAGAAAAGAGAAACGATGAAGATAGAATACCATGAAAAAGACAGGAGCATGAGTATACACATGTCACTTAATAATTACAATTTTAAAAATACTAATTTAAATCAAATGCAGCATTCAAATTCATGTATATGAACGTATAATAATAGGAATAATACACTTTACCAATGCAAGTAAATGTACATTGTCAATGGGTTATATAGAAAACTAATTTAGCCATCTGGGAGGCCTTAATTTCAGATCAAAAAATTTAGTTACTAGGATTCTGCTGGTAATGAATAATTACAGTTTCAACACCGAGAAGTTGACAGGGATTCAGTATTAGAAATAAATACTAAAGGAAATGTTTCGATTTCAAAACATAGAGCATTTGAATGAAGACTGTGGACTCTGGAGTCAAACTGCTTTTATTGAAACTCTAGGCTTCGTCACGTACGAGCTGTGTAACATCACACAGCTCTCTGCACTTCATTTCCTCTTTTGAGAAGGGAGAATGACAATAACAGGAACTGAATTCAAAGCGTATTTGTAAGAGGATGTAACGTGTACGGTATTTGATTGTGTATGTAATTATGGTGCAAGTGATTATGCATAACTAAATTATTGTATATGAGTATACATATCTGATTGTGTACATGTCATAGAACATGTGTATATAATTGTGTATGTGCCTATGACTGTGTATGTGATTGTGCAGGTATGGGCATGTATAACTTTACGTCTGTTTGTGAGCATGTGATGGTCTCCATGTACATGACTGTAGCTGTGTGTGTGATTATGCATGTATATGAGAGTGTGAGCACGCATGTCCAATATATATGTATACGTATCTGAGTGTGCCACTATGTACAAAGTACTCAGAGTGCTTGCCACATGAATATGCTTCTTGGAAGTTAATCATAGCAATAAAAGGTAATTGCATTGGAAGGATGGGGAAAAAAGGAGGAAGGACGGGCTGGGAAAGTTTTAACTATAGAATTAATTTAAGTGAAATTAGCATGGCTTTGTTTGTGCTCAGAGGAGTGAGGGATAATTTGGAGATGGATTAATGGTGATTAACTTATAAGGTGCTAAAAAGAAGGCAAAAGGCACCGTGTAAAACCTCAGAGGGAGGTGAATGCTAGACTCATACATGAGCAGTTCATCAATCCATAATGAGGTAATTATTTAGATCTCTCTTAAACTTTTGTTGAAATTATTCTGGATCCTTTACCCTGACTTCTCTAATGTTGTTTTAAAGGGGGTAGGCTCTCTCCATTCCATTAGTATTTTTCCATGGGTCCATAGAACCAATAAATTCCAAAATATTTAAGTTATATAGACCTGGAGGGAAGCTTCTGGAATTTTTCATCAGTGCTTTAGAATTTTGTTATTTTTCCTTTCTGGAAAATAACATTACATCAAAATTACATTAGAATTTTGCTCATTTTAAAAGCAACATTATATGAGTTAACTCTGCTGACTTGTGAGCTACAGAACTAACCTTGGACAGCATTTTTTAAATGTTTGCACTAGAAGAATTTATGTCACTAGAGTAAATATACAAGTTAAATATACCAAGGGTGATGCACGATTGGTAACTATCTTTGTTTCTTCTACTTGCTGTTCAACTTTGCATATTAAATATTATCTAGACTCTAGATATAGAAGCAGATTCTGTCAACATGTGAAAATGTAGCCCATTAGGATTTTGTGACATACATCCCTTTTCTCCCATTTTAATGTCAATTAAAGTATAAATTATCTATTTCATAGGTATTGCTAAAGGAGTTAAAATAAATGCAATAGATCTTTTGCAAAGACAATCGTGAGGAAGAGGTTACCACCAAAATTTAGGTTTGCTAAATTTTTAGATTTCAGAAACATGTTAAATCCATAAGCTCATGTATTAGTCCACTATGGGTAATATTAGTCTTTTAATTGAAGGCTAAGATTTGTGATTATTTACGCATCTTTCTTTAGAAGAAAGCAAACTATTTCTGAAAATCACCTAAGCTCCATGTCATGCTAATGACATCTGGCAAATGGGAAGCATTAATATTTTCACGTTTCAGCACGGAACAGGACTCAAACTGAAGTGGGGTAACTTGCCCAAGGTATGCAGTGAATCAGTTGGAGAGCCGGTGATTTGGGTTGGCAAGTTGAGTTACCGTCTGAATTAAAATTCAGCCCTGAAAAGGGCTGTGAGAGAAAAGGGTTCATTCAGATATGTAATACTTACTGTAGCTTATACCAAATTTTACTTTTACATCCCTTTATGCCTTTTCCCAGACATGAAAAAATAGTGCCTAGAGATTTCAGAAGCAATTGGTTAAATTTAAAAATAGTTTTCCTCTATTGAACAAAATAAAACAGATTCGTTAGCATTTGACAGAGATGTCAGAATGAATGTTAAATTCTAATTCATTTCAAAAACATCATTGTGCAACCTCCTAAATGTTTAGAAGATATATTTACCTCTCCTTTCAGAAGGTGTCGACTTGTACCCATTCTTAAAATTGAAGATTTCTGAAGAAGTCTGGCTTATGTTACCTTACCTGATCTGCCAGAAAGTTGAAAGTTCAGCTTTATGTATATCTCCTGGATCAAGAATAATTCAATACATAATTCACATATTGACACTATTGTGGTAAATTCCTTAAAAATCTCATCTACTATTAGGGAGTAGTAATTTAGAATCTCATGTCAGACTCTGGACCGAGAGAGAGCATGGGAAGCTCTTCCCCTGAGTGATGTGAAGATTCACCTGGGAATAGAGCAGGTACTGAGGACGGAGTATGTGGTGGAGCTAATGAAGGTCACTTGAATTTCCTGGTGAGAAGTTAGAGTAAATTGAAGGAACTGGTGGAAAATTTTATTTAAGAAGGTGAAAATAAGCTGGGCCTTAAAGGAAAACTATGACCCTTGAACAGAATTGACAGATTTCAGCTTGCATAAAGAATTCCAAATAATAGTTACTGGCTTTCCAGAGTCATGTTAAAGATTGTGAGGCTAAATCAATACATCAGAACATTACCTTTATTGACAGAATGCAGTTCTTATTTGAGGTCAAAACATTACTTCCTACTCATACTCTCTTAAAAGCTAAGCCATGAGGCCTGTCTGTGGAGAGACGTGAGCAGATGGAACAGATCCTCACCTAGACAGGTGCATAGAACCTCTGATTGACAACCAGAGGTTGGGATAGAGAAATCCAGAGACAGTAAGAATTGAAAAACAAAATGTTCTTTTTCATGTGAACAGAGAGGGAAAGAATAGAGAAGAGTATGTTCCCCTTAGAGCGGGTGAATTCCAGAGAGCAAGAGTCAACATTCTTAGCCATGCATGAGCAGTGCCCTTTATCTCAACCTCACTGAGCAAATATGTTTTTCTCTATTTGTGGGAAGAAGTAAATGAGGGTTTTGGACCAAAGTTGTGTCTTTCCTATTATTCCTATGACTATCATTCTTTCATGTGTTTTACAAGTTTTGCCTTATGACCTGGATTCAAATTGTGACTACAACCTTGACCACCATTTACGGTGGATTAGAGAAATCCAGAGACAGGTGGATTGTCACCACAGCTCTCTGAGCTTCAGTCTGTTCATGGGTGTATTGAGTTTCACACTATCTGTCTTTCTTACCTTACAGAGTTTTGTAAGGCTGAACGATAACAATGGAAACTTAAAAACTGATTAAAATTTTAATCTTTTAATAGCAGTCTCCCACCTTGTTGGGACTGGGAACTTGTTTCATGGAAGATGGTTTTACAGTAGACGGTGGGGGGAATTCTTACAGGGTGACTCAAGTGCATTATATCGCCACCTCTGATCATCAAGCACTAGATTCTCATAAAAAGGACACAACTCAGATCCCTCCCATGAGCAACTTATAGTAGGGTCCGTGCTCCTATGAGAATCTAACACCAAAGCTTATCTGACAGGAGGCAGAGCTCTGGAAGTGGTGGGAGCAATGGGGCGCAGCTGTAAATATAGCCGGAATTTCACTGGCTCAGCCCACCACTCACCTCCTACTGTGCGGCCTGGTTCCTAACAGGCCAAGGACCCCTACTGGTCTGCAGCCTGGGGTTTGGGGACTGTGGTTTTATAACATATCTGAGGCAATTAAAGTGTGGTAGAAAGTCGTATATTACCTAATCTCTAGTTAAGAAATACGCTTTCCAATAAGAACGTCACAGAACTCCATTCTGTATCCACCTCAGAACCATTTTATATGTTTGCAAAGGTCATGGACAATGATGTATCCAAATTAATCTGGATACCAGTCTGTGTTGCTGGTGACATACTCAGTGCACCATCTAGCAATGCACAAGTGCATGTTATTTCGGATATACCATTTGCAAACACAGAATATTAACGAAAAATGCAAGTTTAGAGGGCCAGAGTTATACTTAACTGAATATTAATATATGTAGAAGTTTGGGTTTGGTATCTATATTTCCTTTTTTATAACTAGAGAAAAAAGTATTATGAATACTAATCTTGATGGTAAGTCTTTACTAGTTATCTATTATGCTGGCGTTAGAGAGGACAGAACTTATATAGGCGGTTATATGATGGTGTTGAAATAGAACATATCGCTCATTTCTGTATTTCATAGCGTATTTGCCACTATTTATATTGGTGACATTAAATTATCAGTGTTTCAACTCTGAAACTCTCAACCATGAGCTGTATATTCTTTTAACAACTAGCCTTTATTCACACCTCTATTTTTAGTAGATATTGTTTAATCTTGAAGGGTAAAAATCCATAACACAGTCATCCTTCTTAAGTCCAGTTTGAAAACACATTCCTAAGAAAATACTCATTCTCCCCCAAGGTATACTTTGGACACTGAAATACTGACTTGGAAACATGGATAATTGGCATTGTGTAGCGCTCACAAAGAATTATTTTGTAACTACATAAGATGGTGTCGACTGTGCTGTATAAGCACAGCAGGCTGCTAAAGTATGAGTCTTATTTTGTTTTGAAATATTTTTCAGTAACTTAACTAGTAAATATCTTTTTTAAAAAGTTGATCAGTATAATAAACTGTCATGCACATCCATTTCAAACACAACACACACTCATCATTTGTCATTGCAAAATTACATGCTATAAAAATTTTACAGAAAGGAAGTTTCAGTGACAAACGTACTCTGTCCTTTGCCTCATTAATGATTGTACTTTTGGAATTTGGAAAATGTGTCTTGTTTTCAGACCCTGCTCTTTATCTTATCAGGAAATATTAAGAACGAGGATCTGTCTGCCCTAAACAATGTGGTTCCTGTTAATCTTAACTTTTTACTTTCCAGGTCCATTTGTGACCCGATTAATAGTGTAAAGGGCAGTGGCTGACCATGACTTTCCTTGTTCCCTGGAGACCAGATCACTGATGACCTTAACATCTTTCCTTAGTAGGTAGAGGTTAGAGGATCAAATGTATCACGCCAATGAACATGTGCCAGGGGAGTCTATTTAGTGCAGCCTTGCTTTGCAGCAGCTATAGAACTCATAAGAGTTGCTGGGGTCACCACTACAGGGATTCTGCTCTTTGCTGTGCCCTAAAGGCAAATGTCAAAACTTAAATGCTACAGCAATGGCAAAAAAAAAAAACCACAAAAAAACCCAGAGTGAGATATTGGGTAAGATGCTCCCATTTTCAGGGGTCACCATTACCCTGGATCCAACTCCGCCTTTCATATTGTTACACATATTCTTAACAGTAATAAAGGTTTTCACATTGAATTGATCAATTATTTGTTAGATTTATTATATTATTTTGGGCAAACTTTAGCCAAAGATAAGGATCTAATGTTTGTAGCTGATCAGCTGATAGAAGAAGCCAATGTCGTCTATAAAATTACCCAGGTGATACACAAATATTATTGTAAAATAAATAAAATAATTTTCTCATGATGTTTTCTTGTTCCTCATAGACTCTAACTCATTCTGAGACTATTTACAGAGCAGTTGGTACAGAAAAATAGTGAAAATATCCAAATAATCAAAAGAGTAGCATTACAAAGATTATATTTATTGGTGGTATTCTCTTTTAATTTAAATATTGTTGCATCTTAACAGCATTCTTTACTAGGCCAAGTTAGTTCTAAGGACACTATAATTTATTTTATATTTTACTTTACTTATGCCTTATTTCCTCTTGGAATTACGTTCTCATAACTTATAGTATTTTATAATATATATTTTCTTATATCATGTAATATTTTTGTTATTCAATGATGGAATTTTAATTCACTATAAAATCACAAAATACTTGCCGTGGTCACATCATTGTCATTGCTCACATTATTATCAGAAATTAGGAGAAGAAATGAAATCTAAATGACACCTCTGTGACAGACAGGAAAAAGCAAATTGTTATCCCTTCTCCCACATACTACACAATACATTATTTCTGCCTAGAGATGAATAGGGCTCTTTCCTTACAAGATGAAGCAATTCTCCAGTGGGCACTGACTGAATGTTTTTATAATTTATCTCAATTCTGACACTACCTGAAGATAGCTTCTTATTCTAAAGTTGGAGACTCATTCCCATAAGACTGCCCATTACTCCAGAAGCCAAATGCAAGCCTCAGATTGTGACTTGTACTTCCTTCCAACTAGGGAGAAATTGGAGATATAACAGCCTTCACTTTGGGTTCAATTAATTTACTAGAGCAGCTCAGAGAACTCAGAGAAACACTGCTCGTTTATTGTGAAAGATATTATAAAAGATACAGACAAATAGCCAGGAACAGAGAAGCACGGGACAAGGTCTAAAAGGGAAGAGGTATGGGGCTTCCATGTTCCCTCCAGGAATTTCCACATGTTCAGCATTCCAGAAGCTCTCTGATTCCTGTTCTTTGAGGTTTCATGGAAGCTCCATTAGGTAGGTGAGATTGATGATATCATTTGTCATTGCTCTTTACTTCAACCTTCAGTCTCTCTCCCCTCTCTGGTGGTTCTGGGGAACCTGAAGATACTATGATGTCATTTCAGGACTATGTAGATAGAGGCCAGACAACAAAGTTAAAAAAAGAAAAAAAGAAGAACAGCTGATTCATGCTAAACAAATGGGGCTGAAAGTTCCAACCCTCTAATCACATGGTTGGTTTCCCTGTCAACCAGCCCCCTCTATGCAAGAGTCGACCTCACCAAGAGTCACCTCATTAGAACAAAGATATCCTTATCTCCCAGGACATTCCAAGGGACTTAGGAGCTCTGTGTCAGATTCTCCTACTATACAGGGAGCTACAGAGGTCTCAGGAGCTCTGTTACAGGATAGGCTCAAAAACAAAATTCAACAAATGATACTCCTGGTACGGCTATCTACAAGGATTTTAGGGGCTCTATGTAAGTAGCTGTGCGAGACCAAACACATATTTCTTCTTATATCACACTATCACAGCCCTGCATACTAAATGTACTGAAATATGGATTACCTGACTTTTAGGGTCAGCATACTTAATAATTAATTTCAGAGATATATCACATTTTAATTCTGAATAACAAATATCTAAGATTCTCAGGGTAGGCTTTATTTCAAAAGCCACTTTGTTCAGTTGAGCTACATGGAACCACATGAATCCACATCTGACTAAAAGGTCATTGGAGCCTTTTGAATATAAAATAAGTAGGAAACTCAAAACACGACCAGGACAGGAATATGTGAGCCTGGTTAGCCTCAAACAGAAACTGGAAATGGTATTCACTAACTGTGATGTTAAGATTACTCTGATGTCATTTCAGAACTATGTAGATAAAGGCCAGACAAGACAGGGGAAAAAAAAAATTAAAAAAAAAAGAAGAGCTGATTCATGCTAAAAAAGAAAATCTAAAATAATAAGGCAATGGCTCTAAAGCAGTGACCAGGAAATTACTTTTTGAGTAAGACGCTCCAGGGCAAAAGTCTTTCCTTAACAAATATTGTTTAAGGCAGTGAAATCTGTCTGCCATCATTTCTTTCCTCTCAGGTGATTAAATGCAGAAGAAAAACTGTCACTTGATAGCCACAGAAGCTATTTACTGAAAGCATATTCAATCACCATAAACATTATTTTTACAGCAAGACTAGCAAAAGATACTATGGGGGTTCCTATAAAACATTTTTAAAAAGAAAAAATCCGATAGCACCATATATTTTTATGAGCGTTTCAGAGTGATCTGTATGCAGCTGTTTCCCCAAGTCCTGCCTGACTTTGCAACGTCTGGTTTTGGAGCCAAACGGCATAAAACTCAGCTCCCGCATGTGAGAGATTTCATTGGCTGAAGAATAGGTTCAGGAATTGTTTTGCTGTGCAAGTAAGGATGATTCCGGGTAATCTGCTATAATATAAGCACGAAAGAAATATACCTGATAAAGCATTTTGTTGACTGTATGTGAACAAACAGAAACAAACAGAAAAAACTTCCGATGTTCCCTCAGATTATAATATTCTTTTTTTCCTGTCTCATCCTTTTGAAGATTTGGCCTGAGTCCTTCCGAAGGAAATGGTGGGCACGTGAAAGTCTCCTGGGTTTACTCAAAGGTAAGCAGACCCAAACATAGAAGGTGTATGGTCTGGCATCATCGCAGTTAGCAGTATTCCGAGAAGGATAGAAGTCTTCCCATCACAGGAGAGATGCTGAGGTTGTGGGTCCTGAGACAAAATAGCTGGTGTCATTAATCGCTGGTGGGGCTGGTGAGAGACTTCTGCCTACATGGAGCCGAGTTCCTCTTACTGAAGCAGACTTAAGTGATGCCCAGCTCCTTAACGGCGGATCAATAGTCCCTACATTTCCTTTGGAGTAAGACATCTCCCCAGTGTTCTGCTGTCCCTGGTTTCTCTTCCTGGCACCTCTTTAGTTCTTGCCCATTCCTTCTCAGTGCAGAGGAAGGAATCCCCTCTTTAAACCTTCAGATTTCCCCCTTTCTAAGCAGTAAGATAGAAAGAGCCTAAGATGGTTGTTTTCTTTTTTTCTGTCCTATCATATAACCTCCTTGAGACACTAAGTAAAAAATTCACTTATTTCTTTTTTCAACTGGCTACACAAAAGAATCACAAAAGAAAAATAGCAGAGGCGGCGCCCCACCCTCTATGGTACGTGGCAGGAAAGAGTATTTTTTAAAGCACTTTAGTGCAGCCGAGTTTGAGAACAGGTAGTTAGTTATTTGAATGGGGAAAGAGAAAATGAGAAAGAAAATGATGCAGGCAGGGTGAGGACTCAATATTTTAAAAATCATTTCATATGTAGTTGTTTTAAACCAAATACTACATTTATATAGTTTTTTAAAAGGTTGAATGTGTGAAGAAAGTGTAGGGAAAACACTTGAAGAAATCGGCCTGGGTGAACATTTTATGAGGAGGACACCCCGGGCAATTGAAGCAACATCAAAAATACACTACTGGGACCTGATCAAACTAAAGAGCTTCTGCACAGCCAAGAACACAGTAAGTAAGGCAAG
>NW_003852526.1:961301-1072760 GCF_000181295.1 Otolemur garnettii | reverse complement strand
GTGAAAACCCCACACTGTACCCCAGAAGTGCATTAATATACATAGTTACCATTCAATAAAAAAAAAAATAAATAAAAAGGTCGAATGTGCCTTTGGAAGAAAGTTTCTCACTGCCCAAGGTATTCAAAAGAGGCTGTGTAAGGGTTTGGAATATGTTTAGTAGCACGGCAGGCATGGGTGTGATTTTTACCAGTACCACTACAGGATATTGAAAGGGCAAGATAAAGCTGGAATTCACAATTCTTGTATGTGAAAAAATAATATTACAATCTTATTAAACTCTTGACTAGTTAGTAAGCATTGTCTTAAAAAGCCACATAGCCTTTCCTGTTAAGTGCTTAAAATGAAAGCAATGACAAGTCTGTATTTTTTAAAAGGGAAAATTTGGCTTGCCCGCCCTCCTAGGTTTATTGCAATGGCTCGTCATGGAAACTTGGTCCTGGGAAATCTCTCTGAAGTCCCCCAAGCTTCGCACATTTTATGATATGTATGTAGATTAGACTGAATGAGTGTGTGACATTTCCTGAGCTTTAAAAATTGGCTCAATGGTTTCCTTCTATGACGTCTACTATTGGAATTTTCTTCCTCTTCCACAGTTCAAGTTTTACTGTTATTTAGATGGCATTCAAATCTGTGGCAGCCTCTTCGTTCCCCTAAATTTGTTTCTTTAATTTTCAAATAATTTCTGAATATTCATGATTCCATAGGGAGATAGTCATATCTGATTACTTTTCATATGGGAATTATTTCTTGTGTTTTAATGGCCCCATTCTCTTGTCTTTATATAAGTGTAAATGAAAACAATGTAAGAAACAGATCCTAATTTTAAAAAGTAATAATAATAATCAGGACAATGAGTTATTTTTCATTATATCAAAGCAATTCTGAGATAGCCCTTGGTTATATTTCAAAATCCTTCTGATTGAACTGTCTTGCAAATTTTTTGGTATACTTAAAGTAGAATATATTCATAGAACAAGAAAGCACAATTAAATATTAAAATTCATGAATTTACAAGGAAAATTAAGTAAACCCTAATTTAAAAAGTATAACTAATACCCTGTATAACATTAATAGTATGCATTTCTCTTGAGAATGTGCTGAGGTACTAAAAAATAACTAATAATGGATATAGTACATTAATCTCTGGATTTAGTAGGTATACAGTTAAATTTAAGAAAAAAATTTTAAATTTTTCAGTACCACCCAATGGCACTGAATGAAGGAGAGGTTTTTTCCCCAAAACATTTTACTTATTTTTCATCCAAGATACTAATAATTAATTACTGATAATTAAGTTCACAAATTTGTCATTTTGTGCTTTCGTTGGCAGCACTGTATAAACAGCTGAGGAAGGTTCCTTAATCTTGGTACAGCAGCGCCTCACAGCTGTGTTCGTGTTGATGTGGCGTTGCCTTGCTGAGTGGTGTTCATTATTATGTTTTTGTGTGCCATTGTGAGAATGTAGGAACTTGAATTAAAGCAACAAACAAATATGCATACATTTCTTGTTAAACTCGGAAAGAGTGGAAGTGAAATCAAGGACACATTATTCCAAATTTATGGGGATAAGGCCATGAAGAAAAGGACTGTGTACAAATGGGTAAAATGTTTTTCCTGAGATGAGAGAAAATGTCACTGATGACAGACATCAGGGTGGCCAGGAATGTGCAGAACTGATAAAAAACATTCCAAAATTTTGTCAAGGTGTGCATCAAAATCACCGACTAGCTGTGAGAAGCATACCAGACCAAGGAGCAGCTCACATGGCACTGTCTGTGAGGGAGTTTTTAGCCAGCAAAAAACTAACTCTACTGGAACACCCTCCCTACTCAACTGATATGGTCCCCCAGTGACTTTTTTGTCTACCCAAAGATAAAAAACAATTGAAAAGAAGATACTTTGATGACATTCAGGACATCAAGAGTAATACAACAACAGCTTTGATAGTCACTCCAGAAAAAAGACTAGAATTGCTGTGAATGGCTGAGTGGGCATGGAGATGAAGGTGACTGTAGTGATATTCAGCAGTAGGCTATGTGGCGTTTTTTTCAAGGACAAGTTCTTCAACTTAATTGTCAGAACTGGTCTAACCCCCCCCCCCTTCTATCTCAAAGCCTCTCTCTTGATATATGGGAAAAAATTTTTAGATAGTTTCTAGATTTTTATTTGAACCGAAATACATAGAATTGAAACAATTCAGTAAGAACTCTAAAACTATCTGAAAGTGTGCGTATGTGTGTATATAATTACATCCATAGTTGCTAATATGCTAAATAGTTCCTAAATGGTAATTATAAAAAAGATAAATGTAACTCGTAGGTACCTAAATCTGAGATATTACAGAGATTTTAAATGTAAGCTCCAAGTTTTTGAAGGTCGAGCCATCACACAAAAGCATACTTGTATAAATGAAAAGTTAAGATGGGTTTATTTTTATAAATAAATTGACTTTTCATGTTTTATTTTTCTTGAAAAAGCCACGACATGTTTCCAGAACTATTATGACCAGAGGCTGTTTTGGGAGGGATGGTGTGCACACAGCCTGTGTGCAGAGTTAGGCTGGTATGCCTGCTATTTTGTTCTCTGTAGGAAGATTTTTCTTCAGGTGATTGAACCATTTTGATTTGACCAACACAGGCCTGCACACTGAGGGGTGTATCTTCCACCGCCTCCCCTGGCAGGTATTTTTTAAACAGCTAGGTAAACAAGACCGTTAGTTGTGAAATTCCCAAGAGTGTTTGGTTTGGCTTCCATCACAGAAGTGTATGTTCTGGGGATATTTTGAGAACTCTTGGCAATAATCTAAAATGACTTCAACAATTGGGACCAATTGTCCTTCTCCATTTGCTCAAATGAATATGTGTCCCTCCAGCTTGTCCATGAGAGTCCCATTCACCTTTGATTTTCTTAGACTATTTCTCTGATCCCTTGGAATCTTTAGCTCACGTCTCAATTCTGCTACAAGTAAAAATTCATTAATATCTACAGGCATTTAGAGAACTACATGAAAATCATCCAAAGACTGTTTAGCTAAAGGAAGTATGAGATATTTTTATTTCCTCAAAGAAATAATCATCATCATCATCATTATTATTGTTATAAAATAGAGAAAATGTTTTGGAGTCAGAGATTATAAAAATCTATATTAAACTTCCAGAAGAGTCACCATTGTTGGCCACTGAAGAGTCTTTAGTTATGAGAGTAGATGTGCTTCCTTTAACCGGCTGTATCTGAACCTCTGTGAGTGGGTGGACATCTCTTCTGAAAGAATTAAAAAGAACCCCAGATAGAGTCCAGGATAAACCCCAGAAAGACATCGTCAGGGAACAATGGATAAAGAAAAACATAAATTAAGAAAAGCCTGATGTCTGTATTAAAAGCGTGAAAATTAGTAAATATGTATGAGAACAAAGGTTGTCGGTGAGTAAATGGGAATGATTTCAGCATCAAGAGTGCCTCAGTTATGTGTTAAATTCACTTTATACCAGAACATGCACTTATACTCACAGTGTATGTCTTAGAAGTAATCTCCAGCATCATTTTGGGAGATAATCTAATAGAATTCTTTATGTGCAGATGAGAAGATGTAAACCCATCGTGGTTAGGTCATTTTTTAAAAGTCTGGAGGGGTTATTGCTCATGCTTCCTGTTCCTACAAATCAGCCTAGACCATTTCACAACCCTGCTCTGTCATCGTAATTATTTTCTTGTATACTTAAAAGAAATTGTATTTTTCATTTTCTTTTGAAATATATTAACAAATGCAAAGTGTTTGATGATGGAATATCCATTAATTAGGCCAACTTACACCAAATTCTCATTTCCCTAAGAGAATATTTTTACAAGAGTTTTTATTCCCTCTTCTTTCACTTCCCTTTTTGAGGTTTTTCTAAGAATGAATATTTAAGTAGTGTCCTCTACGTGATATGCTCCTAAAAGAGACAGACGCTGTGACAACTGTCCTCCTAAAATCCAGTGAAATAAAGGCTGCTTAAAAGGTTTTAAACTTCTCTTTTGTATTTCACATGATCAGAATTCAGCCTTTCTGAAGAGGACATCTATAGTGTTGCTTTCCTGGGGCTGCTGTAACAAAGTACCACAAAGTGAGTGGCGAAAACATCCAGAAATGTTTTCCCTCATAGTTCCGAGTCTGAAATCAAGATGGCAGGGGTGTTCCTTCAAGTCCGGGAAGGAGTTTGTCCCGGGCCTCTCTTGTAGCTCCTGGTAGCCTCAGAGAGGCCTTGGTTTCCTCTGTCTTCAAATTTTTCTTTCTGCATCATCATATCATCCTCTCTCTCTGTAATCCCTCTTTATCCAAGGACACAGTCATACTAGATAAGGGCCAGCCCTGATGACCTTATCTTAACCTGCTTTTCTGCAAAGACCCTGTTTCCAAATAAAGGCACATTCCCAGGTGCTGGAGGTTAGGACTTTAGTGTCCTTTTTGAGAGGACACAATTCAGTCTGTAGCAATGTCCTCAGCTGGGTTAATGATCACTTAACAGCATCGCATATTCTGATATTTGTAGAACCTTTTATTTGATCATTTCCATTATTAAACATACTCAATATCTTTCTTCATTTATATTTTTATCCCCCTGTAGTTGAAACTTCTTAAAAAAAAAGAAGTCTACTCTAACTTATGGTCCCTACTGCCACACCTCACACTCACTTTTCAACCCATGGCATACTATGATTTCACATTACTTCAAACTGATGAAACAACTTTTGATCTGGTTAACAATGATCTCCATTTTGCTAATTCCATTTGAGAGTTTTTTCTGTCCTCAATTAGCTTATCTTTTCAAGATTATTTTTCAAATAATCAATCAGCAATGGGCCATGAGAATTCCTGGACATTCTTCCAGGGAATGCTCTGAATGCAAGGTGCTTACTCTTCTCTAGTGGGGCCATTTCTTGGGGTTGTATTTTCAGAAGGCAGCCGTGAGGAATAAAGTAATTCTTCTCCAGATGAACACTGTAGTTGCTTCCCCTTTACCAGGAAAGTGGTGAATTTCCCCAGCGCAGTGTTCCTGTCTTATAAGCCAATCCACTGCATCTGTAGTCATCCATCAGGGGACTCTGAGTCATTCCTTGGGACTTGAAGGGCATGGGGAAGCAAATCAAGCAACACCCTGTCCTCTGACTTACTAATTTTGCTGTAATAAAGATCTTAGTCTCTGAACCAGGAGTCATATGCCTCCTGCCAGTTTTCTTAAAACGGTAGTAAACGAGTTTATTAGAAGGCAAATGGGGAAATTTTCCAGATCCTTTTCAGTCCTTCATAATCATGTGACATTATTTGACATTCTCCAAGTGTCACCTCCCTTTTTGGTTTCCCTTGTAAACAGTTTCCTTTCTACTGGGTCATCAAATCCTAGAGTTTCTTAAAGCCTTATAATAGGCATTTTTAGAGTCTCTGACTACAAAATTTCAACATATCCACAGTTCTAGTTTTCCATGGTCAGACTCAGACTTATTTCTCTAACCCAGACCTCTTCTCCTACATATCAATACATTCAGCTATTGACTTGACATCTCACCTGGATATTTTGAAGATATCATGAATTCATGATGTATACAACTGGATTTCCAATCTTCCTCTTTGATCCTTATTCGCTTTCACTATTCCCTCTCACAGTGACCAGAATCAACATTTATCCATTAACTCGAGTCATCCTCGTCTGTATCCCTAACTCTTCCTATCTAATCTGCCACCAAACCAATTATCTTCACCATCCTAACACGAGTATCCATGGAATCCCTTTATTGTTCCCTTCACTCTGTCCTCAGCTACTGTCCAGTCGGCCTCCTAACTTGTCCCTGTATAGTCATTCTGCCCTCCCTCCGATCTGCTTTCCAGCTGAAGCCAGAATGAATGATCACTTTAAAACTCACATTGTTCAGTTAGACAGAAGGAATACGTTCAAGAGATCTATTATACAGCGTGGGGACCACAGTTAATAACAATATATTGTGTACTGGAAAATTGCTAATAGAATAGATTTTAAATGTTCTCACACAACAAATGATAAATATGTAAAGTAATTTATATGTTAATTCGCTTGGTTTGGCCATCACACAATGTATAAGTATTTCAAAACATAATTTTGTGTACTATAAATATATACAATTTTTTATTTGTCAATTAAAAAATAAACAAAAAGACTCACATTTTATCACGTCACTCCCTCCTACCTTTGATTAAAGCCTGCTTAAACATTTCATTTACTTTGGTAAAATATTCTCAGTTTACTGCTGCTTATTTTATCGATCTTAGGTCAGGTAAATCTTTCAGCGACTTTGCAGTCAGATTTGGATCCGTTGTTACATAGTCGGATATAAACTTGTTGCCATTCTGCAGAGTACTTTGCTAACGGACGTTCTGTGTCTTTAGTGTGACTATTTAATGAATGTCTGCGTCCCTTCCCAGATATTAATCTCCAAGAAAATAAAGACCCTGTTTGAGTTAGTTCATATCATATCCACTACAACTCCAGTGACCAGTACAGTGCTTGTTCCAAAATTGGTAGTCAAATATTTTTGAGTAGATAAAAAAGAATGAATGCTTTGAAAAAAAATAACCATTCATTTTTTTCTTTCTCATCTTAGAATTTCTGTTGTACTTCAGCTAACAATTCAAACATAAGGTAACATGGTGTTTTAAGGTTGTACACGAGTCCACGTTAGCTCTTACTAAAAATCCCTCATGACTTCACATCACACTTAGAATGAATTCAAATTTCTTACTTTGGCTGCAAAGTCCTATTTGACCTTCCCCCTCGACAACACATGACCTCTCTTGTAGATATATGTATATATGTCTATATATACATAATACATATATATATTCATATATATACAATATATATATATGCTTATATATATATATTTTTTTTTACAATAGAGGCAGAATTAACATTCCTCCTCATTCCCATCCAGAAGCCCACATGCTAAGAATTTTCCTTGATCTTTACATAACTGGCTCCTTTTGCCACTTAGATCTCAACTTAAGTAGCAACTAAATTTCGCTGCTAATCTGCCACTAAGATTTTCCCAATCTTAGTGGGGCAATCATTTTTCCTTGTTACATATATAAATTTGTTATATTTTCCTATGTTTTTGTCCATTCATTTACACATCATGTTCTGTCACCCCCTACACACACACACACACACACACACACACACTCTTTCTTTCTTGTTCACTACTGTATGCCCAGGACTTACAACAGTAGTAACTACATAGCAGTAACTCATAAGTAACTGTTGAATAACTATAGCCTTAAATTCGGAGGTCAGTTATTTTAAACAATGCTTTTGCTTTAGGAAATTAAAACTACTTCTTGCATGACCAAATGTGAAAGTGATATAATTTCTATCACAGGTCAAAGTTGTTTTTTATAATTTGGAGTTTGTCTCTAAATCACTAGGGAATCAGTAAGTCTGACTATTTTTATTTTCTTTGTTATGGCTTTATCTTGAAAATCAGTTGTCTATATTTCTTTTAGCAAAGTGAAATTGAAACAAAAAATTAAACTAGTGTGAGAGAATCTTTTGATAATCCAATTTGCAATCACTGCAGACCCAAAGAAGCCCATGGGTTTCCAAACAGTTTTCTGGTCTTAAAACATATCATTCTTCTGTACTCTGAATATTTAGATTGGAAAGGAACAGACCACACAACCACAAACCCTTTATAATGTTTTGAAAAGTAGAACCTCAACATTTTAGCCACTTTACCTTTAATGTGTGAATTAACTATTTCTCCTTCAGTTGTTCTTGTTCTCTAAAGGTCCTCACTGGATAGGGCATCTCATACATAGCTCATCTGCGTCTGTTTTGAATTGCATGGTCATAAATTAAAGCTTGAAATAGATCAGACTTGTAAGCAGAAAGCTGACACATATTTAGAAAGAAATTAGGAAAAAAATACCTTCCCCCTTTTTTTTGTACTGTAACAACAGGAAGAGAAAATGCCCCTCAGATGCAGCGCAGAGCTCCACGCTGCACTTATTCCCAGCAGGTGAAATGAGTCGTCAGTCCTCTTACACTGTGGAGTGCTTTTCTGATTTAGGAGTGGTCTTTGAGGGGTAGAGTTATGGAAAATTTTTGAACATTTGAAATTATTTCCGTGGGTCGTGTATTACTGTTCCCCTTTACTATGACATTGCAGATCCATTGTGTCCAAGAGCACAATATTTTAGATCCCCACTTCTATCTTTCTCTAGTAGTGTGCCAACTCTATAACTTAGTTGCCATCTCCTCAACCCCTATCAATGACACTCTTCAATCCCATGAACAAATTCAAGCTAGTGAGGAATAGCTCACTTGCCATATATTGCTCTTTCAGAAAGTGTATTTCTCTTTCAACCAGGGGCTATGGGCTCACTCAAGAGTGTGAGGTTAATCATCTTCCTATTTAAGGTTATTTTTGTGTGTGTGTGATTAAGAAAAAAAGCAGTTCAGCTTGAATTAACAAAAATGGATTAGGATGTTAAGTTCAACAACCACAGAGTTCTGTGGAAAGAAAGGCTGCAATTTGACGAACGTATTTAATAGACTAATAATTTTTGAAATGTGTGCTTCCAAAGGGTATGAGGCGCACAGGTGACAGGTAAGCAGCTTGGTCACTTCAGACATGTGAAATGTAGTCACAGTCCTGGCAGCAAGGTGCTAAAGAAAATAAAAGCTAAATCTATTTTACGAATATTAGTAAGTCAAAAAGTAGCAATTATAGGATGCAATCATCAACCTCTCCCCTGGATAATTGTTAGAGCAGTTTGCATGAACCAAACTCCACATCGGGCTTATTCTAGTGCAGGAGAAGTTTAACATTCTAGAAAAGGATTGTCTTTGGAAGAATCTGGTCTACCAAAGAATAAAAGAAGTCACTTGCTTAAAACTCCAGACTTATGATTCTTTAATTAGAATTATAATGTTCACTATTCCCTATCCCTCCTGTTAATTTTCTGCTACGGCTCAGATATAAGTGGGGATGAAAAGATTACATAGCAAAATATCCATGAGTCAATAATCTGCTTGGATAAATTAAGCAAAATAATATTTGTTCAATGAACAGCACGTTTTTGGTCAATAGTGTTTTATAAATGGCAGCAATTACCTAAAAATAGTATTAGTATTAATATTAATAGAATGTAAACTTCTACAGCCATGGGTTGGGCAGTAGAGTACAGTTTTACTTTTTAGAGTGAGTCAGCAATTGTATTTTTGATAAACAATTGAATAGTCTTCTAGTCAGCATTCAGTCTAAAAGATAAAGTTATATATATTCACCTAATGTCATGAAACTCAGTAAGACAGGGACTTCTGGTAGGGAATAATAGAACCACTTTGCTTTAGGGAAGAACATGAGAAATAGAAGTTGCTGCTGGTTTGAAACAGTATGAATTAAAGGTAAATAGGTGGTGTTTAACATATACAATGGGTGGTGTTTAACGTACACCGGTTAACACGTATATGAGTACCTGTTGTACACACATGGATTAAGATTCATAGGTGGACAGGTACATAGATGTATAAACACACTGAATATATTGGTATCACGGCAGCTATGTATCTTCCTCTAATCCTGATAACGACTCTCCAGGATGACTATTTCCTTAGTTTATATTTGAGAAAACTAGGGCTTAAGTAATTTCAGTGAGTCTTAAAGCTGTATATAGTTCTATGTTATTTCAGCGTTCCTGAAATAACAGTGTCCTTTGGTCATGGACTACTTTACGAAAGTAATCAGAAGGTAATTCAGGATTCCTGATGGAAGAGAGAGTATGCATGTGTGTGAAGGCCCGGTGTGCTAGCTTAGGAGTTAGACATTCCTAGGTTTGATGATAGCTTTGTCAGATATGACCTAGAATATCCTTGGTTAAGATAATGAATTGTCATAAGCTTTAGCCTTCTTATCTTTGATAGTGACTGATGTTACTTCTTAACATAGTGATGTGAAGGTTTTGTGAGATAAAGTGTGCAAATTGCTTGGAAAAGAGTCAGTCATAGGCATTTGATGATTAAAGAAAAAGGCCTCAAAAATAGTATGTGGTTTCACTTTATCAATTGATAGCAACTGTTGCTTGGTAAATTGCTTGTTGATATGCCATAATGAGTCCAATTATAAGAAAGTAATTATTTTGCCATGTGTATTATGTTACAAGGAATAAAGAACTACTTATGATTAGCGAGAGTTATTAAAAACTAATAGACTTTGAGACATCTCTTGTCACTCTGTGTTTTCTAATACTTTTCATAATTGATTGCCTGAAAGAGTCTTTATCCTTGGTTACTTTGCCAAATAATATGGACTCAATGAAAACTTGGGTAATAGTCACAGATTATGGCGTTTATGGTAGAAATCATTTAAAATTTGACAAAACATAATCTTTGTACTATACAAATCTATAATCTCTGTGTTTTTTGTGATTTAAGGTTAAATGATATACACTTAGGAGACTATTTTCTATAAAGTGAGAAAATAAATATAACCCACACTATTTCACATAACTGTGTCATCTCAATTTCCACCTCCTTTGAACTATATTTCTTTCTTTTTTTCTTTTTTTTTTTTGAGACAGAGTCTGACTCTACTGTCCAGGCTACACTACAATGCCTCAGCCTAGCTCACAGCAACCTCAAACTGCTGGTTTAAGTGATCCTCCTGCCTCAGCTTCCCGAGTAACTGGGACTAGAGGTTCCCACAACTTGATGTCCAGACAACTTTTCTATTTTTTTAGTAGAGACGGGGTCTCCCTCATGCTGGTCTCCAACTCCTGAGCTCAAGCAATCCTCCCACTTTGGTCCCCTAGAGAGTAGGATTTCCGGTGTGAGCCACCATGCCCTGCCATATCTCCTACTTTTTATTAGGAAGTATTCAGGGCTTTTTTAGTAAATTATCTGAGGCCATGGAAAGACAGAAGAGTCTCGGATTATATTCTTCAGACTCCCCATCCCATGACCTCTTTTCGTTCCACATCAAGATATTTATCACAAAGAATTCTTGCAAAGTTGATGTTCTATGGAGTTCCTTCTGATTCTCCTTCCTGAGCTGTGCAGCAGGGGTATCTAGGACGTAGTAGGTATTATTCACCCACAAAACATAAAACTGGGCGATGGGCCTAGGTTTCTTCTCTAAAAGCAAGTAGGGTTTAAGTCTTCACAAAAAGAGAACGCAGAAGAATCCCACAGAACAAAGTGGCCTCTTCCAGCTACGATGATCCACAACTCATTCCTGTTCCTTTACCTGGACCTTTCAAGTGTCAGTAAGCCTTTAGAATTTATGTCCTTCTCCCAGGGACATCTGTTTTATTAGTAGATATAAAATTTCAGTGTTAGGAATCCACGTCAATGTTTCTCTTTGTGAGAAAACCATGTACATTCTTTCATTAAAAAAAAAAAAAACACTGTATGTTCTTTTTCTTACTTTTTCAACTTGCAGAGACTGAAAAAATATTATATTTTATCAAAGATATTAGCAAAAGAAAATATCAAAATATAGTATAATAGGAGAGAGAGCAATTTGTATTTGAATTCTCATGCCTCATGCTGGATTCATTTGCATAATTTGAAGTTTGTGCTCTGACTCAGGGCTGATTTCTCTCAGGCCCTACATGGCATCCGAGAACATGCTGATTTTTAATAAATAAAATGACTGAAGTCATTATGTGTGGATGGAACTGACAAGACAGACTTGCCTTTATTTGTGCCTCCTTTTATCGTCATTTCTGAAAATTTGACATTTCAATTCATTCTTGCTCTAATGTTCTGTACAGGGTGAGCTTCACATTTTATATTTCCTCTCTAGAAAAGGAATATTTAGGGTCTGAGTGCAGAATTTGGAACTTAGATTCCTTCTATTTAAAAGGCCAACTTTTAAAAATCAACATTTAAATCTGACTCACTAGCATGTGTAGAAATAAAGGAAGACCTATCATAGTGAAATGCTTTTGGATTATCTGTCTCGTCTATACTAAGAGTGTTCCAGAATGAACGTTCTTCTTTAAGGAAATTGATTTTAACTTCAGCCTCTTAAGGGCCTATTATCAAATAATAATCTAGCAAAAGTACATAATAAATATCTTGGCACGATGCTTTCTGAATTGTTTTATAGTTTGTAACCTCTGTCTTTTTAGGAAGAAGCCCATGTTGTAAATTTACTAAAAATAGTTTATTGGTCTGAATTGAGTCTTTACTCATTCACTGTTGGCTAGGTAAATGACACACGTTCCTCTGAGTGGTAGTTAAGAATGATACAGTCTCAAAAGTTAAGACAGAGCACATTGGTGCAAGATCGTGTTGGGGGTGAGGTAAGAAATTGTATTGCACCCCCTAAGACATAGATGATTTTTTTTAATTTTCCTTACTTATACATGTATATATTAGGTTTCCACTTGTGCCTTCACAGAATTAAAAAGGCTAAATTTAATGACAATAACAATATTTAACATAAAGACCAAGAACAAAAAAACATAGATTTTTTTAAGTGAAAAAAATCTTTTAGCATCATAGGAAACTATGTATCAACCCAAAGATGTGTACTTTTATACTACATGTGTATTTAATAAAAATTTTAAAAATCTGGATTCTTCACTTGAACTTTAATTTTTTCTTTTATTTTTGAGACAGTCTCAGTATGTTGCCCTCGTTAGAGTGCCATGGCATCACAGCTCACAGAAACCTCAAACTCTTGGACTTAAGCAATTCTCTTGCCTCAGCCTCCCAAGTAGCTGGGACCACAGGCGCCCACCACATGCCTGGCTATTTTCATTGAACTTTAATTTTTAAATATGTTTGGAAGTCTAGCTTGGGGCTTGTAGCTTAGTGGTTAGGGACCAGCCATATGCACTGGGGCTGGCAGGTTCAAAGCTGGCCTACACCAGCTAAACAACAATGACAACAGCAACAACAACAACAACAAAAATAGTCGGGTATTATAGCATGCATGTGGAGGGTGGGTGAGGCAAGGGAATTGCTTAAGCCCTAGAGTTTGAAGTTGCTGTGAGTGGTGATGTCACAGCACTCTAGTGAGGGCAACATAGTGAGACTATATCTCAAAAAAAGAAAAAAGTTTGGTGGTCCAATCTATGTGCATCCTTATCACCAAGTGTGTGTTTCAATGATTAAATAGGGAACCAAAATGTCTGGATGGTATTAATGTGTATTATCTCATAGAGAATAAAATTAAAAAAAAAAAAAAGACTTGCAAGTCTAGGTTATATCTGATTCCCTAAATTTGGAAGAGCAGTGTGTGTGTCTGTATGTGTGTTGCGTGTGATTATTCTGTTTCTTATTTTTAAGCATGCTAGTCTTCCCTTAGGATGAACTTTTAGTCACTCTTGTGAAAGATGACTTGTAGCTCTGATTGCATTAATCCTCCTCCTCCCTGTATTCACGTTCCTTTGCGATATGGACCACTTCTCCAATGGAAAGGAGAAGTCTGTTTCCCCAGCTGTGGAATTTGGGCTCTCCCGTGACTTGCTTTGACCACATGGCAATGGTGACATTATGTTACTTCCAAGAACTTGTCTTCCATAGACCTTTTAGTCTCTTCCTTTGCTTTCTTGGAATTTTTCTGATCATGTGAGAAAGGTTTGTCAGCCTACTGTACACAACTAAGGTGTATGAGATCAACCAGTTGACTGTTAACAGCAACCATAAAAAATGTCCATCCTACCCAAAGCAAGCTACAGATTTAGTGCAATCCCCATCAAAATATCAACATCATACTTTGAAGCACTTAAAAAAATAGTACTTTGTTTTATATGAAACCAGAAAACAACCTAAAGAGTCAATATAGTTTTTAGAAATAAAAACAAATCTGGAGGCACATTACCAGAATTCAGGTTATACTACAAGTCTATAGTGATCAAAACACCATGGTACTGGCAGTAAAGTATAATTATAGGTCTATGGAATAGAATAGAGAAAGTAGAGGGGAATCCAGCCAAAAATCATCATTTGATCTTTGATAAACCAAACAAAACTTCTTTATTTAATAAATGGTGCTGGGAGCACTGGTAACCACATATGGAAGACTGAAATGAGGCCTGCACCCCTCACCACTGACAAAAACTAACTCTTGCTGGAACCATTGATTGATACAAATTGACTCTAATTGGATAAAAGATTTAAATTTAAGACATGATACAAAAATTCTAGAACATAGTGCCAGGAAAATGCTTGACAATATTGGCCCAGGAAAAGATTTCATAAAGAAGACACCCCAGGCAATTTCAGCAAGACCAAAAATAAATAACTGGGATTTTACTGAACTAAAAAAGTGCCTGCACAGCTGAGAGTACCAGGACTAAAGCAAATGGCATCCTTGGGAATGAGCTCATAACTAGAATCTACAGACAGCTCAAATTAGCCAGAAGAAAAGAACAACCCCATTTATAAGTGGGCAAGAGTTTGGAACAGAAACTTCTCTGAAGATGACAGACAAATGGCCAAAAAACACATGAAAAAATGCTCTTTGTCTCTAATCATTAGAGAAATGAGAGTCAACACCACTCTGATACATCACCTAACTCCAGTGAGACCAGCCCACAGCACAGAGTGCCAACTCTGCAGACGCTGGGATGGAAGTGGAGGGAGGGGACACTTCTACAGGGCTAGTAGGACTGGAAACTAAAACAACCTTTATGGAAACAAGTGTAGAGAATTCTTAAAGAACTAAACGTCGACCTTTCATTTGCTCCTGCAATTCCATTACTAGGTATTGACCCAGAAGAACAAAAATCATTTTACCACAAAGACATTTGAACCAGAATGTTTATTGCAGCTCAATTCACAATTACCAAGTTGTGGAAGCAGCCCAAAAGCCCATGAACCCATGAGTGGATTAACAAACTGTGGTATATTGTATACCATTCAGCCATATAAAAAGATGGAGACTTTATATCGTTTGTCTTTACCTGGATGGAGTTGAAACTCATTATTCTTAATAATGTATCTCAAATATGGAAAAAAATTCAATGTACTTAATACTAATATGAAACCAACATACAAACAACTTCACATTTACATGAATGATAAAACACACATATAGTCTAACAAGGAGGAAGAATGAAGAGGAGGAGGGGAGAGGAGAGAAGGGAGGGCAATTGGTAGGAGGAGGGAGGGAAACGGGAAGGATCTCACCTCATGTGCATAATGTGAGGGTGTCCAGCACACGCCCTGGGTGAAGTGCTCAACTACAACGTGAACTTTACCTTAAACTTGAAAACAATGTAACCCAGACATTTCTACCCTCATATTAATTTGAAATAAAAGAAAATGTGATTGAGCCTCTCTTATGCCTTCTAGCCCCAAACTGTCAAATGACTTCATCCATTTGAGAAATCTTAGAAAAGAGCATCAGAAGAGCTGCCCAGATGGGCAACTAACCCAAATCACAGAATTGCAAACAAATGAAATGGTAGTTGTTTTAAGCTACTGCATTTTGTGGTGGCTTTTTATACAGAAATGAATAATTGAAACTCATTCCTAGTATTTGATTTATTGAATATCATTGTCGTGATCCCCAGGCAACAGTCTCACCTTGATTTTTATTTTAAATTACTGTCATACCAATGCATAATTAGCAACACATACTGAGTACTTTCTGCGTGTGGTGTGTTCTTAGGCACCACTTATTTAGGCTTTACAAAAGGAAATAATCAGAGAAGTTTTTGTCCATACATTAATATAGTAATAGAACCTTATAAATTAAAGATTCTTTTTGAAGAATGCATAGAATAATTTGAGTTTGGCACTGCATACTTAAAAGGGCATGTTTGCCAAAGAGGGAACATTAGAAAAGCATGAAGAGAAGCAAAGAAATACCAGAGAAGGAATTCTGAGGAATGAGTTTTCCACATGAGAATGAAGAAAGGAAAGCTTACTGGACTGATGGAATTCTGAGGAATAAAAAGAAAGTAAGGACTCGAGAACCTCAACATTATCTTAAGATTCTGTTAACATGCAAGTGCACAGTTGTGGATGATATCAACATTGTCATGTTCATTGATGTTTGAAATGTTGCTTTTTTGATAAAGTGGGCCGAAATTTCAAACAGATATTCTGTAGGAACAGGACCTACTTTTATGTTGGAAATACTTTCTTTTTACAAAATATTTCTCTCTCAAAGTTTATCACAATCATCAAATAGCTATGCAGTTTTAATTGTTTTAAGTTCTTTTCTTCTTATTTTCATGATGCCCCCCCTTTCCTTTGTCCCAACTTCCCTTTTCTCTTTTACTATTTCAATTTATTTATTTGCCCTTTTTTCCAATAGATATTTGAAGAGCAGTAGGATATCGCAATGGATCTTACTGTTAGTAAACTAGTGTCTCCTTAGCAAGCAACTTAGACAGCATTTTAAGTTAATTTAGGAAATATGGGCCAGAAACAACAATTATCACCCGGCCTAAGAAGCTGATACACAGCCAAAGTTGCTCTTCATAGGTGAAAGTCCTGAGTTAAGAAGAAATTATTAAAAAAAAAAAAAAAAAGAAAAGAAAAGAAATATACGTGGAGCCACATCAATTCACCCAGGCTTCCTCCAAAACCACCTCTCACCCATTTATTCTTTTCTCCTGATTCAGGCAGAAGTTATGACCACTTAAGCCAGACAATTGATTCCAAAGTGGGAAATAAATGTTGCTCTTAATTGTATCAGACGTTAATATCTTGCATTGCAAATAATTGTTATTTTTCTAAATGACTCTTACTGGGCCACTCCAAGTTGATACTTTGGCTCCTCTTTAGAATCAATTTGTCGTTGGGCCATATCGTTCAGCAGCACCACACAGTGAGAAAATGCTGAGATTTTAGTGGCAGATTCCAAAACATATTTTTGATATATAACTTAATATTAAATGGCACATATGTCTATGTGATGTTCTATTATATGAAGCAGATCTTTTTTCAGACAGTATAGAACTTTTCTGGTCGGGGATATGGTTTCTTTCAAGTTACAAAAGCCCCGAAACTATGTAGCATATGTGCGTTATCATTGTTTCCAAATTTAACAAGAAATTTTATTTTGGACAAATAGCAGAAATGTTTTATAGCTGTGCGATGATTGGCTGTATCCAGTAGAGAGGGAAACTCTTACCAAACATTTATGCAAAGAAGGTTGCGAGCACTTTAGCCAGAGAATTGGGAGTAAATTCTCCATGGGGATCTTATGCTTTTGTATGTCTTCTAAGCAGAGGCACTGCCAGCTTTTTGCCACACTGTCTTTTCATAGATATTTGTGTAACAGTCTCAGAAGGTAGAAATTGTGTCACCCTTCAGAGTAAAAAGCAAATCTGTGCATGGCCTTGAAAGATAGAGGTAGCAGCTTCTTTTGGGATAAAGACCAAGCGCATAGAATGCCCTTTATAGAAGGTACTGATCACTAAGCACAGCATCCCTCTCAGGTAACAAAATTAACAAGCATCACCTGGCCCTGTTTGCATCAGGTCCCTTGGGGAACTGTGTAAGCAAATGCTGACAATCTGGCTATTAGGGCACTCTGCTGTGATAAAGTCCTTTGTCTATGAACTCTCTGGGTCAGGGGACTTCTTGTGACTAACCTAGTGGTTATCCTGTACTAGGGTAAGATCTCAGGCCCTCCGTGGTTCTGGACAAAGGACATACTTTTATTATCAGTCTATGCTACAATGAGCATATCCAACCAAATGAAACTTTTGCAGAATTCTATTAAAACACAGGAAAAATAAGAAGTACATAAGTAGCAACATGGGGTGTAGATTCTAGGCAATGTGATTAACAATGTATTATTTCAGCCTCATCCTTAATTGTATGAAATCATTTGTTCCCTGTTAAAGAGGTTAAATCAGGGTTCAAGATGTAGAAAGGAAAATTGTTTGCATAGGCACAAAGTCGCTCATGGAATCTTTAATATCATTCCATTTAGGCATTTTTCTGATTAGCCAAAATACACATTTTTGATCACGCCTTATTCAAGAAAAATCAGATTGCTAATATCTGATCTTAATGTTAATATATATCACTGGTGCTCACTTTTCCATTATCCATCCAAATTAACTGTAAAATTGTTAAAGCACAGTTTGCTAGGTTCTATTTTAGAGTTTCTGTTTTAGTGGGTCACAGCCAAGGCCCAGGAATTTGCATTTCTAACAAGTTGCCAAGTGATGCTTTATTCTCATCTGATAAAACAAATTTGAGAACCACTGATATGGAATGAAGTTTGGAAATGACACATCATCCTAAAAAAGCCATTGTTTAGAATTATACAGGCCTACGTAAGAGCACCAACTCAGCCATTATGCAGTCTTGGGGAATTGATATAATAGCTCTGAGACTCATTTTCCTCATCTGTGCGATAGTACTAAGAAAGGTATAATACCTATATTAACTGGAAGTTGGTGTAGGGAACCAGTGACCTTCTAGATCCTAGAGTAAGGCCTTTTGACAGAATCCAAATTTTATAGAACAAGTCCTTTTAATGGAGGGGTTTGTTCTGTGAAGTAGGATTAAGCCAATGGGCTGCCCTTGGGGATCTGGAGGGGCACGAGTTCACTTTGCACAGTGGATAACACTTAATAGATGCTCAATAATCATATCATAATTATTAAATATATTACAATATTTCAGAGTAATTTGGTTTTATAATGAAGATTCATGAAATAACTCTTTAGATATTTAATCCCATCCCAGTTCATTTAAAATTATGAGTAGAATGGCTTATCAGTATGTCTATTCTATAAAAAAAGATCAATATCTACCTTAAATATTATAGAACTGGCTAAAAATATTTTGATTGGATGAGGACATAATCTCTGATTCAGTCACTGACTTGGACAAATTCTCCCAGGATTTACCAAAATGTCTCCAGCATTTGTATCAGATATTTTTGACTCCTGGAGGCCTGTTACATATTTGTGAATGGTAGCACATAAGTTTGTTTGTATTTTTTAGTTGTTTTCTGCTAACGTTGGACATTATCTGATGATAAAATTATAGTATCAAGTTACTCTGATTTTCCAAAAATTGCTATGAAGTCTGAGAGGGTTAATAAAGAGAAAAGAGAATTGTCAACTCCCCATGTGAGGCTGTTTCATAACAGTGAAGTTTTTTTTTTTCCTTCACTGAAAGCAAAGAAACACTTCTTTTAAATATGAGGAAAAAGATTTGAAAGAAACATTACGTCCTTTGGTATAGAAGAGCTCATTTTAAAATTTCTTTTTGAGTGTTTGTATACACCGTCAGGCATTAGTTAAAGACAGAGATACATTCTAAGAAATACGTCATTAAGCGATTTTGTCATCAGAGAACACCATGGAGGGCGCTCACCCAGACCTGGATGGCGCAGCCGGCTGCTGACCACGGCGAGAACACCCTAGAGGGAACTCGTACAGACCCAAATGACACAGCTTGCTGCATACCAACCAGGCTGTGTGGTGCGCACCGCTGCTCCCGAGCTGCAAGCCTGCCCAGCATATCCCTGTACTGGTAGTGTGGGCAACTTCAACACAGTGGCAAATATTTGTCTAAACATAGAAAGGTGGCGTAAAATATGATACAGAAGATAAAAATGGTACACCTGTATAGGGCATGTACCATACATGGCGATTTCCGGACTGAATGTTCCTCTGGGTAACTCACAAAGTTGTGAGTGCATGAGAAAGCTTAGGACATTAATGAACCCTATTGTAGACTTTATAAACACGGCACATTTAGGCTAAGCTAAATGTATATAAAATATTTTTCTTTCTTTAATAATAAACCAGCAATAGTTTACTATAACTCTTTTACTTTATAAACTTGTAACATTTTTAACTCTTTTAATAACAACAATTAGCTTAAAATACGCACCCCTTGTACAACTGTACCAAATATTATCTTTTTACATACCTTACTCTATAAGCTATTTTCTAAATTTAAAAATATGTATGTTTTTACTTTTAGGCTTTTTTTTTTGGCAAAAACTAAGACGTAAACATGCACATACTACAGCCTAGGCCTACCAATGGTCAGGGTCATCAATATCACCTCTTCAACCTCCACATCTTGTCCCACTGGACGGTCTTCAAGGACAAGGAACACGCATGAAGCCGTCATCTCCTATGATAATAATGCCTTCTTCTAGAATACTCCTTGAAGGAAATGTCTGAATCACAGTTAACTTTTTTTTTTTTAAATAAGTAGAATGAGTACACTCTAAAATTATGATTAAAAGTATAGAATGGTATAGGATACATTAATTAGCAACATTTATTTGTAATAATGTGATTATAATAATAATCATTTATTATAAAATTCTATATACTAGATATAATTATATGTACTTTTAAACAATTCACAGAGCAGTAGATTGGGTCATACCATCATTGGTACAGATATGTGAGTACTAGATTGCACTACAACATTTGAGGTCCAGACATCACTAGGCAATAGGAATTTTTAGCTGCACTGTGATCATACGAGACCACTATTGCACATGTACATCATTAGATGGCATTCTGGGCACATGGCTGTATATGTGGGTTCATGTGTGTGCATGTGTTCACATATGCTTGTATAATTCTCCAATGATAATTAATAACAAAGCATATACATACTTTAAAGTGTATTTAAATTCTTACAAACCAAAGTGTGGGCTATAAATGTTCAGCATTGATTCACATCATCCGTGAAATCTTCAGAAATGTGGAATATTAGACTCCACCCAGACCTACTGAATTAAAGTCTTGATTTTTATAATATTCTAAAGCACATTAAAATTTGAAAAGCACTGATTCAATAATGTCTCTGTATAAATTAATTTCCTTTTATGTAATTGATAGATATTTCTTTCTATTAAAAGTAATGCACAGTTTTTGATCCTAAAGTAGAAAGAAATAAAGAGAAAACACTCTTACATACAAGCAATTAATGTACATTAAAAATAACGTAACATTGAGTGAATGTCAAAAATGATCCTAAGCTCACACAGAACTAGTCATATAGTTCAGGATAGATTATAAAAGGTCATGGTAACTCATGGCACCCATCTTTTTTCCAGTGGGAGAAATTGTTATTCTTTCTCACAAAAGAAATGGGTGGATTTAGACATCCTCATCATAGCTCCAGCCTGGTGAGAAAGTGAACACAGGAGCCAGGGAGCGGCACACACACCACTGTGAGGATAGAGCGGGCTACAGCCTGTGCCCACAGGTATGCCACGCCCAAGGTCCTATGTGACAGATGTAAGGCGTTTCTTCAGGAACTTTCAAGGACAGCAAAATTCACAACGTTTCTTAAGTGAAAATTTGTTTCTTTATTATAGGGTTCAGAAAAAACAAACACCAAAACTGTAAACCTTTCTACAAATAAATTCAATCTGAAGTCATCCTTTCCTCATTATATTCACTTCTAGGCAACTTTCAGAAAATATACCCGTACAGAATAGACTAGTAGCTTCAAGCTTGCCTGCCAGAGAGAGTACAAAATACTGTAAAAGTAAAGATGATCATCTCCCCTTTCTGCCTGTGGGTCTAAAATATCATGGTGATATATTTTTCTTAATTGACCAGAAGATGACAAATTCAGTGGAGGAAAGAATTAGAGCAGAGTACAGAGAATTAAGAGTGGTAGCCCGGATGTGGTGGTAGCAGTGACAGATAGAGGCAGCTCAAAGTTTTCTCCACTTTTATTTTGAAAGATTTCAAACCTATGAAAATAATTGGATGACAAGTACACGGAAACTCTAGAGTCATCAATGTTAAATAGTTCTCTTGGCTTAGCTTGTCTCTCCTGCCATCCCACACTCCTGCCTAAAACACACACAGACACACACAGACACACACACGCAACGCTGACCCAAGAAGTCTTCCCAGGCTGTCTACTTTAGTATTGCTTGTTACAAATATTCATATCTGAAAATAGTTAGAACTTGTGATTCTAAAGTAAATGGGGCCCAGACATTTATACCTTATCAAATGTCCTCCATGTCATTCAGATGCAGAGTTAAGGTCTGATGAATAAAGCAGCAGCAGCCCTGCATCACCTGAAACTGAGATGAAACTTGCCACAGGGAAAAGAATCCTTTCTGTTTTTCCTGCTATAAAAATACTTTAGTTTTTTCTGCTGTGGTGAAATGCAACACTGCACAATATGGCCAGCCCAAGTTCCCAGCTTTAAAAAAACAACTAAGATTATTCTTAAAATAGTTTTAATTTCTTTTGCGTAACCTTCTTGGAAAAATACAAAGCATTCAATTATTGTCAGTTAAATGCCTAAATTGTAGACAGTGTTAATCTTTTATACATTTTGTCTTTACATGAGAAATTGCTAAGCGTTAAGAGGTTTTCTTCCCCCTCTGTATATTCTCTAAGTAAAATAAAGTACAATAATTTTAAAAATTCTATAATAGTCCATCAATTTTCAGGATATATGTATATATATTTATATGTGTGTGTGAATGTATGAATGTATGCATACATATTTTCAAATCCAAATACATTATTCTTTCCCTGAAATGAAAAAAAATGAGTTATGTGCCCCCAAACATTTGTAACTCTATTTCTGCATCCACCATCTTGGAGACTTATAATCCACTTTTGCATTTGAAGACCTGGGAGGAATACTGCAGTTATTTTGTTTAACCTAACATTTCTGAAATGTTTTATTCATAATTTATTTGATTATGAAGCCCTTTGTTAGGGAATTGATATACTTCATGTTCAAATATTTTCAGTGGTGAAGAGAAAATGGGGTTGATCTGTATTGGTACTTAAAGTATGGATATCATACATCTGGGTTTATAACCCAGAATCTCAGGCTCCACCTCAGACCTATTGGATCAAAATCTACATTTTCACAAGATTTCCCTGGTGGTTGACTATAAATTAAGAAGCAATGATGTAGATAATGTAAAAGAGAAGAAATTATAACACTCAAATTTTGTTGTGTCTGCAAAGTATAAACTTGCTCTTTGAGTTAAATTAATGTGTATTTCTTGATGAAACCCTGACGGATGAAAGGGAAACTTATTTCATAAATGCTATGAGTGGCTTAAAAAATGCCCCCTAGGCTTAAAAATTTCCTACAGAAAGGTGTTTAGAATAGATGTTCTTAGAACACAACTAACCTCAGTTGGCCACCAGTATATATTACTATTAGTTTTCAAATCTAATTTTTAATTTTATTAATATTATGATAATGTATACATTATGTATACACACCCATGTATATACCCAGTTTAAACAAAGGTGGATAGGGCTACCACTTCCAAAAAGAGAAATAGTTATTCCTTATCCTTCCATACTCCTATTCTTACTTTTCAAAAACTACAACTTTAATTTATATTTGCTTTGTGATTTACAAATAGATATTCAGCTGTATCATACTTTTTTAAACTTTGACAATGTCTTCTGACTTCTTAAAATTGACACTAATAATTTATCTCTGTAATACCATTCTCCCAAGCTCCCCTGCAAACTCTTAAAACAAGCACATGTCAAGTTTTATTAAATCATTTCAGGGTTGATGTTGCTATGAGTATACAATATGAGTATAACAATATTTTTATTTCTCATTTATGAAATATTCTACAATATAAACATTTTATGTTACATTATTGTGTATCTTCATGGGTATAACAATTCCTATTTTTTAAACATTTTTTGTTCTTTTTACCTATTACTCAAAGAAAAATTGTAAAATTACCCTTAATAGTGTAATATATCAAGTATTATATGAATTCCATTTGTTTTTGATTAATAGGATTGCTCCCAGAGATTACTGTCTTTCTATTTTGATCTGGACTCCCTGTTCTCTTGGCCTTATCATCGGATGTTTTCCTGTAATTGCCTTTTACCAACTATCTCATCTTTCCTCTGTTTTATAGATAACTTCAGTTCTTTATCACCTCTTTTCTACTTGAAACATCCTGAAGCTTTCAGATGGATGGATCTAGTGGAGGTACAACTCTGAAAACTTGCAAGAATGAAACTATCTTTTCTTCCTCAGACTTTATTGTCATGGTTGATTTCACAACCTGTTTCTCTTCTTTAAAGGTTATCATGTTTTGAAACAACATGACACTATTCCTTGGTGTGAATCACTTCTGATCTGTTGTTCTGATAGAATGTAAATCTGGAAAATTATCTTCTGTTTGTGAATTCTGGGAAATTTTCTTATATTATGTCTTTCATTAATTTTCCTTCATTTTCTCTGATTATAATTTCTGAAAATCTTATTATCTAGATATTGAACTGCTTTGATCCTTGATTTTAATTATCCTCACTATTTGCTTTTACCTTTTTTTTACTTTGTCAGTGATCCCAACAACTTTATCTTACAACTCATCTATTGTTTTACCCATAATATTTTTAGTTCTATTATTATATAGCTTCAAAAATTCCTATAAGGCTTTTTATTCCTTTATCATAGGTTTCTGAAAGCAGCATGCATATGTGTTGCACAGATATCGTATTTTCTCTTATCTCATTGAAGATGTTGATCATATTAGGGTTTTCTGTGTTCCTTATTTTGTTTCAATGCACTTCTACTTTTGTTCTTTGTTTTTATCTCTCTTACATTTTTATGTTTTAATTTAGTTTAATTGTCAAATCAACTGTGCTAAGTTTCACTTTTTATATAATTTAAATAGCTTAAAATAAATCATACAATCCTAACTGAGGAAGCCAAATGCACAGTCAAGTCACAATTTGTCTTCATAGTTGGCTTTTTCAATTCTGAAGTTATATTATCCTTATTTTCACATTGATGATGTTGGGACCAAGATCGCCACTGAGAGACCACCATACACACATGTAAAAGCAAAGGAGTGTCTTTATTCAAGCATATGGCTGGGTCACTCCACCTAACAGTGTGGCTGCAGAGGCGCGACCACAAAACGAAGTGAGGGGAGGGTTTTAAAGTGTATAGAGGAATTTCATTGGGCATTTTGTCGGGAGGGGTTGCCATTGGCTGAGCTGTTGTCCAGAGGTTCTTGATGTCACCTGATATGCCAGAGATGCTATAGGGTGGGTTTATGGTTAAGGACTTTCCAGAAGAGGTTGTTTGTCCACTTCTGATAGGCTGGCTCCACTTGGGCTGATTGACCTTGCCCAGAGAGGGTGTCAACGGGGCCTGAGTTCTAAAATAGAGCCTTACTGAAAAAAATGGAATTACATTGGCCTTTTCAATAATAGAGAATTGACTGGAATAAGCTACTGATAAGAGAAGCTTTGTGCATAATCTGGGAAAAAAATAGAGTTCAGTGACTATCTTTTAAAAATTTTTGTAATACTGTGATCTTTCAGTTTTTATGAACTCTTTAAAACATACAATTATTTCTGTAATGCTCATATGATCATATAAATTATTTATGGAAAAAATAATTTCATGTAAGTGAACGATTATTATACTCTGTCTTTTGGTTAAAAGATTTTTTTTTTTCCTGTATATATTCTATAAAGCAAAATAACTGAGTAACCAGACCAGTAGTTTCTTTCCTGTGTCTTGTCTGAGAAATGAAGTGTCCATGAAGGAGAAAATTTCATATTGGTATAATTTCGTTGCTGGAAATCCACATATACATAAGCGTCTTTCAAGTTTGATGTATTATAAGGTATAAAACCAACCAGCATCCTAACTGAGCTGTATAAACATGAGCTTGCATTCTGAAACACTTCTACTTTTTGGAAAGCAGAATCTAAAACCTAAGGAAAACATTGTGACAATGTTTTTGAAAGGATGTCTAAGGATCTTCAGCTACAGTGAGAGTACATAGTATTGTGTGGAAAAGAATAATACATGGACAGATACTTGTGCAGATCCTGGGTTAAACATTCTGTCTTAAATGCTGATGTGCAAGATAACTTTCCAAGAAAAAGTATTAAGTGTACTTTACAAAGATACTTAACAATATTTTGCAAAGTTACTGAGTATATTTAACCATTCATCTTGCCTGTATTTGGTAGAAATTAGAGGTTACAAAATACAAAGCATATTTTACCTTTATAGGTGAGGAAATTAAGATTTTGAAAATATTAAGTGCATTGCTTGAAGTTTCATAGCTGGTTAATGGTAGCGGCACATTTTGAGTACTGAAGAATCTAGTCCAAATGCCATTCTATGGATTTAATGTCTCATAAGTTTAAAAACTTCAAAATTTTCAATGTGATGAATTTGGTATTGTCAAGTGAAATAAGAAATAAGACAACAAGAATAGGTAGAAATCAATGAAGGTATTTATGTATTTGGCTGAATATAAATTTGGGGGATCCAGTGCAATATGAAATTTAAGACCCATATTCAAAAAGCAGTAAGGAAGAAGTGCAATTAAAAATACTGAAATGTAAACTTTCTCTTTTAAAAAACCATTTTATTGCTTATAACATAGTAATGAAATATGAGGTAAAAACATAAACATCAAAGTATCAGGAAAATAATAATTGGCTCATAGCTTATATAATGATACAATATGTATTGATATACTTTGTAATATATGATATTAATTTATAATACTTTATTAATGTCATATCTTGACTCTTCAGATCTGCTTCTTTGAACTTTATTTATTAGGTTCCAATACTTTTAGCAACTTCATTTTTAATCTATATAAATGAAAGCAACATCGGTCACAAAATGCTATCAAATAATTCTTGATAATTTTTAATTATAAAATCTTTTTGCTGATGTGACTGTTACTAGAGCTTAAGTAATTTTATATTTCAAAATATAAATTTTAGTGTTTAGAGTCTATGATTTCTGGGAAAATTTTTTATAAAATATATTTTTCTTTTCGTGTGAATCAGTTTCATAAGATTCTAAATTAAATTTAATTAATTAATTTTATTTTATTATTTTATTTGGGACATAGTCTCACTTTGTCACCTTGGGTAGAGTGCTGTGGCATTATCATAGCTCACAGAAACCTTAAACTCTTTGGCTCAAGCAATTCTCTTGCTTCAGCCTTCTGAGTAGTTGGGACTACAGGTGCCTGCCACCATACATAGCTAGTTTTTTCTATTTTTTAGTAGAGATAGGCCTTGCTGTTGCTGAGGCTGGTCTAGGACTCCCTAGCCCAAACAATCCACCTGCCTCAGCCTCCCAGAGGGCTAGGATTACAATTGTGAGCCACCACATTAGGGCCCTTTAAATTTAAGTTTAAACACTAATTTGTATAACGGCACTTTGATGTTTCATCTGGAATTACTTGTAACTTGTGAAAGTTATATGGAAAAAGAATAGTTTCATTATTTGTTTATAATTAAAAATGCCTGTTCATGTTTTCTTTCATTGTCTTTTCAATTACCAGAAAAATTAATTATTTTCTTATTAATCCTTAATTCATTTTAAGCTTCATTTGCAAGTAGCGTTTTTTTCCCCACCAAATATGACAATTTTTAATTCAATTTCTGTTCATCTGGCTGTGGACATACACTTTGCAATAGGTCCCTAATATGCTTTATTGTAATTCTCATGTGTACTTTTATTTTGCAATAATTGACTGACAAAGTTTCCTGCCTCAGAGGTAGCAATTCCTGTCTCAGGACTCAGGCTATGGAGGCAAAACAGTAGAAACTCCAAGGCTGACCATCTCCCTGCATGGGCCACCTCCTTAGGTTGACCTGATTTTCATAGGCCAGACATGGACCACACCTATCAGTACAGCAGGCCTAGTTCCTTATGTTGACCAGTTTGTTATAGTCACCTGGGTGGTCAATTTGCAGAGGTCCTAATATGTTTCTGTTAACTTGAGTGTAGTTTATAATAACGTCACTTTCAGGACATAGTAAGTGGCTCATTGTGACAATTATTCATTTCTGGGGGTTTATTTAGTGAGTAAATCTTTTTGAAATTAATTTATGAGTTTAATACTCATAGATAATATTAAACAAATCACATATTATAAATTTTAAGACAGTGAGTACTATTGCTTATAGAGATTATAGCTTCTAACTAAGGGGACAGAATCTACTTCTATTTTATGATGCTACCCTGTAGTCACAGATATATGCATATTAATTTCCAAAGAAATAGATGAATAGAATTTAGTAAGTACTGTATTTTATGACAATTAGATTGAAATTATAAATATATATATATAAGAAATGAATACACTAATGCATTATTTATAATATATACTTTTAGATTATTATATTCATTTATAATTTAATAACATTTGTGGTGAAAAGTAATGAATAATTGGAAAAGATTGATGACCAACATTGTGACATAGCATTTTTCAACTACATTTACCCACATTTGTTAATTACAGTTGTTCAAGTACATGCATAAAAAAGATAAATGAGGCATGAAACAAACCCTGGTTTAAAGTAGCTCAAAACTCAGAAAAAAGCCTTGATTAAAAATAATCAGCAATTTTATTCTAAAGAGTAGAGCATTTGCTAAAGTCTAGAAAATTTTCACAACAATAATCTGTAATCTGATTTTCTCTGATTTACTACTATACTTACTAATTACGGAATCTGTAGAGTTAAGGCCACATGTGAGTCCATAGATCCCCAAGTGCGGTTCCTTGGCTAAATCTAAATTTCACAGAACAGAGTAAAAGGATTTGGCCTGTAAAATTTGGATTCAGTCAAAAGGCCATACTCTAGGATCCAGAAGGCCAAATGTGGCCCCACGACCACAGGTCCCCCTCCCCTGCTGGACTACAGTATTCGCTAAGTGCTCCATGAATACAAACTCTGATTATTCACAGGGATTTATACTCAGGTTGTCAGGGTAAGCATCAGTGTAACTCAAGGAGAGATACATCATTGCCTTTACCTAATCTTACAGAGGACAAAAGTATCACTAAAAAATTTAAAGAAATACTCACTAATTTAGCAAAAAAGTTGCATAATTGAGAAGTAAATTAAAACCAAGACATTTTTTTCTTGCAAAACTCTGTCTACTGTGCCCTGTTATGTTTATAGTTGCTTCCTTTGGGATGCAATACTCGGAAGACTCACACTGGAACAGACTTCCTCATGCATACTACAGAGGAGGATTATTCTAGGGAAGTGTTCTGGAGATAGTTGTGAATGCAATCTATGGTAAAATGGGAGGGTTTCTTGTCAAACATATTTGATTAATGCTGAATTCTCTTCCATTAAAAATCCACAAAGTACATTAGCATGTTCAATTATCTAAGACACCTTGCAAGATGAAAAGTGAATCAATTCTGCTTGTTTTCTTAGCACCTTCAGCAAAAATTGAAAGAAACCCAAAATAATAGAGCATAGTTCTCATATAAGGACAGCACATCTGATTTTGAAACATATTCTTTGTATGCCTTACCTACTGCAAGATAAATTTAAAACTATATAGGTCTGGTGAACTTTAACTACAACAGTGTTTCTACATTTATTTGATGACATGCTCATTCTTTCCCTAATGCTAATTAACAAATAGTGGGGCTATTGCTTCATCAAACAAATTTTGGGGAAAGTGATGTGGAGACGTAGCTCCAAAGATAACTTGTATAGCTATTTAGAAGCATTAACCACAGCATTATTGCACACAGATCCCATAAATCAGTGTCTCATTTCTAGGACTCAGTTTGTCTTATTGTTTTCCTAATGTGAGGAATAATGTCTTATATAAATTGGTTAATGAGAAATTATATCTATCGAAGATATTACCATGTATATCTGGAGGGAGATTCTTTTTATATAAGATGCCTTTTGTTAATTAAACTCTGAAATCAACTTTGGAATATTGTTGCAGGATATTAAAACAATAATAAGCTATGTGGGAGACGTTATGCTGTGTATAGGAGATTAAAACAGTGCATGAAGAGGAGTTGAAATTGAGAAAAATAAGTCAGGACTAGGAACAAATCTTAAAGGTCTGCAACTTAAGAAAATGATTAATGACAATTTATAAACACAGACCCCCCCACACACACATACACAAAAGTTTAGAAGTAAGCTCTGCTGTGTTAAAAATATACAAGATGATGAGGGGAGAGCAGAGAGAGAAAGAAGGAAGGAGAGGGGGAAGGAAGAGCAGAGCGAGGGAAGGAGGGAAGGGGAGGGGTCTTGGTGTGTGCCCCACCTTTTGGGGGCAAGACACAATTGTAAGAGAGACTTTACGTAACAAATGCAATCAGTGTAACCTGGTTTCTCGTACCCTCAATGAATCCCCAACTATAAAATAAAAAAAAAAAACTTGCTGAGGTTAAAATATATATATATATATACAAGATGATAAAAGAATATTAATTATTTTACAAAGTTATTTTGTCTAGGCCTATATTTTTAAAATTTTTTCTCAATGCGGGGAAAATAAAGTCTTCCCTATCCAATATGTCTGTTGTATTCCTTCACCCTGCTTGGGCTTCTGACTAGTTATCTCATTAACCAACTCAGGCAAGCTATTTCTTTGCAAAAGTTGGCACACCAAAATAGTTTTAGTTCTTAAATCTGTTGGAAATAAATGCATCAAAATAATAACCTTCTGTTTCATTTGACCTGGTAGGTACCTTTTTTTAGGAGGATTAACCCAATTTATTCTCAGGATAGTAGGACTTTCTTAATATCCCTGAAGTTGTCTTCTCAGCTGAGAATCTACAAAGTAAAGATTTGAAGGGCACATGTTAAAAATATTCTGAGAAAGGCTCAGCACTCATAGTACAGTGGTTACGGTGCTGGCCACATGCACAGAGGGTGGCAGGTGCAAACCCGGCCCAGGTCAACTAATCAACAATGCTAACTGCAACAACAACAACAAAAATAGTCAGGTGTTGTGGTCGGTGCCTGTAGTCCCAGCCATTTGGGAGGCTGAGAGGCTGAGGCAAGAGAATTGCTTAAGCCCAAGAGTTGGAGGTTGCTGTGAGCTGTGATGCCACAGTACTCTATTGAGGGTGACATAATTAGACTCAGTCTCAAAAAAAAAAAATCTGAGAGCACTTCTTTAGCAAGTAGCTATGTATTGCTACAGAATTAATTGCTGTAGGGTGTTATGCTAGGGCACCAGAAGGGGGATGAGGCAGACAGTGGGGCTGGAACCTTTTCTACTGTGTTGGTGCCCTTCAGCAATCTATAGAATGATTTTGAAAAGTACACTTGCCTAAAAGAATCCATACTCTTTCAGGAGTTTTCAGCAGCTTGAAAACTTCCTGTTTTGGGTTTCATTACTGAAAAAAAAATCCAAATGAAACTTCTGTTGAGAGAATATAGCCACAACAGGGGTTCTGCTGTGGGTCTCTTTATAAGAGAAATGAAGGTAGACTGCATTTTAGATTGCACTAATTTCCCGACATCTGTTTCCTATTCAATTTCCTAGATCCAGGATTCTTTACCTTAATGTTAAATGTATATTAACTTTGCAAAGTTAAGCGCAAAGGAATATTCCCATGTGTATTTTATTTGAGGGCAAAAACAAATATCTCAAATGGAGTAGAAAAATCAATTAAAACAATTTCATCTTTGTTGTTCAATTGTAAGAGAATTTCAACAATTATATTTGAACATAGTTCCCTATATATACCTAGAGTTAGAAGCCCTACATATCTCCTTTCATCCTGAATAATAAGTATGTTTTTGACTGACTCAGAGTCATTCTCTACTCCATCATCACAACCCAGTGGAGACACAGATATGAACATTCAGAGCAGTACTTTCCAAAGTATGGTCCGAGCATCTTGGCAACTAAATGAATCACCAAGTGTACTTTAATATTTCTTATAATATGGACTTCTGAATCTCTCCCAAGATTTATTAAGTCAGAACCTTAAATGGAGGAGTGCTATGAGAATTATATTTTAGAGGAAATTTTCAGTTAATTTGATGTGATAAGTTTTGACTATTTATGCCTTAATGTTTAAGCAGAAGTAATTTTCTGTTCAATAATTCTGAAAGTTTCTTTTTATTTTTAATGAAAGGTGTATATATTAGTCTGCCAGAGTTGCCATAACAAATTACCACAGACTAGGAGAATTTAGCAACAGAAATTTATTTTCTCATGGTTCTGGAGGATAGAAGGTAGGAGATAAAAGATCAAGTTTTCCTGGGGTTCAATTTCTTGTGAGGGCTCTTTTTCTGGGCTGCCAACGGCCTCTTTCTGGTGGTGTGCTCATTTGATTTCTTTGAGCATACGGAGAAACAATGAGCTCTCTGGTGTCCATTCCTACAGAGACCTATCTTACTGAATCAGGGCCCCACCCTTATGACTTGATTTAACATTAATTACTCCTTAGAAGCCCCATCTCCCAGTACAGCCACAGTAGGGGTTAGGAGTTCATCTTATAAATTTTGAGGAAACACAAATATTCAGTTTATACTGGCATAGAATGTATTTTTCCTCTTCATAAAACTTCAAGAATGTAACAGTAAAATGCATGATTTCTGTCAGTTAAGATAGGAAGACTAGAAGGCAACTCTACTTTTGCGAGTCCTCCCGTGCCAAGAAGAGAGAATCGTTATAAATAGTTATGTTAAACTTTTCCATCTTGGACGAAAAATGAACTAAGAATCTTTAAAATTTTTATTTTGTGCCTTCTCTTTGATGCAAGAGAAAAGCAGTGAAAAATACCTGAAATAGTTTCAGAGTTTAGCCAAATCAAAAGAAAAAAGTATAAAAGCAGCCAAATCTGAGTCTGGCTTCAAAGATAGTCATGGAGGGTAGCAGTGGAGGATAAAGTTTTATGAAGGACAACTGAAGTTTGAGAAGCTGGAAAGAAGGTAAGACGAATGTAGGAGACATGGAGACTGGGATTTCAGGAAAAGGCACAAGAGTTCACTGGCTAATTGCAGACATGAAAATTGGTGAAACAAGACTCAGATATTGGATGACACTGGTTTGATTCTTAAATGTGGACAGCTGAGGATGCTTAACCTGCCTGATGTTTAAATCCTACAACAAAATAGAATGGTGTGCCATCTTTCTGTTGATGTGTAATGAAGTCTCACAACTTGGTGGCTTACAGTACCCATTTATCAGCTTGCAATTTCTGTAAGTCAGGAGTCTGGGCACAGTCTGGATCCGGCCTAAATGGGTCTTCTGCTCAGGATCATAAAGGCTGCAGCTAATTAGTTGTTGGCTAATTCTCATCTAGAGACACGACTGGGGATTGATATGCTTCCAAGCTCACAGGGGTAGCTGGCAGAATTGATTCCTTGGGGCTGTGTAACTGAGGGTCCTACTTGTTTGCTAGTTGTTGGCCGCTGACCATCCTCAGGTTTGGCATTTCCAAGAAGATGCTTGTAAGTGCTTGTCAGCAAGGGTAGACTCCAGCTTTACTCGGCAAAAATAAAATCTTATATAACACATGAGGAGTGATGTCACATAGAACCTAATCAAGGGAGCAATAACCTGTCACTTGTGTTGCATTTCATTGGTTAGAATGAAGTCACAGAGTTCACCTGCTGTCAGGGAAAGGGGCTCATCCAAGGGCCTGCTGCACTAAAGGTCAGCTTTCGTAGTATCCACCACAGATGTTAATACCGACACAGATGGCTATTTTCAGACTAAAGAGACAATAATCATAGAGTTTCTGGTACATATTATGAGCTCTTTCTAGAGCAGCCATTGCCATCTAGTAGAGAAAGGATCCTTTGCGGCCATAACTGAGCTTTTCTTTTCCTTTGAAATTGCAAATAAAGTGCAATTTCAGAAACAGAGTTCACCATTTATAAATACACTAAAATAGTCAATGCACATTTAGATCAAGCATTGATACAGTATTTTAAGAGAATAACAACTCTTCTGACTCCACCTCCTTTCAGAGACTCCATCGAGTGCAACCAAAGAGTATACTGTGCTGTTTTGACAGGTGTCAAACTTGTTTCTTATGAGAAGTGTGTATTAAGATTTCCATCTGAACTAACTTTCAGGAAAAAAAAATGCAGAGGGAAAAATGATAGACTTCCCTTTTCTGCCCCTGCCCACATCCCTTGACACACCTTAATAATATATCTAGGTACATCTCTCCCCAGCCTCTGAAGGCTCTGGGACCCTCTTATGTACTTCTTTCATATCACCACTTTCTAGAAAAAGGTAAGCAAGAAAAAGAGTCTTATAAATCTAACTAACAACAAGCTTTGTTTCACCATCTTACTCACAGGTTACCTTGGGACCTTGCATTTAAATAACTATTGAAAAGCTTACGCTCATTCAAAACATTTCTTAACATTTTATCTGTGCCCAGAGATAGGCATCCAAAAAGATGCTAAGCGAATTTGGAAGCATATTTATTCTCAGCCAAGACTCCAGATGAGAATACAGCCCAGCCAATACTTTGACTGAAGCCTTGTGAAAGTCTGGAGAGGGGACTTACTTAAGCCTTGTTTAGGATTCTAACCTACAGGAATCATGTTCTTATTAATAATATTTTAGAAATTTTTTCTGAACTGGGAATTTTCATCATAGGGCGACCTTACCACAAATCAAACAAAAGAAAACTTCTTTCATCCTTTTCTTTATTGTTCGCTGTAGAACTTATATTTAACATAATTATATGACTTTAAATAAACTGTTCAGCATCTAGATTGACATTTCTTACAAATGCACATTGCTTTGAATGGAACTTGGAATAATCACTCTCAGAAAGTAATCAATGTTTTCTTAATCTTACGGCTTTCAAGGCACTTTTAAATATATTATCTTAATCTTGATTTTTACTTTTTTTTTTTTTTTTTTTGAGATAGAGTCTTACTCTGTCACCCTGGATGGAATGCTGTGGCATCATAGCTGACAGCAACATCAAACTCCTGGAATCAAGTGATCTTCCTCCTCAGCGTCCCAAGTATCTGGGACTATAGGTACCTGCCATGGTGCCTGGCTAGTTTTTCTATTTTTAGGACAGACAATCTCAGTCTTGCTCAGGCTGGTCTTGAACTTCCAAGCTAAAGCAATCCACCCACCCTGGTCTCCCAGAGTGCTAGGATTACAGGTGTGAGCCACCACTCCCAGGCTTGATTTTGTGTTTGAAAGACATATGATTAGTGGTTCTTCAAGCAAATTCTATAATTTTTTCTAAAGATAATTAGTATTTTCAGAAGATAAGTATAAAAATACAAATAGAAAAAAGTATTTTTAAAAATTTAATATATAGGTCAGGAGCAATGGCTCACACCTATAAGCCTAGCACTCTAGGATCTTGAGATCAGAAGTTTGAGAACAGCCTGAGCAAAACAGAGACCCAATTGCTACTAAAAATAGAAAAATTAGCAAAACATTGTGGTGGGTGCCTGTATTCTCAGCTACTGAGGAGGCTGAGACAGGAGGATCGCTTAAATCCAGGAGTTTAAGCTTGCTATGAGCTCAGCTGACTCCACAGCACTGTAGCCTAGGCAACAGAGTGAGATTCTTTCTCAAAAATAATGCTAATATAACAATATTTCTCAGAGAAAATAGGTTAGCTCTATTTTAATCTCCAGTTTAAACTGAATTATGAGAACCTGTGAGAGTACGTGTCTTCTGGCTATTTGGGGTATGTTACCAAGTAAGAGGAGGCAACCCCTGGTTTTGCTGAAGTGGTTTTTGTATAGAAAAGTTTAAGAAAAACTGAGTTAGAATAAAGTTTCTATTAGTGAATAAAAAATATCATGGAATAGATGTTTAATGGGATGGATACTGCTGCATTTCAGCACTTTAAGGGCATGAAACATGAATAGGTAGACGGAACAGCTTTGGCATGTTCAGTCACCAAACAGCAGCCCTCAGTCACCTCCAGAAGATACCCTATCAAGCAGGAAGATGCTTATCAGACTGTGTTTCTGTGCATGGCAGGCGTCTTCAAAACCAGAGTAGAAACAGCTTAATTGAATCCTTTTTCACTGCTTGAATCAGCCTCACTGAACCGAATTGATTAACCGTAAAAGTGGAAGTATCAGTTTGATGAAGATTAAGGCATTTCCCCTCCCTAGGTATACATTGGATTAAAGGGATGAAATGGGATATAGGACACAGTGGATGGTTGGGTAGTTGGTGGACTGGACAGCTAAGAATCAGCCTTCTTCTCTTCTATCCTTCTCCCCATCTCCAAGCTGTAACCCTTAAAGTGAAGAAAGCTTGGCAACTCATTAAAACAAAACAGAAAATATGTAATGCTTGAACTTCCAACCAAGACCCAGGGCCACTACATAATCTTTAGGGCACAGTATAAAATGAACATGTAGAGCCCATTTTACCAACATTATTAACAATTTTGAAGCAGTAACAGCAGAGCATTAAAGCAGGTGCAGAGCTCCCTTGAGCATGAGGCTGTGTGTGAATGCGCAGGTAACGGACCATGAAGACAACCCTGCTGGCCACCCCTCTCCCACAGCAGTCTCCTGAATGTCACTAGCACAGAGTAATTCATAGGCTAGAATAGACGTGAGTGGCTGATTGGCTGCAGCTTCATTGTGCCTTAGAAGAAAGCTGGGATCCAAGGGAGCTTGGACAGGAGAAATTCCTATGGCTCACAAGCTGGGATCCCAAACAGTTGAGACTGTTATGTCACCAGGGTTGTCCAGACCATATCCAGTTCCACACACATCACTCTGTGCCTTCTTCTTTCTTTCTTTTGCCATCTGATATTTGTTGTAGTTGAAAAACATATACATTAAAATGTTGGAAGGAGAAATGATCTTTTCTTTTACCTTTTCTTATAATGTATATATGACCCTTGACCTTTAAAGGCAATAAATACTTATTTTGTTTCATTTCTTGAAAAATGCTACATAATCATGTCTTCATGAAGATTTTATAAAATGCAGTCACGAAGGCACCAACTCTGGAGTCAGACTGTATAGCTTTTACTACAGCTTCTGCCACTTCCGAGTTTTGATCTTTGGAAGGTCTTTGGCCAACCAGCGTCTTCCTTCAGTCGCTGTTTCCTAGTGTAGATGGCAATATAAATATCTATTTCATAGGGCTTTTCTGTGCATTAAATGGTATAAGGCATATGAAGAAAAGTACCTGGCATATTGTAAATACTCAAAAATACTATTGACTTATTCCACTATTATTATTTCTGATCATACTTTGAAGAAAACCTTAATTAGTTTTATCTTAACATAAAGAGTATAAAATTCTGAAGCATAGAACTAGAGAGACCTTCAAAGATATTCTTTTTATGCAGTTTTAAATTTGTTGGGATCATAGATCTTTTGAATTCTGATAAAAGGCAATTGAGGCTCACCCCCCCCCCAATTGCACCTGTATATAGCATTCTATTTGGAGGGATTCCTTTATCGCCTGAAGCTCATCACTGGAACCCATTAGCACAGGTTAAAAAGTGTACCAAATCTTATATTGTGGGTTACTATCCATGTAACAGAGGTGGAGTAGTCTCTAAATACCCAGATCCCCCTTGCATAACATATTTGGTTTCCTTAATATATATGGTTTTTTGTCAAAAAAAAATGCTGAATGTGGCTTGGAAATTAAGGACAAAAACCAGAGAAGAATTTGGAATAAATGTCAGGCAGTCCAATGTAACCTTTGGTGGTCAGTTAGAAACTAGCCACTTGGGCTATTTTTTAAATCATTTCCGTAGTCTGTCCATCGTTCTTGGTCACTCGTATTTTCTCTTATTACACACAAAAAGTGCCACACAGCAAACTTCCAGCAGCAGCAGATACACTGATACATCTCAAGGGGCCATGAAATAAAAACCAAAAGTAAATAGAAAGACAGTTCATCAGATCAGTTAAGCTCGTTGCTTACTCCTCATTCTGCTCTCTGGTTTCCACTGAGGCCATGCAGATTCTTTCTCATTTTACAGATAGATACACAGTAGGGTTTATTTTCATGGTTTGAAGATGCATCTAGAGAATATGTAAAGGTAATTTTCAAAGAGCAACCCCAAAGAGGGATGTCGAATGTCTCTTTTTGGCTATTTTGGCTCTAAGATATTTTTGTATTTCTCCTAGTTCTAGATCCAGCTGATTTTGGAAAGCAGGGTATTTGCTTGTTTCCACATTTCTCACAAGGATATTGCAAGGCAAAATCCAGGGGGAATGGAAGCATCATCTGTGAGGTTTCACAGGATGAAGTCATATGACATTTTAAGTGCAGGAGTGGGGAATGTAGCTGCCACCTGGAAGTTTGTAATCCCCATTCCCGGATGCTTAGAGAGATGCCACATTAACCTCCCTGCGCCAATGCCCTGCCGGGTGCTGGTGTGCCATCTGCTCCTCGTTCCTAGTGGGTGTGATCAGAGGTAAACCTCAAAGACCTTGTTGAAGCTGAGCCTTCTTTGAGTCCTGAATCATTAACCTTCACGCAGACTCATCACGTTTGGCCGTCTGGCCACACAGGTTTCATTTAAGAGGGAAGCAACTGACATGTGGCAAGTATGACACTTAACAAGGGAGAGACATTTCCAGCTAAGTGCACGTTTCTTCAGGGTCATAAAACTTTGACAGAGTTGCTCAGCTTTTCACCACTCAGCATGCTTTGAAAATGTATTTATATTTCCAAAGTTGTCTGTAAGCTTGCTCCAAGTTTTAATTGTCTGTGGCCCTACTAGTAAAAAAAGGAGAAAAGCTTCTCCTGTAAGCAGTCTCAGCAGCAGGAAGAGCAGCAGAGGAAGACTTGTCGGAGGTGACCTCACGAGAAAGCAGCACGGGACACTGTGTTTTAGGACTTGATGGAATTTCAAGTGGGAGGCATTATACCCAAAGGAAGTCCCAAAGGCTTGTGAGTTTGCTGTTAAAGAGCCACTCCTGGGTCAGCGCCTATAGCTCAACTGGCTAAGGCGCCAGCCACGTACACCTAAGGTGGCGGGTTCAAATCCCCAGCACGGACCCGCCAAAACAACAATGACGGCTGCAACCAAAAAATAGCCGGGCGTTGTGGTGGGCACCTGTGGTCCCAGCTACTTGGGAGGCGGAGGCAGGAGACTCGCTTGAGCCCAGGAGTTGGAGGTTGTTGTGAGCTGTAATGCCATGGCACTCTACCCAGGGGGACAGCTTGAGGCTCTGTCTCAAAAAAAAAAAAAAGAGCCACTCCTTTCACATGAATGATTTTTAGTCTTCAAAAGTGCAGCTGTTAAATTGCATGTTATCTTAGAAAATATTAGGCAGTATCTGTTAATCCTCCAGTGGAAAGCCAATTAGACACTCGATCTGTAAAATCAGTGCATGAAATGGGTGCCGGCCTGGTGAGGATTGTAGGAGAGAGCCATCCCGAAAGTGAAGAGTGCAGAAAGACAAAAATTATCTGCTTCACGATTTGTTCAAATTAGACCCTACTCTTAACTGTGGTGCTTCAGTCAGGGAGGGTGAAGAGCTGTACTGAACTGACCAACAGTGGGGCTTACTTTTAACTTAATAAGCAATGAGAAATGTCTAAGAGAGACTGCTCTTACCGGGTTCTAAATGAATTAATAAAGTCCTCTGAGCTCTCTACAGTATGCAATATGCCTTTCACAATAAAATTTTTATTTAATTTTCATTATAAGCCTGTATACATTTAGAACACTTACCCCTTTCAATATGATTTACAGAGGAATGATTTGTATTGCACACAGCAAGTATACATGAACACAGAGTAACTTAAAAGAAAGTACTTTTGAGCAGAAATTTTAGGTTCAGGAACCGAGCTAAAAGTAGATGACTAATGACTTATTCCAGCTTGCATTAGAGATGCTTACGTCAGATGTACATTTTATCTTGATTAGTTTACACTGTATTATTTAAAATGTGTGGACCATTCACAGTAATTTCATCACTATGACTGTATTTGAGAAATTTTTAAAAATTTCTGATATTTGACATGATCTGTTACAGTGGCTTTTCTAGTTAATTTAAATCAATAGGGAAAAAAGTAAGTATGAGCCTATTTTTATTTAAATAGGGAAATAACTCAGATGGGATTTCTTTACTGGCAGCGTATTCTTCATGGTTCTGTTATAATGTTACTTCCAAAAATATATTCCTGGACAGAAGAATAATTTTATTCTTATTTAATTCTTATGACACATTCGTGATTCAAATGAACACTTTTTTTGAATCAAATATGTCATTATATGACCTGGTCTACAATATTTCTTCTTATTTTTTAAAACATGGAACTTACAGAAAAAGGCAGAAAAATTACATCACATGTAATTTTCTAATTAATGAATCTTATTTACCGGAGATAAAATTACATGAACTGGAATTGTTCAAGAATATTTAGGATAAATGTCTGCTGGAGATTGAAGTGAAGTTTATGAATTATGACAGAATGAAGAAAGTGATCTGGAAAAAATGGCAAGGACTATATAATCTTGCTTTCTTTTACTTCATTTTCTTAGAATAGAAGAGCATTTTAGAATCTAATCTTACAGCATAGAATCCAAACTTGTATAATACAGAAATCACTTGATGAAATTTAGTTATTTCTTTTAGATTTGCACGGCTACATCGTAAGTCTCCTAGTTTCACTAATGTTATTCATCTGATGATACTAATCTAAGTAGCTTCTGTCCCTCAGGATTTTTGTTTTATAAATCAGAGACAGTCAGGGGTGGTAGTGAGAGCCTGTAGTCCCAGCTGCTCAGGAGGCTGAGAGAAGAAGGTTGCTGGAGCCCAGGAGTGAGTGCTGTAGTGAGCCACCATCAAGCCACTGCACTTTAGCCTGGGCAGTATAGCAAGACCTTGTACTTACAAAATAAAAATTATAGAACAGGAAGACCCTCAGATAGCCAGAATATACATTCTTCTCAGAATGTTACTTTCAAATTAATTCTATGTGACTAAATTGTTCTTTTTCTGTGCTTTTTCAGACATCAAAGACTTGATCATTGTTAACAAATGGTAACATAAGTGGGAGACAAAGGCAAAAATAATGAATTCCTTGGCTTTGAATTTTCATCAACTGGTTCTTACCAGGTTCACCTGTTCTTTTGAATAATTGAGGACTTAGGAGAAAGTAAGAAGAAGTATGTTGGATAAATCCTTTAAGAGTGGCTGTCATTGGGGAATCTAGCCTCTTGTTTTTCATCAAGAAGCATTCACTTTAGTGCTTAGAGAGTTGTAAGATTAATGGTGTCAGCCACCGCACTGGGAATTCCAGGAAGGGTTATATCTGGGAAACATCTCTTACAAAGTGCTATGGTCTAACTATAAGCTGGTTGGGGAACATGAATATTAGGCTTTTGTTTGTGTTCTCATTTAATACAGAAGGTGGAATAGGGTATACTTGTTCAGAAGCCAGAAAATCAAAGAGTCTATGTCACTTAAAATTTTGGAGTCAACTGTTAGAGTCTATGATTTGAATCTCATTAATATACCCTGAAAAAATTCACTAAATCTCTCACCTTCCTTTTCATCTTCTCTAACCTCATACCTGTTCTACTTCAGAGCATTTCAAACATGAAGTATTCGGGAATCTGGGCACCTCGAGACTGCTAATATGTTTTAGTTATTTATTGATATAAAGAAAACCGTGTAAAAATTTGTCTTAAAACACAATTTATTTCTTATAATTCTGTGTGTTTATTGAAAAAGTTTTCTATTTATCTTACCTGGATTATTCATGCTGCATTTAGCTATAAAGATCTTAAAGTTTAATATCGAAAGTCCTATAGTATCCCTTCTGCCACATTGTATTGGGTAAAACAAGTCACAAAGCTGGTCCTTTATTCAAGGGAGAAAAACTAGTCCCAGGACTTGCAAAAGGAGAGGCAAAGTCCCTTTGCAGAAGGTGCAAAATGACAGATGTTTTGACCATATTATAAAGTAATCTGCCAAAGACGGAGAGTGCAGAGGTCAGGACCTGGGCAGAGGATGATACTGAAGTATGAAAGTTGGTAATAGTACACTCTACTGTGCTACTTTTCAACGTTTTTTTTGTTTTTGTTTTTTTTTTGCAGTTTTTGGCTGGGGCTAGGTTTGAACCCGCCACCTCCTGCATATGGGGCCAGTGCCCTACTCTTTGAGCCACAGGCACTGCCCTATTTTTCAACATTTTTTTTTTATCTCATTTGAACCTATAGCTAAATTTCAGTGGCACACTTAAATTATGTTGATAAAAAAAAAAAACAGTAAAAGAAAGAATATACTTACTGTATTTTGAACTTCTTTTGAAAATAACTTAATTAATGATCTTTAAAATTTTTCATGGCAGACCGGTTGAAAATCACTATGATAAGGAACCAGTGTATCAAGGTACCATCTTCAAAGTCTAAGGAATGAAGTCAAAGTCTGATTAAGGAATATCATTGGGTAACACTGTGGCGTCTAGAAGCAAAACGACATTAGGGATAAACTGTAACTCACTATTTTCTGACAAATTCATTAAACTCTTTTATCCTTCTATTTCTTTACTGGTAAAGTGAAGAGAATAACAGTTTCTATCTCATAGAGTTATTATTTTGAAAATTAATTGAGTACAGCATGTAGACAATTTAGAACTACCCTTGGCCAACAGGAAACACTCAAAAAGTATTTATTGCTCTCATTCATACAATTATTGCTGTATATTTAGACATACTTGATAGATGGGGGCTGTTGTAAAGTGAGCAAGATATTTCAGTCATAGCTACTACTGGGAACTCAGGGAGGATTTATGAGTTTCAAGAAACCAATCTAGAAACTGCAGGGACCCAGTTGGGGAGTGCGTGAAGGAAACACCTCGTGAGAAGGAATCACTTCTTCAAGGGACATCTGACAAAAGGTGGCGGATGTTATCACTGTCTTAAGTATAAGGCTAGACCCCAGTTCTGGGGCTATGAAATACAGAGCCAATTAAATAGGCTGAAGTAATAGATGGGAATGTAATTTCATGCATGCGTTTATGAAAAGGGCTGACTCTTGGCTACAGCTTTGTTTGGACAAGGCTGTCTTGGATTTTCCTCAAATGAAAAACTCTGCTTTTGTATAAATGAGTCTAGAGACACCAGGTAACTGGGTATCTTGGCTGAATCCCTGAGCCTACAATATAAGATTAAATTCCTTCCAGCAAAATATTCATACTTCCTATTCCCGTTGACTGCCTTAGGAACTCAGTCCTGCCTTGCTCTGTAAGTGAAGCCGAGAGTAAGCTGGTTCAGCTCCGGAACCTAGGAAGAGGGAGACAAATGAAGTTCTATGCACAGTGCCACAGACTGTCTAAAAGCCTTGTTGGATAGTTATGATTATGACATTAAGCATCGTCCATAAAAAGCTTTTCAATTATTATCATTGAGCACACCTCCTAAGGCAAATAATTTTTATTTTTAAAATAAATATACTCACCAAATTTCCATAATGTCATGTAATTTCCAAAATTCCATAATGTCATGAATGAAAGCTGAGGTTAATCTCATGAAGCGTAAGTCAGGCAGGACAGATTAAGTTGAATAGTGTTGAAGGACAGAGCTCAGGACTGGGCTAGTGAAGAAAGGGTAGTGGAGGGCTTAGAAGTAGATGATCAGAACCCTGGAATGGTGTACGCCAGGGTGGATACTTAACTCATGTGTGCCATGGAACTATGACAACAAATCCTATGATAAAGTTTATAATCCCTCCACTCTGGCATTAAACAGTCTTTCTGATGTGGATGGCTGAAGGCCCACAGGTGTGTGCTGAGCCCCAGAATAAGCTTGGCAGGTGCTGGTGATTGTAGTAGAGGTCTAAGTCCCCACAGAGTCCTCACTGTCTGAAAAAATGAAATGATTTTGAATGCTTCTGCTTCCTACAGGGAAATTGATAAAAAATATGGCATGATTTTGTGTTCCTTTGGACACTTTTTTTTGTTGTTGTTGTTGGGGATTCATCGAAGGTACACAGAACCAGGTTACATTGATTGCTTTTGTTAGATAAGGACCCTCTTATATTTGTGTCCTGCTCCCAAAAGGTGTGTCACAGGCCATGGTCCTCCACCCCCCCTCCCTCCTTCCCCTGTCACCTCTCCCATCCCCCACCCCCCACAGTGTACTAGGACCTCATATCAGAATTATCTTCACATCAGAATTGTCAATTATTGATTGTCCTCATATCAGAATTGAGTACATAGGATTCTTGCTCCTCCATTCTTGTGATGCTTTACTAAGAATAATGTGTTCCACATCCATCCAGGTTAATACAAAGGATGTAAAGTCTCCATCGTTTTAGTGACTGAATAGTATTCCCTGGTATATATATACCACAGCTTGTGAATCCATTCCTAGGTTGGTGGGCATTTAATCTGCTTCCTCATTTTGGCAGTTGTAAACTGAGCTGCAATAAATAGTCTGGTACAAAGCACTCAAGCTGGACATTATTTGAAAAGAGATTCTAACTTCATTTAAATAATATCCAAGATGTGAGTTGAAGCAAAAAGTTAAGCAGTTACATGATTTGTTCTCAAAAAAATACCATTATTTTGGAAAAAATTAGTTTCAGTTTTGGAATTATGCTGCCTTTTTAGACTCATCTTTATAATTTCAGAATTTACAATGAAGTTATTCCAAAAGTACATATTTTCCATAATTTCCTAAGCTCATGTGATGGGTCTAGGAGAGTCAGATGTTCAGCTCCTGAGTCAGTTGGGAGGCTAAAAAGTAAAATGCAAAAAAACACAGACTAGTGGGCAAGAAGCAGAGTTGAGCAATTAATGAGGTGACAAGACATGAAAAGGGTGGGAGTTCAGAAGGATTCTGAAAGAAATCACTGAACTTTAATAAGATGATGAAAAGGCTTCTTGGCAGAAAGGAAGGTTCATGAACCATTCTTTTGGGTTATACAATAGACTAAGCCTATGAAACCTTCATCTTTCTAGGAAAAAAAAACCTGATAAATTTTCACTGAGTTGAAAATTATATTCTTCCCATCAAAATGTTACTGGCCTAAGACAAGATTATTTTCTTCCCATTCCCTATTGGTAAATGTGAGACTAAACTTAAATTGGAAGAAAAAGATTTTTCAGATTTGAGAACCGCCTTTAAAATAGCATAACCTGCTTGTCCAATTCCAAATTTCATATCAGACCAGCCTTAAGATTTCTCTGTAAACCGCCTTGCAATCAACAGAGAAAATAAACACAACCCTGTACCTTGCTTCTTTGGAAGCAACTAACTCAAGTGCCTTATCAACTTTTAACAAAATATGTATCTTTTTTACAAAAACAAAATCCCAATTTGCATTTATTACATATAATTACAATAAAATGTAGTCTCTTATTTATGTCTCTCTACCAAGTCACAATAATCATACGTTAAGACGAATTGCTTTTTGTTCCAGATCTTATTGATCACATTCAGCAAATACATTATCCTCCTTCCAAGTTCAGCTTTGTTCTCAGTACAGTGCTAATCTCATTCCTAAGTGCTCATAATATCACTGTGGAAGATATACCATGAATATAATATCTCCATTTTACAAATTAATAAACCAAGGCAAAGAAGGGTTAAACAATTGTTCAGTTTCAAAGAGTTGCAAATGAACAGAGCAAGAATAGGATTTCTGAAAGTGGAGATTAAAGTCTATGCTCTTAAAGGGTGATCTTCTTAAGCAGGTGTTCATAGAGGCAGCTTTAATAGAGAACACACCAAGACAATGCCATGGTTTAGGTAGGACTCCCACATGGTACAGGAATCCCAACTACTTTCTGCTTATCTTGATTTCCACCTGTATTTCCTATGCTCACTCTAAACTCAAATTTTTGAAGTTGAACTCGTCATCTTCCTACCCAGATATATTCGTTGTATATACCTGTATTGAATGATGAATCACTAATTATCTAGCATCTTACATCAAAACCTAGGAGCATTGCAGAATTCCACCAGTGGTTGATGTCTACATCTAAATAGTCATCAAAATTTACCCTCCCTGAATAGTTTTAAGATTTGCCCCACCGCTCTATCCCATTGCCACTTTTGTACTACTTTTCAGGCCTTAACCATCTATGGTTTAGGACTAATAAGACTATTAAATTGTTAACTGAACAATCTCTTTGTTCCGAATTTCCCCTATTCTAACCAGCCTCCACATGGATATGTAAATGATCTTTAAAATACGTTTATCTGATCGTGTGTCTCTTCCACTCAAGATACTCTGTTCTCTTCCAGTTGCCTACATTATTGAATTTAAACTGCTAGGTATAAAATAGCATATTTTTTATCTGCTGCCTTTTACATCTTCAGCTGTTTCTCTAATCATACTTTATAATATGTCAAATAATGTGCATTCTGCTGTTTTCAGCCTCCCGTCTTTGCGCAGGCTATCCCCTCTGCTTGGAATGTCCCACTTGCCATTTGTCCTCCTGGCAAACTCAAATAAATACCCAATAACCATCCATCTGGATGTGTCCTGCAAGCCTGCAGTAGTCCAGAGGAATTAGTTATGCATTGATGCCATGTCTGTACACATTTGTACAGACTTTCATTGTTCCATTTAGCACAATCTATTGTAATTATTTGTTTATGTGCTGTGCTAGATTATGAGTTTCTTAAGGGAACTGCAATTAACAAGAGGTCAATAAATGTTAGTGTAATAAATTAGTTATGAATTTCTATTCTAGCTCATCGCACTGTGGAAACTTATATGCATTTGGGAGATGGAGAAATTTCGGAAACAGTACATTCTAACACTCAGTGCTGGCTAACGAGGAGAAAGACGGTAAGATGTAAAATACTGGAAATACGGGAGAAAAAGATGCTTTATTTAAGGTGGAGGAAAAAATTAGTCCTTATTTACTCTAGATCTTTTTATTTTCTAAACTGGCAAGTTCTTACATTTATATATTGATTTCTAATTCACTACAGTTCCATTTGGCTTATACCATGTCAGAAATTCTATTAATGGCATTTTATCTCAAATTTTATCTGACCTCCTCTGCAAGGCGCTATTTAACACCCAGAAAAAGCCCGATCATTTGGGCATGTGGCACGAAACCCAAATTTTAGGGTTGCACAGAAACCATCTGAACAAGTATAACTAAGGATATGCAGGACATCTCTAAGCTCTTATGCATTCCTTGAACACCACCCCTTTTATTGGCTGATCACTGCCATGTTTTCATAACCAAATCCTGATAGGTGGGAGCAGCACATAAATGGTTTCAACTTTCTTGTGTAAACTAAGGGTTATTGTATTGTTTATTGTATTTTATTGTAAAAATATACAGGCAATTTGAAGATGAACCAATAGTTTACTGTAAAAGTATTTAACCATATTTCATAGATTTCAAGGTGTGATGTGGAGTGGTATTTAAGAGTTTTTGAATTATACATCATAATGTATTTATTAGAATTCAGGAATAATACATCTATACTTTTGGTTGCTCTCTCTTTAACTGAAGAAGTTCTAACTCCAGCAACATTCAATTTAAGCAGTGAGGTTTATTTTTTTTTTCTCCTGTGATCTCTACTAATGGATATTTCTAGAGATTATTTAGAAAAAGAAAGGTGGAGGGCAGTGCTTGTAGCTCAAAGGAGTAGGGCACTGGCCCCATATACCAGAGGTGGCAGGTTCATACCATACCCAGGCCAAAAACTACAAAAAAAGAAAAAAAAAAAAGAATAAATAAATAAAATGAAAAAAAAAGTAGAGAAAAATGTTTCAAAATGGGAAGAATTATTTTCTTGATAACTCTGTTGTACATTAATTTCTTGCTTTCTGAGGTGTTCATATTTATTCTGATTGCATATAACATTTACTGACCATTATTTCCTTTAAAATTTTCTGTTACGATGAAAATTATTTTCTTTTTAATTTTCTGTTATACTTATCCAGTACTGCTTAACAAATCATGCTAACATGAAGTAGCTCAAAACCACGTTTATTTTTCTTTAAAATGTGCAGTTTGTTTAGGGTACAGAGACAAGTTGTCTCTGATGCATAATTTCAGGGGTGACTGTAGTCAGAAACTGATGTAGCTGGGCAGGCAGCTCTGAGACACCAACGCAGGCACTGAGACACAGAGAGAAGGTGGTGGCTACCTGCAAGCCAGGAGGAAAGCCCTCAGGAGGAAAGCCCTCAGCAGAAAGAGAATCTGTCAGAGCCTTGAACTTCAATTTATAACCTGTAGAACTATGAGAAAATAAATTTTGATTATTCAAAATTTTAAAAATGTTGAGTCCTTTTAAAAATCCCAGGATTTGTTTTTCTCCACCACAGCAGCATCATCAGACTTCTTACATTGTAGTTTAAGGCTCTAAAAGTCAATATTCCCAGAAAGTATGATCTTGCTTCAGAATCTTGCCACAAAATGTTATACCTTCTGCAATACTATATTGGCTCACCCAGGAAAAGCCCCAATCCATTGACAGAGTGGTCTATTCAAGAGCAGGACTCCTGGGAGTTCCAGATGACATGGGAAAATCTTAGGGCCAGACTATCACATTCCTACATTCCTTTTCCTATTTCTCTTCCTCAGCCTCCTTCCTCTCCTCTTTTTCCTTGTCCCCTTTTCCTGATTTGGTATGACTTACATACAGGACAATTTGGAAAAATGTAGATAGCAATGTAATTATGGCTACAATAAACATACTGAACAGTTTTATTATCCAAAACATTCCTATGTGCATCCAATCCAATCGCCCTAATCCAGACATGTGATATCTGAAAGTCTGTTTTCTGTTCCTATAGTTGAGCCTTGTGCAGAATGTCAGAGGAAAGGAGTCAGACTATATCCATTATTTGAGATTGCTTATTTCATTTAGCACAGGCCTTTGGGATTCATCCCCGTGTTGAGTGTTCAGTAGTTTGTTCTTTGCCTTGTTCAGTAGTATTCCACTGTACAGACATACCACAATTTTTACTTGACACACCATTACAATAATATTTGGATATTTTCTAGATTTTAATGATAATTTTAAAAGTTGCTTAAGTGGGGGTGCTGCTGTAAAAAATACCTAAAAATGTTGAAGTGGGTTTAGAACTGAGTGATGAGTAGAACCTAGAAGAGTTATGAGGTCAAATCTAGAAAAGTCTAGTTTTCCTTCAAGAATTCCTCATAGAAATTAGAATTGTAAAGGTGATCCTGGAGAGAGCTCAGAAAGAAAAAAGAGAAGGCATAGAGAAAGCCACTATTGTCTTAGGGAAGCTACAAATCTTTATGAAGAAAATGTTGATTTAAAATATGAATATTAAAGGCTATTCTGATGATGGCCCAGAAGAAAATGAGAAACTATTGGAAACTGGAAGAAAGACAATTCTTGCTATGAGGTAAAAATCAAAAACAAAACAAAACAAAAACAAACAAGAAACTTGACTGAAATGTATTCTAGTGTTTTCAGTAGGGTATAACTTGTGAGCAATGAAACGGATATTTACCTGAGGAGTCGTCTAAGCAAAGTGTTGAAGAAGTTGAGTGGTTTCCCCTTGCTACTGATAGGAAAATGCAAGAGGTGAAGAATAAACTGAACAGAAAAGGAGAAATAAATTGTGAAGCCAAAAGCTACTAGCCCTTAAAGATTTGGAGAATTCGCAACCTACCCATATGGTAAACAGTAAAGAAGCAGGCTCTGATGAGAACACTAAATATGGGACTGAGGAATCATTTGATAAAGAGACCACGACTGTGACTTTTTGATTTAAACAACCACCCCATGAAAAGCTACTACTGGAGAGAGGATGGCATACTCAGAAGCACCGCCAATTAGGCTGAAAGGGGATAGAGAAAATGAGACAAAAGATGGCCGTCTGACTTCTGAGGTTCTACAGGATGGCACAATAAAGCTTTGGGGGTTGCAAACATGTTCCATATTCCAAGAAAATGGATGAACTATCCTGAAAGGGGTATGCAACTTACCAGGGCTACCACTCTTGCTACAGGTCCAGAATGTTAGCTGTTCCTCATATTGGTGGCGCAGATTGAGTCACTCTTAAGGTTCTGAAGGCTAAATGACCACAGCAAAGAGCCCCATAGATGTGGCTGCCACAAAGAATGGGGGCTGAGCTACCCTGCTGAGCCTCAAGTGGCAGAGCCACTATGCAGATCCGTGAATGTGACACTGCCACCACAGAGGACCTGAAGAGAACAATATCAAACCAAAGAGGATATTCTTAAGCTTAAAGATCTAACAGAATTTCCTGTGCTTTGATGTGACTGGCTTAAATTCATCACTCCTTCCTTTCTTCCATCCATTTTTTTTTCTTTTGGAACAGAAATGTCTATCTCATGCCTTTCTCACATTGCACCTTGGAAGCATATAATTTGTCTGGATTCAAAGACTCACAACTAGTGAGGAACTTTGTCTTTTGATGAATTATACCTTGAGTCTCACCCATGTCTGATGTAGATAATATTTAGATGAGACTTTGGAGTTTAGACTTTAGAATTGATGCTGGAATGAGTTAAGATGTTTGTTCTTATTGGAACGGAATGTATGCATTTTGCTTGTAAGAAGAACATGAATTTGGGGGAATTAAGGGTGAATGATATCAATTGCCTGTGTGTGTCATCCCAAAACTCTTATGCTGAACCCCTAACCCCCAATGTGTCTATACAGCATGTCCATAAAGTTGGTGTGCAGCTTACAATGTACAACTATTTTAAATTGCACACAAACTTTATGGATACACTATATTTGGAGATGGGTCCTTTAAGGTAGTAATCAAGGTTAAATAAGGTCATGAGGATGAAGCCCTGATCAAATAGGATTTGTGTCCTTTGAAGTAGAGACACCAATGCATGCTCTGAGACATAGAGAGAAGGTGGCTTTCTACAAGCCAGTAAGAAAGCCCTCACCAGAAATAGAATTTGCCAGAGCCTTGAACTCGAACTTACAACATGTAGAGCTATGAGAAAATAAATGTTGATTGTTCAACATCAACATGGCTAATATGGTATTGTATGGTATTTTTATATGGCTGTCTGAACTAATATTACTGTAAATGTTTATGAACAGGTTTTAGTGTATTTACATATCTTTATTTTCTTTTGGTTAAACTTCTACTGAGTAGAAGTTTCTCACTACGTGAGAAATCACCAAATTGTTTTCCAAAGTGCCTATACCATTTTGAATTGCTACCAGCAACGTATGAGAGTTCAAGTTACTGCACATTTTCACCAGTACTTCGTATTCTCTGCTTTTAAAATTTTTTAGCCATTTTATAAGGTATGTAGTAGTATCTCATGGTGCTTCAAATTTATTTATTTTTTCCTGATAGCTACTTATGCTGAATATTTTTGTGCTTATATGCATATTTCTTTGGCCAAGCACTGAAATCTTTTGCCTATTTTGTATTTTTTTAAATTACATTTTGAGTATTATTTGTATGATCTGAATAACAGCACTTTATCAAATATATATAGCATATATTTTCTATAAATCTGTGGCATAAACTTTTTAGATGTTCAACAGTACCATTTAATGAAGAAATGTTATTAACTTTTATGATGTTCACGAATATTTTCTTCATATATTTTTTAGAGCAGTTGTTAATTTGGAGTTTTCATTTAGGCCAATGATTTATACGTGTTGTATATATGTGGAAAATAGAAACTTAAGGTTAATTTATATGAATCTGGATAGCCAGTATTTCTTGAACTATTGCTGAAATTGTGTGTTTCTTCATCAAATTATATTTGCACCTTTGTTGTGATAATTTTTTCTCATATATGTGTCTCTATTTCTAGATTCCATTTTATTTCACTAATTTTTATGTCTATTGATTTAATACTGTGACTTTTGATTAGATTTATGACGTTTTTAGTGCTAACTTTTCAAAATAGGTTTATCCAGGCTTGGTTCTTTTCTATATAAATTTTAAAATCTGCTTGTTTATTAAACAAAGCAAAACAGAACCAGCCTTCTGTGATTTTTTTTTAATTATATTGACTCTCTAGTGGCATTTAGGGACAAATGAAATCCTGACAATACTGAGTTATACACACAAACATGGTGTATCTTCTCATTGATTTAAGTTATTTATTTCATCATCATTTTTCTTGTTTCAGTATACAAATATTGTAAATAATTTGATAAGTTTATTTGAAGCATTCATTTTATGTGCATGTTACTGTAAATGATATTTCATATTTATTTTTATTTCAATTTTTTCATTATAAGATTAAAAATACAATTGATTTTTAGAAAGAGACTGTGAATCTTATAACTTAGCTAAGCTCAACTATTAGTTCTAGTAGTTTTTATTTTCTTGGAATACTTGGAATATTCCGTACAGACAATTGCACATCTGCAAATACACACAAGTTTGTTTCTTCCTTTCCAACATTTGTGCTTTCTATTTCTATTCCTTTTTCTTACTTCTTGTCAGGGCTAGGATTTCCAAGGCAATATTGTTCACAGTCTTAGGGGAAAAGCATTTATTTAGTCTTTCCTTCTTTTCCCAGTTTTCTGAGAGTTTCAATTTTTGCCAGTTTGGGGAGTGTTAAATTTGGCCAATTTTTTTGTTGTTGCACTTTTAAGAGGATCTTACAGTTTTTCCTTTCTAATCTATTGACTTCATGGATATTTATCTTGATGTTTTAATGATAATCCAAAATTTCTAGCATAAGTCCAATTTGGTCTTTGGTGTTGATACAGTATTCTTTTTTTTTGCAGTTTTTGCTGGAGCTGGGTTTGAACCCACTGCCACCTCCAGCATATGGGGCTGGTGCCCTACTCCTTTGAGTCACAGGCGCCGCCCCTTTATATAACATGTATAAGGTCTTTAAAATCTATTGTTACATTCCTTCTTTCACTCTTTTTTTGTTGTTAAACAATCTCTAATGGTTTATCAATTGTATTGATCATTGCAAAGAACCTGATTTTGTGCGAACTGATTTTCTCTACTAGCTATTTTCAATTTTATTGATTTATGATACTATCTCTTTTATCCCTACTTGCTTCGTGTTAAAATTTTCCTGTGTAGCATTAATGCTACAAAATTTCCTCCAAGCTTGCTTTAGTTGTTGCACACAAATTTTGAAAATTTTTTTATTTTTATTTAGTTCACATATTTTAATATTTCCTTGTTACATTTTTTTGAGGCATAAGTTCATTAGAAAGTTTTTTCTTGATTTTGAAATATTTGAGGGCTTTTTAAAGGTGTCTTCTGTTATTGGCTTTGAGTTTAATCACGATTCTGCTTTGATTTTCTTTTTTTTTTGCAGGTTTTTAGCCAGGGCTGGGTTTGAACTCGTCACCTCCGACATACGGTGCCGGCGCCTTACTCCTTTGAGCCACAGGTTGCTGCCCCTGCTGTTATTATTTTATACTAGTTGAAGATTTTTTTAATTTTTGGCCTTGTAGGTGTTCTGTTTTCATCAACGGTTCATGTAAGCTGGCAAAAATATCTACTTTTCTGTTCCTAGTTGGAATATCATATAAATATAAGCTTGATTAGATTGGATGGTAGTATTAATCTTTCCTATTCTCATGACATTTTTCAGCCTATCTATTGTATCATATTCTGAAGTTTATTATGTTATTAATATACCACCTCTTATTTTCTGAAATTATGAGTTGGATATTACTTTCCATCTTTTTCCTTTAATCTATTGATGTATTAAGTATTATTAGATTTAAAGTGAGTTTCATGTAGATAACTTACAGAGAGTTCACATTAAAAGTAAACTAACCTGACTAATGCTTTTTATTTTGAGTATTCAGATCAGTTAATGAAGGTAATAAGATAGTTATTAATACATTTTAAAATATTTATTTCTTTGAGGAAGCTTGCACTGATTTTCATAGAGGTGGTACTAATTTGCAATCCCATCAACAGTGTATAAAAATTCCTTCATCTGTGAATTAATGCCAGCATTTATTGTTTTTATAATCTTTTTTTTTTTTGAGACAGAGTCTCACTATTTCACCCTCAGTAGAGTGCCATGGTGTTACAGCTCACAGCAACCTCAAACTCTTGGGCTTAAGCAATTCTCTTGCCTCAGCCCCCCAAGTAGCTGGGACCCCAGGCATCTGCCACAACATCCAGCCATTTTTTGTTGGTAGTCATAGTTGTTTGGCAGCCCCAGGCTGGGTTCAAACCTGCCATCTCCAGTGTACGTAGCTGGCACCCTAGCCACTGAACTGCAGGCACCGAACCTGTCTTTATGACTTTTTAATAATGGCTGCCATTTTGATAGGGGTAAGGTGATATCGCTCTGTGGCTTTAATTTCTGTTTCTCTGGTGATTACTAATGTTGAGCAATTCTTCATGTTTCTTGAACATTTTTCTATCTTCTTTTGAAACACTCTGTTCATGTATTTTGTCCTCTTTTTAGTGCAGTTGTTTTATTTCTTGTTGATCAGTTCAAATTCTTTGTAGAGTCTAGATATTAGCTGTTTATCATATGTACAGTTTGTATTTTCTCATATTCTGTGAGTTGCCTCTTTATTGATTGTCTTTGTGCTGTGCAGAAGCTTTTTTAATTTAACCAAGTCCCAATTCTTTATTGTTGTTGGTGGTGTATTTGCCTGTGGGGTGTCTTAGTCATAAATTCTTTGCATAGACCAATGTCTAGAAGAGCTTTTTCTACATTTTCTTTTGGAATTTTTATGGTTTCAAGCCTTACATTTAAGGTTTCATCCATCTGGAATTAATTAATGTACATAGCAAGAGACTAGTGTCTTATTTCTTTCTTTTACATGTGGTTTTTCATTTTTCCTGAACTGGAACAGCAGAAGAGTGCCTTGTGCTATCACTTCCATTCAACATACTACTGGAAGTCCTAACCAGAGTCATCAGGCAGGCAGGGAAGATATCCAAATAGCAATGGATGACATCAAACTATTGCTTTTCATCAATGATATAGTATTGCATCTAGAAAAATCTCAAACACTCCACCAAAAGACTCTTAGAACTGATAAATTATCAAAGTCTTAGCTTACAAAATCAATGTACATTAATTAGTAGTATTTTTATATGCTAATAACAGTCAAGCTGAGAGTCAAATTAAAGACTCAATGTCATTCATAGTAACTACAAAAAAAAAATATGCTTGTCCTTAGAAATATACTTAATGAAAGAGGTAAAAGATCTCTCCAAGTAAAACTACAAAACACTGATAAAAGTAATCATAGATGATACAAACAAGTGGAAAATCATCTCACACTCATAGATTAGTATAATCAAATATTTTAAATGTCCATACTGCACAAAATTATTTAGAGACTTAATACAGTTCCCATAAAAATACTAATGTTATGTTTCACAAATGTAGACTATTTCTGTGCTTCATTGAAACCCCAAAAGTGTCTGAATAGCCAAGCAATCTTAAGCTTTTGCTATTTAAGAACAAATCCGGAGGTCTCACAATACCAGATTTCAAATTATACTACAAAGCTATAGTTTAAAAAAAAAATACAGCAAGGTACTGGTATGAAAACAGAGACATAGACCAATGAACTAAATAAAGAACCCAGATATATAACCATCTACCTGCAATCAAGTGATCTTCCACAAAAGAGATAGCAACATACACTAGGGAAAGTAAAGCTCCCAAAAATCTTTGCCTTATTTTCTGAAATACATTTTCATTTGGTATAAAATGCAGAAATAGCAGTACCCTTTTACCTTGTATAGTTTGGAGATGTATTCTCTGGCTTACCTAACCCTGGTAAAAATATCTGCCATAGTCCAAATATTTGGTCTTTTATTAATATGTAATATATATACCCTACGCCACCTGCCTGCCTTCTGTATTTTGCATGGTGTGTGTGTGTGAGTGAGAGAGAATTTATTCTGAGTGGGATTCTGAAATTTTTCATTTATGTCTTTCAGTCATACGTTACTTTGGAAAATTCTCCACCATTATCTCTTCAAATATATTCTTTTCTACACTCTCTTCTTGCTCCTACTGGAAGTCGATTCCACATGTTACTCTATTTAAAATTTTGTGTGGATTTTAGATAATTTCTTTGCCATTTACCTCCTTCTTTTTTCGCTTTGTGTTTCATTTTGGATAATTTCTATTTATCTATCTTTGAGTTTTCTGATAATTTAATTAACTGTTTCAAATCTATTTGTATGAGCCTATGAAATAAATTCTGGTATTCATATCTTTAAATTTTTTTAACCAGCGTTTGCATTTGATGTTTTATAAAGCTTTCACCTCTCTGTTGTTTTCCCCTATCCATTCATTCATGCTGCCTCTATTCTTCTTCCCATTACATAACAAAAATTTAGTCACAGTTTTTGTTTTCACTGGCTAACACAGGGTCATCTCTAACTCTGGTTCAGCATACTATATTACATATTTCCTATTTTTCTTTTTGTTTACTTTTTAAATGTCTTTAATCTTTGACTGAATGTCGCACATCATGTTAGGACTATAAAACTGGAGATCAATACTCTCCATGACTTGAAATATTGTGCCTCTTCTTTAAACTGTCAGTGGGGTATGGATTTGAGTCTATCTAGTCAGGTCTCAAGCAGGATGTGGGTTTTATTATTATGAAGATTATATTCAGTGCATCACCTGCTGCAAATTTCTTTACTTTGGATTGCTCATGTTTTGTTCTTTGGCTTTGGGGTAGATTGGTGGATGAGTTTTCCTCATCCTCAGCTACCAGCTACTTCTGCATATCTGTCCCACAGCTGGAGATCTGTATTCATGCTTCTGACCCCCCCTCATCAGCAAATTGCTATTGCTTGTTGCTAAGTACTAGGATTACTTTGGGGTCAGGGTATTGTTTTCTATTTTTCTGGTCCAGAATCAGTTATGGAGGCCTTATGTGCCTTGGCTTTGGGAATGTGGTTTTCTCAGCGTTCCAACCCTTCATCTCTCTGAGAGTCAAACACTATCTTCTATCTATGGTTCACTTTAATGCAAGTTTTCCTCCATTGAACTAGCAATGTGGGAACACTCTTTGATGCCAATATGGGATCTTAGGTCCAAAGGAGTTCCCTATCCTTTTCTCAAGTAATCACTTTATTCCTCTATTCTTCCCCCAACCACCAAGTCTTTGCCTGTGCTCTGGATGTCACAGACTTTGTTGTCCTCACATCAGCACTTTTAAGATTTTTGCTTCGTAAAAGAGAAAGCTCCAGAGAAGTGTTTTGTTTATAATTACTGTTTCTTTCCAACTCCCGGTTACCTTCTGTACACTTGCATGGCTCTCCCTAGGCTCATGTCCTTGCCTCACATAACAAAGGCCTGTATGAAATAATTTTCAAATCAGTGAACTTCCTTTGTGGCTAAGAATCAGCTATTTCAAACTGACAAATTCTCTATGGTTGGACTTTGGCAGTTTAATAAAATTTGAGCTATTTTCTTCTTATCTGCTTGCACGGAGGCTGGTCCCCCTTCCATCCTGTGCTCTGGCACAGGTATGACAATTTTTGCACCTTATCTCTCCTCCGAAAAGATTGTCTTTAGAATTTACTTGTTTACTTGGTGCCATTTTTTACACCTATCTTCTCTCTTATAAGTGTAAGAACACTGTGATGGTATGTTTTTCCAACTCTTTTTATTGGTTGTGCGGGAGCAGGAGTCTTTGCAGCTTCTTACATGTTAGCAGGAAAACTAACTTTGCTTCTTATCTTTTGACCCATTGTTAGTACATGGCAGATTCACTGGCCAAAAGCTAAATCACATAAGCAAAATTATGGAAATACTGATGTTAAATAATTTATTTAATCAACTATTTTCTAACATGATGCAATAACAAATTTCATTTAAAGAGAGCCTTCCATATTAACAGGACTTCACAATTAGATAAATGTTGTAATTACTGCATTATAGGACTGCACTGGAGGGGAAGTTGAAATATTTCCTTACAATTAGTTGATGTTGAGTCTCAGATTTGAATCCACTAACACATTTGGAATTTCAACTTAGATCTTTAGTTACGGAGGTCTGTACTTTTTTTCCTTCCATGGCAGCTTTGGTTTTTCTTAAAATAAAGTTTAATGCTTAGGACATAAATACATAGTTATTTCCATTCAAGAATAAGAAAAAAAAGACATACATAGAAGGAAGTAACCCACAATGTAAGTACGTATGGTAGGGACTGTAACTGAGACTTAAATAAGGTCCTCTAGAACTACAAATTGGAGAGCTGTTAATAATTCTACCACAAAGAGACATGTAGGAATTTACATCAGAGATAATGTACAACCTGTGTTTTGAAGGACTAAGAGGTTTTTCAGGAATAAAAAGTGCTGGCATGATTTTGTTTGTGTTGAAATTTGTTCATATTAAAGTAAGTGCTGTATTCAAAAGGGAGGAAAGATTTTGTGTGGTAGGATGCACTGCATATAATATAATTTTGTGAGCATAAGACTGAAAAGGAAAAATGAGAACTTTGATGCCAAGTTAAGGTTATAGTAGGAAAACATTAGAATATTTTAAGCAAGAAGATAGCCAAATCAGTTTTGTGCTCGCCAATATGTTGATAGGATTAATAGGAATAATGAGTAGTCACGTTTATTGGCCAGAAACATTAGTCAGTCCTTAGAGTATTCCAAGTGAGTAATAGACTAAGAGAGACACGGAGGAATTGAAGGGAGAAATATAGTTTCAGAGACTGTCTCGGGAAAATTTTAGACCAATTATTGTATTGTATGATTATCTGGGCAATAATGGAGATGAAGTTATTAAAATTGGGGGTCATTTATAATTTAGAAGACAGGATGACAGTATTTATGAGATAGCGTATTCACCATTCAGTTGTACCAAACATAAAGATAATTTTAAATGATATGATGGATATAATGAGTTAATAAAAGACAACAGAGAACATATCAGCCTAAATGTATTCATACAACAAGATCAACATACATTTACACCTACTGAGTACAGAGATACAGTACAAGGTAAGTTGAGAGAGAAACAAGTCTCCCACCCCTGTAATTGCGATAATTGTATGCTCCATGTAAAAGAAAAACTGAATTGGGGAGATAAGACAAAAATAATTATTAAAAAATACTGAAAATAATTGAAAAGATATTTCAAGGTGATAACATGAGTAACTGTTTAATGATATACAAGATAAGGGGTGGCTATGAGGAAAGTACCCATATGTTGGAAGTTTACAGTATGTCAGCTTTCCGTGGAGAATAAGCAAAAGGAGCCAGCAACTCTGGGTTTTTTGGAATTGTGTGTGTGTGTGTGTGTGTGTGTGTGTGCAGGGAAAATTTAGTTTTAAAAATGCTAAAGCTCACAATCTGCCATTTCAAGGTTTGCATGGAATTGCTGTGATTACGGATAGAAATTGGACGTGGTGTTTGTTTGCATTGTCTGGGAAGCTTACTGCTGGTTTGCTCTTTCTCTCATGCATTTATAAAGCAAATATCTGCTTTCTCTTTAGAGAGTAACCCTGAAAAAGAGAAGTAATTAAAATTCCGCTTCCAACCAAGATGTCTCTTGTTTAATGATAGAAGTTAGTTTTATCTTATGCAAATATGCATTCCCACTGAGATAGAGAAAACACTTTTTTCCCCCTTGAATCTGAATTTATGCTATACCATGACGGAAAGCTATTATTTGTTCTCGGGAGATGGTGCTCTTTACATTCAAACTTTTACTGGCATTTGTTGGAAGAACAAATCATCTTAGAAAGAACATGTAAGATGGATGATGTCTTCATTCCATCCTACGAGAAAGCCTCTTAGCCTGGATTGAGGCTGTCATGATGCAATTTGTGCTGCTCTATTGATATGTCACATGCAACATTACTTAATGTTTTAAAGCCCCATACAGATGATAATGTCAAGTAGTGTGGTTGTCTTGAATCCTCGATCCTATTTTCTATGTGGAGATGAAAATTTCCTTAGAAAAAGAATTGAAAATCCTCTTGAGGAGGGTTCAATTTGGAAAGAAGAAAAGTTGAAATCTTGAATTTGTTGTTGGGAAAGAAGCCATATTCTATAAAATAATTAAAGAGATTTATTTGAGCCAAATTTGAGGACTGTGATCTGGAGCCACTCAAAGAAGCCTTGAGCAAGTACACTTGCAGTGGGGGTGGTGGTGGTAACAGTTTGCTTTCATACATTTTAGGGAGACTGGAATTACACAGGACTATGAAATATGGCCTCTATTATTGTTTAAGAATTCAAGGAAATTTAAAACTTCCACACATCAATATGTGGAAGTTACACATTGGCTTGGTCTAAAAAGGTGAGCCATCTCAAAACAGGGTACCATAGGTTGGCTATAGGAGGGTTTAAAGATTCTTTAGTTGACAATGGCCTGAAAAAGTTAGACTCTGTCTAATAGACTAGGAGTCAGCAAAAAGGAATGAAAGTGCCCATATGTTGGAAGTTTACAGTATGTCAGTTGTAAACTGTAAATTGAGATAAGGATCTGTTGAGCCACGCGTGGTGTCTCATGCTTGTAATCCTAGCACTCTGGGAGGCTAAGACGGGTGGATTGCTGGGTGTCAGGCGTTTGAGACCAGCCTGAGCAAAAGCAAGACCCTGGCTCTAAAACCTAGCTGGGCATTGTGGTGGGTGCCTTTAGTTCCAGCTGCTTGGGAGGCTGAGACAAAAAGATCACTTGGGACCAGGAGTTTGAGGTTGCTGTGAGGTATGCTGCCCTGGCACTCTACTCAAGGCAGCAGAGTGAGATTATATATATATATATATATATATATATATAATATATATAAAGTAATGATCTGTTCATCACAGACTGTCGGGCATATGCCCGGAATCAAGTGGTTTCTTATGTATATTAAGGACCTGCAGTTATGACCTGCATAACTTTAAGCCTATTAATGAGTCACAGAAGACATCTCTAGACAGAGGGGAGGGGTGATGACGCCTGTCTGATCGCCTTTCTCATGGCTAGCAACTCAGTTTTAGGGATCTCCTTGGCCAAAAGGACTTCCAGTTTGTCAGTTACTTGAAGGAGAATCTTAAGATTTTATTTCAGTTCACAGATTGGAGTAGAGATTTTTTTTTCTTTCTTGGATGGAATCTGAATTGTGCTGGGACACTAAAGTGCTGTGATAACTTTGATGGAGCCTGAGCTAGCTTCCATGTTTCCATGTGCTGAGAACTAGGCAAGGATGTGAGTGATTCTGCCGTACTGCTTTTGTTCTTCCAGTAAAAATATTTCAGATATAGAATGGCTTAATGTAAGAAAAGCTCCAAAAAATGAAAAGAGGGGAATGTTATCTGTGTTTACATTCTGTGAGTGACAGGACCTTTGGGAAGGCAATTACTAGTGGCAGGAGGTGACTTGTAAGGTTTAGGGACCACTGATGGTCCCAAATTAGAGAACCAACTGGTGAAAGTGACAAGGAAGAGGAATTTGACACACGGAGGTGCATGCTTTTTGGGTCCCCAGAAGTCTTATGACTTGGAGAACTTTGTAGAAGAATGGACTTCCTGAATGCTATGCAATATGGTTTCTATTATTGTTTAAGCATTCAAGAAAATTTGAAAACAAACAATATTTAGGATACCATAATGGAAAAATATAAGATCTTATTAAAATGAACTAAAATATTCAGATATTCTTTTTTCACCAAAAGGGCATTTTTACATAAAACCATACTAAAGCTTGATTTTTTTTTTACTCAGAAGCCTCTCTTAAAATGAAGTGTACTTTATAAACCATGTGAGAATTTTGTAATTATCAAGGCTCATGCAACCAAGCAATTAATTTCAACTCAATCCCATTTTTAAAATGAAAAAGCAATGCATAAAAACAGATTATGGAAATGAAACAAAATACTTGAATAAATTGAAATGTTGGAGCCCAATATTTTTATGAACCTAAAGTATATGTTCTTCAGGTACTCAGGGGACTTTGTAGATGAACCTGATATTAATATCAGTCTTGATGAGAGTACTTCACATGTTTGCTTTTGCGCTTGATGAAACTATATCGCTATATCACTGATTTAATTAATATTATCCTCAGAGTAAATAGCATTAGAAATGAAAGATTACTGGTGGGTGTGGTGAATCATTGAATTTCTCTAACCCCCTAATAGTGCCAGCACATGATAGGATTATTAACAGTGCCTGAAAAATGTTCTTCAGCCTTCTTTGCTTAGTGACACTTGAGACTACAATGCCTTAATATGTATTATTCAAACCCTTCTTTACTGAGCCCGACTCTTAGTCTCTGACCTGCCAGAATCTGACCTGAGGAAGTTGTTGGCTAAGCAACCTCTTTGTACTCAGTTTCCTTGATTCAAAATGGCATAAAGAAATAATAAAATAGGCTACTATTTCTGTGCCGTGTACTTCAAACAATGAGGATTTTTTAAATTTTGTTTTTGATACATAAATACATCTGTATAAATTAATTGTACAGTGTGGAACACTGAGATGTTTCAATACATATATGCAAGGGGTAATGATCAAATTAGGTAAGTGACATATCTACCTCTCAAATACTTATTTCTTGGTGGCAAAAACATTCAAAATTCTGTCTTCTATTTTGAAATATGGAATATATTTTTGTTCACTGTAGTCTTCTTACTGTACAGTGGAACACTAGAACTCATTTCTGTTTTCCAGCTCTCACACTGTTACCTCTCATCAGCTGCTTTCCATTCTTCTCTACCCTCTACCCTCACCAGCTTCTGGTAACCACTATTCCACTCTCTATTTCCATGATATCAACTATTTCAGATTTTACATATCAGTGACAACATGTGATATATTTGTGCCACTGTTTCTGGTTTATTTTACTTAAAATGATATCCTGTGGGTTTATCCATGTTGCCTGCCATGAATGACAGGATTTCATTTGATTTTTATGGCTCAACAACACTTCGTTATGTAAATATGCCACGTTTTTAATCCGTTCATCTGTTGATGGACACTTAACTTGTTTCCATTTCCATATCTTGGCTATTGTGAATAACACACTCACCATGACAGCACAGATGTGTCTTTGACATCCCAAGATCATTTCATTTACATGTATGTCAAGTAGTGTTTGAGTAGATGGATAGTCATGGTTCATTCCTCTTATATCAATTAATCAAACTTTCTAAAAACAAATTAAAACCAAAATCAACCATAAGTCTGGTGTTTTATTATTTATTTACATTAATATATTTTTAGAAATTTATTGCATTTTTCAAGCAGCATGTTGAGCCTGGAGGATATAGACTGATGAACACATGGTGATTTGTGTTATAGTTTAATGGAGAAAATAAACATTTATCTAGAAAGTGGAACGGCAATGTGCTTAGAAATAGAAGTATAAGATAGTTTGGAAACATAAAACAGTATAAGACAAACCTAGTGTTAGAGTTCATTTAAAACCTCTGGCAAAAAAAAGAGAGGATATTTACTGCAGATAAATAATTTAAAAATGCAAAACAGTATGTATGAAAATACAATCTGGGTTTTCTATCTTATTTATTTATTTGAAAGTCATTGAAAGATTTTTTAAAAGATGGGTGACCTGATACAACTTATATATCAAAAATATCTTTTTGTACTGCGTAAAAATGATTGAGAAAGGATAAAAGATGGATAGACTTACTCATTGGGAGAAAGGATAGTGGCTCACACTGAGATGTGGGAACGAGAAAGGAAAGAAATGCAACAGCTTGAGCAATAATTGTCAAGTGGAGGTGAGAGGGGAGTAGACAGCAAATGTGGGGAAACGGTAGTTTTGAGATTTTTAAAAAATATAGCTTTACTTTTTGATGAGGTAATAATTTAGTTCTCATGTTGAGTTTGAATGGGCTTTGAAATATGCATGTGGAGGTAGTATTTTCAGTTTGTATATATAGTTTTGGAGTAGAACAGAGAAATATGGGCTTCAGGTACAGATTTACAGCTTATTAGAACATTAAATGAGTTTGCTACGAATGAATGTGTAGAGCTATTAGATAAGAGTGTCTAGGAGATAAGACACTAAGGAGTGTCTGATAGATAAGGTATATAATATTTGGTTTAATTAGAAGAGAAAAATCTAGCACAGAAGACCAAGAAAGAGAATCTTAGAAAAATATCAGAAAAATGACACTGGAGTTGAAGAGAGAGAACATTCTGGAACAATCTAACATCATTGTTGGGGCACACTGCCAAAATTGTGCCTACCTATAAATGCATACATATTAGAAAATCACATTAGTTAGGACTAATTATTAGGTGTCTAGGTTGAATGAATAGCTAATCATGGTTTCCTTTACATATTTGCCCTAATTTTTGGCTTCTAAATTTAGAAAGCATTTGGTCCTCTATTAATTGCCATATCTAGTCCTCCAGCATCTACTACATTTCTATTCTCGTAACTGCTTCACTGTCTCCACACTAACCTGGTACCGTACTGTGACTTTCCAAGATCTTCTCACCTACTTCACTCACACACATCATCCCCTGCTTTAATGAATCCTATGTAGTAATTGATTAGTCTTTCTAATTTATAACTCCGATTTTACCACTATCTGCACATAAATCTTTAATGGCTCATTTTCTGCCGAATTTATGATAAATTTATGTGTGACAGGGTTAAAAGGATATGTAATAAATGATAAAGCTTTAATTTCCGCTCTTCACATTGTAAGGAAAATGGGTTTTGCTTGTTGGTTGTGTGCACCATTTAATACAGTGACCTGCAAAAAATTATTGCATTTATAGTTTAGTTGTCATAAATACAAATATACTATATTATAAGTTTATTTAAGATACTAAAAAATATTTAAGATTTTCCTGATATGTTTCTTTTAGTAGTATGGTACAGGCTTTATGTTTCAATTAACAAATAAAATATATTAGACCATATAGAAATTACACAAACCTAATGAAATGTATACTGCATATTAAATTTAGGTCTATATTCACATTATAATATAAAACAGACATATCTGAATCAAAGAACATATTGTTTGTCACTTAAACTTAAACAGCAGCTAGAGGTGCAACTTATACTAGTTGTTTGAGTCTTACTCACACATACTCACAGGTGATGGGGTAGGGTGTAGCCATTCATACCTGGGTGCACATTGGGAGTACTGTAAGATAAGAACCCCACAATTATATGAGTCACACCCACTATGGCAGCTCCTATCTATCCTTCTTCCATCCTGGAGAAAATGGCAGAGAAAGCGTCACCCTGGGATATATTCAAATTTTCTCTAGGGAAGGGAGAAGAAGATCTCTGTTATAGAATGTGATCAAATGGATCTGGGGAGAGAAGTGTCTAAATCTTTCTGGAACACACACAAAAAATTCACAATCTCTAATTTCTAAAGCAAGACTAATACATGTTAACCTATGCAATTTTCTCAGAATATGAAAATGCTCTGGAATATTTTTCTCAATATGTGTGTAACTATAAAAACTCTTCATATCTGGATATTAAATGACATGTAAAGTACATTTGCTAGATGTTTTAAACATATTTGCCATTGTAGTTGGTTAAGTTGCATCCATGCGAAGAAAGAATGTTTCATTTTTGTACGAATATTTATATATTTTAAATTAGCACAATCTAAATTTTCAGTGGCTTTATTGAGCATGTTACGTCTATGTCATTTTATGGTGCAGTATTCACACATACACATAAAGTCATCGTTATTGCTATCACAAAATCTAAAATCTATTCAGTAGCTGGTTCAGTAATTCAAAACTTTGAATAATTTGGAGAGTTGCTGATATCAAATTTACTTTTGTCAATATGTATTTTTATGAGAAATGTGTGAATAAAACTAAAATTAACTTGAAAACATATATATTTTGAGAATTTAATAGGGTTCTCTTTAAATCCTTGTTATGTTGCATGCTCTTATTTATATTTTTATATAAATATATAATATATATTATTTTATATATATATAAATATATATTATTTATTCCAAATTATACTGCTGAATGTTTACTTTTTATTGTAAACTATTTCAGGTGAATTGATAATTTGGAGAATAATGTTACAAATAGACACATAAATACTACTTTGTCTAAATAAATATTAATATTAATCACTTTAGAGCATATTAATTTTCTAATTAATATGTTTAATATTCCAGTCCCACTTCCCTCTTCCTTCTTCAGTGTAACCTCTATTTTGATTATCATATCATGCATTATTTTATATATAGCTATTAGTTATACTAGTTGTGTAGTCTGAAAACATAGACTATAGTTTTTCATGTTCTACAATTTTTAAGTGAATGGAATTGTCCACTATGTATGATTTTCCACCCTTTTAATTTTTATTGATGAAGTTTGTCCATATTTATACCATATTAATAAGAGTTCTCCAGATAAACAAAGCCAATAGTACATACATACATAGGAAAAAGAGGTTTATTATAAGAAATTAGCTTTTGTGATTATGAGGCTAAGAAATCCCTAGATCATCAGTGGCAAGCTGGAAATGGAAGAGAGCTGATAGAGCTCCGGCCCAGAGAACCAGAACCAAGAAAGTTTATGGTACAAGTTTCAGGGCAAAAACTGTTGAGATCCATATCTAAAAAGAGCCAGTTTCAATTCAAGTATGAAGACAAGGAAAAGCTGATGTCTCAGTTCCAGCAGTCTGGCGGGAAGTATCCTTTTAGTCTTGGGAGCTTTAGCCTTTCTGTTCCATTCAGGCCTGCAGCTGATTGGGTACAGCCCACTCACTCTCAGGTGAGCCATGTGCTTTACTCGGTTTACTGACTTAGCTGTCAGTTTCACTCTCCCAGACACATCCAGAGAAATGTTTGACCACATGTCCGGGTACATCATGGCCCATTATAATTGACAAATAAAATTAACCATCACAGACACTGTTAGTCATTTCATTCCCATTTAAATGCTTTGAAGTACTTTATTGCTGAAATATCACATTAAAAAGCCCATTCTTTCGTACTGAATATATTATGATGTTTCGATTTTTCACCTTTATAAATGGGACTTCAATGAATACTCTTATATACATCTCCTGTATGCGTGTGTGAAATATATCTTAGGATATATTCTAGAAAGAACATTTTGAGATATCACCTAACTCCAGTGAGAATGACACACATCACAAGGTCCCCAAACCATAGATATTGGCATGGGTGTAGAGAGAAAGGAATACTCCTGCACTGTTGGTAGGAGGGCAAATTAGTACAGCCTTTAGAAAAAGAATTATGGAAAATCCTCAAAGAACCAAACATGGACCTTCCATTTGATCCTGCAATCCCATTACTAGGTAACTACTTAAAAGAGAAAATATCATTTTTACCATAATGACACATGCATTTGAATATTTATAACAGCCCAATTTACAATTGCAAAGATGTGGAAACAGCCAAGTGCCCTTCAATACATGAATGGATCAATAAACTGTAGTATATGTGCACCATGGAATACTATTTGGCCATAAACAATATGGAGATTTTGTATAATTTTCACAACATGGACAAATTTGGAAAACACTCTCCTGAGTAAAGTATCAAAGTATCACAAGAATGGAAAGATAGGTACCACATATAATCAATACTAGTGTGAAACTTGTAGATTACTAGCAAGGTGCTCTCACGAGAGAAAAACTTAAATCCAAGGGCAGGGTCAGGGGTTTGGTGGGTTCCTTCCTAGTGGGGACAATGTGGGGTAGGTACACCACACTTCTTGTGTGAAAGACATAGCTACAACTTACTCTTTTCCTTGAAAATGCCAGAATTGTGGCCTAATTGTATATACCCTAATTGTACATTAATTAGAAATTTTAAAAACGAGAATTTCTAGATATACATATTAGTGAATGAATGTCTTCAGCCTCGTTACATAGAGCCCATCAATTCTTTAAAATGTTTGTTTGTATCAATAGACATTTCTACCAAGAGTGAATTAAAATTCATGTTCTCACCAAGACATGGAGTCATCAAGTTCTTCAGAGAAGTTGCAAAAACTAAGAGATGAAATATGCACCCAATTCTGCACCAATTGCACCAACATGCTGCAATTGATTACAATGTGAACTTTGGCACTTACCAGATTTGTAACTAGGGCCGAACACATAACTTCTCTTTTCATCAATTTCTACATCAAAATGGGAATAAAAATGAAAACTTTCTCAAAGTTTTGTCATAAAACTGAAAAGATTTAACACAAATTGAATACTTGATACAGTTTCTGGCAAGTTGAAAGTAAAATTTAAGTATTTGAAATTTGTTTTATATTATCTAATTGTAGTTTGTTTACTTTTCAGTTCTACAAGTAGTACTGAGAATGACTGCATTTTTCTCTTCTTTGACATATATGTTAATGTCTTCTCCAATTTTATAATAAATCATTATGCCTTTTATTATATATTCATGGAAATTTTTTCTTTTTTTTTTTTTTTTGGCCAGGGCCGTGTTTGAACCTGCCACCTCTGGTATATGGGGCTGTCGCCCTACTCCTTTAAGCCACAGGCACTGCCATATTCATGGAAATTTCAAGCACATTTTTCTTCTATGCTTTGCTAATGTTAGTAGTGCAAATATAATGTTCTGATTTAAATTATTCTTCTAGTTTGTGTTTCTCATTTTGTTAGTTTATAGGAATTTTAATATTAAAGTAGTCAAATGTGTCAATGTATTTGTTAGTTTTCTTAACTTTTAATTTTTATAAAATTTTTCTGTCATGAATTTATTATGAATTACTATTAATTTATTTAAGGTTTTTCATAAAGTCTATGTGAGATGCAAGAAAGATAACTTGTATTTTACTTACTATGTGACTAACCATACACACTGACACCACTTTTTATATATTCCAATCTTTTTTTAACACCACTGATTTTTAATGTCTTATTTATGAGATATAAAAGTGTTGTCTGGGTGCAGGCTTGCTTTCTGGATTTGTATGTTTGCTTTGTGTTCTTTTGAATTGGTACGTTTGTACATTGTTGGCCTTAAGTCTGACTATACAAGTTGATTTAAAAAATGTTGGTCATTTTGTACTTCATTCTTTCATAGAAATTCATAGTTGATTGCAAACTTACAAAAATACATACAATAAATTTTAATTTTTATTGGGTTTTGAGCACATGTAAGCTTGAATGGTTAATTAATAAGTGTATAACATTGATCTTTACAAGCTTAATATTATTCTTAACTTACTCCAATGGTTTTAAATGCCTTTCAATAATATTTAGTAATTTAATTGTCTTCATAACATGACTGTGCTTCTGCATTTTTGTTCTTAAGTAATTTTTAGATTTCTTTTTACTTCCCCTTTGGAATTGTAAGTGGAATTTCCTTTTCTATCCATTTATTTTGTGGTCATGTCTAGTGTCTGAAAACAATATTTTAAAGTTAATTTTATCTCTAGAAATATTAACAAATTCTTGTTAGAAAATTTGAATTTGAGGTTTCCGTGTAAGCTATTGTGCAATATATAACTTACCTATATTATAGCTTTCAGATGACTTAAACCTAAGGCATGAAACTATAAGAACTCTAGAAAAAATTGTGGGAAAACTCTTATAGACATTGGCGTAGGCAAAAAATTATAAGGACTATCCCAAAGGCAATCACAGCAACAACAAAATTAATAAGTGGTACCTGATGAAATTAAGAAGCATCTAGATGGCCAAGGAAATCACAAATTAATAAATAAATAAATTTATAAATAAATAGAGTATGCTAGAAGATAATGAGTAAATTTTTAAAAACTTAAATTACTATAGAGAAAGGGAGACTGGGAGTATGAGGCTGGCAGAAAGTTGTATCCATTAAGGTAGTGAGGTAGGTCTCATTAAGATTTTGAGCTATCCAGCCTGAGCAAAAGCGAAATGCCACTTCTACCAAAAATAGAAAAACTAGCCAAGTACCATACCTGTAGTCCCACCTACTCGGGAGGCCAAGGCAAGAGGATCATTGAACCCAAGAGTTTGCAGCTGCTGTGAGCTGTAACATCACAGCATTCTACCCAGGGTGACAGAGTGAGACTCCATCTCTAAAACAAAACAAAACAAAACAAGATTTTGAGGTTTGAGAAAATATCTAAAGCAGTTAAGATAGTTCGGAGGACAGCTGAGGAAGGCATGTTCAGGGAACTGTTCAAGGATAAACTCTGAGGAAGGAAAGTGTGCTTGACACAGGCAAGGACAGGCAAAATGGCCAGTGTGGCTGGGAGGAAAGAGCAGTAAGACCCGACAGTAAAGATGACTGTGATACACCATGAGGGCGTTGTGGTCTCTGTGAGGACTTTAGGTTTTCTCTAAGTAAGATGAAATCCTTTGAAGGAAGAGTCATGAAGAATTAGATAATCTGCCACAAGCTTTCAAAGAATCACAATTGCTGCTCTGTTGAAAACAGACTTCAGGTGAGTGAAGGCAGAAATAATTAGGACCTGACTACAGTATCCTGTTAAGGTGGCTCATGTGAGGTTAGTAGCAGTGGTTACAGTCAAATTCAGCTGCATTGAAGTCATAAATTAAGAATATATCTGTCTATCTATCATCTATCTATTACATATAATATGCATTATATTATTTTATCATATTATATTTCAATTATATATAATATATATGAAATATATATTTCAATTTTTTTCTTTTTTAATTACTACGAATACACAATAGTTTGTATTATGTATATCTTCATAGGGAATGTGCAATATTTTGATATAAGCATACAATATGAATTAATCAAATCGAGGTAATTGGGGTATCAATCACCTCAGGCATCTATCACTTTGTTATGTTAAGAACATTTCTAGCCCACTCTTTTAGTTATTTTAAATTCTACTCTAACTTACTGTTGAGTATAGTCACTTTGTTGTGTTATTAAACATTGTTCATTCTATCTAACTGTATTTTGGCATGCATCGATCACCTCCACTTTATCCCCCACCCTCCTGCATCCGTTGCAGCCTCAGATAACTGTCATTCTACTCTCTGTCTCCATGAGATCAATTGTCTCTAATAATTGCTTCCCACATATGAATGAGAACATGTGAGATTTGTGCTTGGCTTATTTCACTTCACGTAATGTTCTCCAGTTCCATGCACGTTGTTTCAAATGTCAGCATTTCTTCTTTGTGTGTGTGTGTGTGTGTGTGTGGCTGTAAAATATTCCATTGTGTTTCTGCACCACAATTTCTTTATCCATTTATCCTTTAATGGACACTTAGGTTGATTTCATAACTTGGCTATTAAGAATAGTGCTAGCATAAACACAGAAATGAAGATAAATGTTGATGCATATATTTCCTCTCCTTTGGATATGTGCCTGGCAATGGGATTGCCAAGTCATGTGAGTTTTATTCTTAGTTTTCTAAGGAACCCCATACTTTTCTCCATAGTGGTTGCAAGAATTTACAGTCCCACCAACAGTGTACAAGTTTTCCCCCTTCTCTATATTCTTACCAATGTATACTATTGCCTGCCTTTTTGATGAAAGCAATTTTGACTGGAGTAAGATGATACCTCGTTGTAGCTTTAATCTGAATTTCTCTTATGACTAATGATATTGAGCATTGCTTGTATATATGCATTGGCCATCATGTCTTCTTTTGAGAAATGTCTATTCAGATCATTAGCTCATCTTAATATCCAATTATTTGATTTTTTTTCCTCTTGACTTGTTTGAGCTCCATAAGTTCTAGTTATTAATTCCCTTGATATAATGTTAAAACCAGGTAGTATGATTGCTCACCTGATCTTTGGTTCTTCTGAGGTGCTTGTTTGTGTGGATACTTGCTGAATTTGGTGTTTGTGCAGCAGGACAATCATGAGAGGTTTCCATTTGGCCATCCTGTTCCACTCTTGTGCCTAAGACCAGGTATATATTTTAAAGCTATGGCCGCCAGAATTTGTTTATGGGTTTTATGTTATGTCAGAGAAGATAACATCATTTTCTTCCTTTAACCTTCTTCCTTCTTTCCTTCTTTCTCTCCCTCCCTCCCTTCTCTCTCTTTCTTTCTTTCTTTCTTCTTTCTCTTTCCCTCTCATCTTTTCCTGTGCTAACTAAAAAGTTGGACTTGATATCAATTTTAATGGTGAAGTAACAGAGCAAGTTTGTAGGGTGGAATGGAAGAGAAAAATGTGAGTTTGACTTTGCATCATCAAGTTGGAAATGTCTTTTAAACATTAAAGTGGAGATACCTAGTAGGCAATTGGATTTCAAAATTAGAGGGAAAACAAAATATAGATAAGATACATAAATTAGAGACTTTTCAGGATAGAGTGTTTAAAGCTGAGATCACCAAAGACATGGGCATGATACGATAGACAAGAGGACCTAGAACTGAGCTTAGCATTACTAACATGAAGTAATCTGGTCGACGAGGAAGATCCCAAAATGGGTTAAAGAAAAGGAGCAACTAACAAAGTAGGAAGGGAATAGTAAAAGAATCCTAGAAAGCAGGAGGAAATATGTTACCAAGGGTTAGAAAAGATGAACTATTTTGAAAGCTGCAGATTGGTCAGGTAAAATTGGGTATAAGAAGTCCTTAGGGACCTGATTAAAGCCATTACATTGATCTGCTGCAGAGAAAAAATAGGATGTGGGTTAACGATAATAGGAGATGAATTGGAAACAATATAGCAACTCTTTCAAGGAGTTTTGGTACAAAGAGAGAAGTGTTGTAGGAGCTTGCAGGGATAGTGAGGTCAGCATGTTTGCATGCTGTTACCAATGATCCAGCAGGAAGCTGAGACTTGACATTCGGGAAGTGGAGCAATGGTGGAGTTGAATATTTAAATAGATGAGAGGGGGTGGACTCTACTGCACTTACTGACCGGCACTATTCTGAGTGTTCTACATGTGTCAGTTCCATTTATCCTCACACAGTCCTGTGAAGTACTTACCACCATCCCCATTTGAATGCAAGCAGGGTTTGAATTATAAGCAGGTTTCTTTGACAAACATTTTCTGTCCTCTATGCAGGACTTCAGCTTCTATTATGTAGCTGAATCCTCATCCAACACTACTTGTCTTAGCCTGAGCCCCGCATACCTATCCAATTTACCCTCTGCACCAGAGCATTTGTTACCTATCTTTTTTACAGAGACTGTTATCATGATTTTAAAACATGTTTTCCTTTTGGGATTTCACTTTTCCTATTTTATTTTATCAATGCTGTTGGCTTGAAGTAAACAAAGTATAAAAGTGGATTGACTTATTGTACCGCAAAGGTAAATATCTTTAAAGAGAATCATAATGACATTTTATAAACACAATTTAGGAGATAGTGTTAATTCAATTCTAAATTCTAATTCTGCATATTGAATTTATTGGTAAATTTATCATTCAGCATCTACAATTTTTATCATGTTTCCGTATTTTCTTTTTTTGTTCTTTTATTCCCCATATTTAACTCCATTATAACAGAATCTACTTGAAGGTAGATTTGGAGTTAGGATCAGCATTTTAATCTTAGTGGAATGTCTTTTTCTTATCTGAGCTGACAATTTGTGTTCCAACATTTCATTCAATATTTTAGTCAAAAAATAACTTTTTTCAGGAATTCTCCCTGGATTCAGTCCCTGCACCACTCATATCACACCTTTCATTTTTACAGTAGATTATTCTCTACTGGCTGACAGATTGATTTGTAGTTATTCTCTAGACATACTCAGGTTTTTATATTCCATAAATGGGTTTTAGTCTCTTTAGTCTTTTGAACCTTGTTTGCTGATTTTTTAAAAATCATCTTTTTAGATCAATTATATTTATATTTTGGATATGAGTTTTTGCTCAAAGATGCATGTTAATTAATATTTACATGTATTTGGTAAGTATTGAGGATGAAAATGACAAAAATCATAAAATAAGAGGTAAAAATGTGTTTCTTATAAGGATGTGATAGATACATTTTACAAGAAAGATAAATGTATATTTACAGCATCATTTCAATTCTATATTTACCTATTTATTTATTCATTTGAAACATTCTTTTTTCTAGACTGTAGATTCCGGACACTGTCCCACTATTTTAACACTTGAACATATCTTTTGGAGAAAATAGACGAAGATCTCTGCCCTTATAAAGCTGTGTTTGGAGCTTGTGGGGAAAAATAGATGAAAAAATGTCAAAGTTCATTTTAAGGAGAACCTGGAGTAAAATAAAACATATATTAGCAAAACATAAATATGACATTTTTTGATAGATATGTTTAAATTCTGAATTGTTGGTGAGGACTTTAGATGGAGGTAGTTACTGGCATGATAGGGACCTATAACAGCAGTGGGGGGTGGGGAGTTTAAGTATATGGGTAGAATGTCACTATACCTTCTCTAATGTTGGGGGTACCTCAAATGCCAAATATCAAACCTGGTAGTGCCTTCAAGTTAAATAGAAGATAGTCCTTAATTTTTATTTGAAGTACTTAAATAATTTCAGTGCATCACATTGCTATTCATTTTCTACTTGATCCGTCTACTCTTTGTTCTTTCTTTCCTGCCTCTTTAAAATATGTTATAATTAAATTTTATGTATTAGCTTATGAACTGTAACTGTGCTCCTATGTATCTTTCTATCTGTCTATCTATCTATATATCTATTATCTGTCATTGAGCCTGGCCAGGGTGCTCAACCTGTTGTGATTTTACACAACCCCCTGCCCCCAGGAACATTTGGCAATATTATATCTGGAGACCTTTTTTATTGTCACAACTGGGAGGTGCTACTGGCATCTGTAAGGTAGAGGCCAGGGATCTTAATTAACATCCATAACACGCATGGCAGCCTCCACAACAAAGTCTTATCTATCTCACAATGTTAATAGCTGTGGTTCCCAACTCGTCAGATCACAGCCCAGTACCAGCCTGTTAGAAACTGGCCCGCACAGCAGGGGGTGAGTCATGGGTTAGCTAGTGAACTTCACCTTGTTGTTACAGCTGCTCCCCATCACTCACATCACCATCTGAGCTCTGCCTCCCATGAGATAAGTGGTGGTATTAGATTCTCATGGGAGTGCAAACCCTGCTTTAAGGTGCATAAGTGAAGGATCTAGGTTGTACATTTCTTACGTGAATTTAATGCCTGATGATCTGAGGTGGGAATATAATGTGCTTGAATTGTTCCAAAAACATCCCCTTTGACCGTAATGCATGGAAAAGTTGTCTTTCATGACAACAGTCCCTGGTGCCAAAAAGGTTGGAGACCATTGTTTAAGAATGCCAAAATTGAAAAACTCTTTTTTTAGGGTTTACTATATAGATTTTGAATTTATGAGAATATATTTTAAAATATTTTTATTTCCAGTAAAGTGTAATGGTGAGAATTTCTCAGCATTCCTACTCCTTCTGTAAAGGCAAGTAATCAGTTCCCCTTATTCAAGGATATCCCTTAGGCCCATTCTCTTCTCCCCTGTGGCAATGAACTCTGCCTACGTTAGTGCAGGATCCTGAGCATACTTAGACATTCTCTTACTTTCCTAGTTGCAGAGTGCTTTTGCCCATGTTTATGTGGATTTAGCCTTGTAGCAGTTGATTTTGCCTGGGGTCATGACAAGGTTTTTTTAGACAGAGTTTCACTATGCCACCCTCAGTTTAGTGCCATGGCGTCACAGCCCACAACAACGTCAAACTATTGGGCTTAAGCAATTCTCTTGCCTCAGCCCCCACGATACCTGGGACTACTGGCACCTGCCACACCACCCAAATATTTTTTTGCTGCAGTTGTCATTGTTGTTTAGCTGGCCCTAGCTGGGTTCAAACCCTCCATGGGGTTTGTGGCCGGTGTATGTGGCCAAGGCCCTAACCACTGGCTATGGGCACCATGCCCAGGTCAAGTTTTGATGTGTAAGGGGGCTTCCTCCCCCTCTGAAGATGGCTTTTGTCATGTATCAGAAAAGGCTGCAATGATGTGAGCAGATTTGTGGCTATTGCAGCCTCCTCTGCAGTGGCAGTGACTTTGACTAACCTATCCTCACACAGGTCCTGATGGAAGCACCAATGACATCTCCAGATACTGCTGCTCTAGGTTCAACCCCAGGCCTGCTCTTAAAGTCCACATACTTTGATGGGGTTCACAGGTCTGTTGCTTTGCCTCCAATTTTTTGTGAGAATTCCAAGTAGGCTTGTGAAAAAACCCTCATGAGTGGATGAAAAATCCCCTTGAACCTGAGGTTCCCAAGTACTCTAAATTGTCGCGTTAGCCCTCACTAATCCTTGAATGGTTTGTGAAATTTCAGTTCTGTTCTTTTCATCTGCTTTTATGGAAGCTGGCTCTTACCCTCTTCCTGACTCACGCCACACGAAATGGGAGTGTGTTCTGCCTCTCCTGCAAGGGACTTGTCTCCTTTGGGATATGGCTTATCTGATCTCTGCGACGTCCACTCTCTAAAGTATTCCCAGCATTAGGATTTTTAAAATGTGCTTGGCTATTTTATTCTTTGTTAGAGATCTAGGTGCTCACTCAGCACCAAGTTATACAGCGTTGAAATATATAAAGTAAACTTGAAATAGGCTTGTTCACTCTACTTGGCCAATAATCACAACCTGGGGCAAAACGGCATCATAGTCTTTGGCAGCTGATGGTTTGTTATTTAAGGATATGAATATTCATCACAAACCATGCACAACCACACACACACATGTACATCAAAAGTTAGCTAAGATAGGACACACCATCTCTCAATGTGATGAATTTTGATTTTCTTGTTTCATTTTGACATAAATATTTTATTATATTGAATATATTTTATATGAAAATATTGACTTAAATTAATCAGCAAAAAAAGAGCAAACAATCCCATCTACCACTGGGCAAGGGATATAAACAAAACTTTCTCTGATAAAGACAGAAATAGTGGGTGGCACCCATAGCTCAGTGGGTAGGGCACCGGCCCCATATACCGACGGTGGCAGGTTCAAACCTGGCACAGCCAAACTGCAAAAAAAATAGCCGGACGTTGTGGCAGGTGCCTATAGTCCCATCTGCTTGGGAGGCTGAGGCAAGAGAATCACCTAAGCCCAAGAGCTAGAGGTTGCAGTGAGCTGTGATGCCATGGCACTCTACCGAGGATGACAGAATGACACTCTGTCTTTAAAAAAAAAAAAAAGATAGACGAATAGCTAAGAAACACTTGAAAAAATGCTCATCATCCCTGATCAGCAGAGAAATACAAATCAAAACCACCTTTAGATATCACTTATACCCAGTAAAAATAGCCCACTTCACCAAGTCTCAAAGTTGCAGATGCTGGCATGGATGTGGAGGGAAGGGAAAACTCTTACTGTTGGTGGGACAGCAAACTAATACAGCCTTTTTGGAAGGAAGTATGAAAAATCCTTGAAAAACTCAAATTAGACCTCCTATTTGATTCTCCAATCCCCATTCTAGGCACCCAGAAGGAAAAAGTCATTTTATCATAAGAACTTTTGCACTAGACTTTTTATTGCAACTCAATTTACAATCATTCAAATATGGAAAGAACCTAAATGCCCACCAACCCAGGAATGGATTAACAAGTTGTGGTATATGTATACCATGGAAAACTATACTTTTCAGCCATAAAAAAGATGGGGACTTTATATCTTTTGTATTAACATGGATAGAGGAGGAACACATTCTTCTCGGTAAAGAATCACAAGAATGGCGAAGCAAGAATCCAATGTACCCGGTTCTAATATGAAGCCAGTAGATTATCTAATGCACACCCATATAAGAGAAAAACCTGAAATCAATTCAAGGTGTGGGGCGGGAGGAAAAGGAATGGGGAGAAGGGAGAAAGGATGATGGGTGTGCTCCCACTTAGAGGGCACAACGTTGGGGTGTATGGCACACCAATTGTTTATGGGGACACAATTCTAAGAGGGACTTTACCTGACAAATTCAAACAGTGTAACAGTGATTTGTTGCACCCTTGATTAAAACAATAAACAAACAAAACAATAAAACAATAAAAAACAATAAAAACAATAAAAAATTGTTCTAAAATTTGTTTTATTGTTCTAAAACAATAAAAAGACAAATAAATAAAATGTTGATGTCTGCCTAATACACTGATTTCTCCAACCACTAATTAGTAAAACTATAGTTGAAAAGCTATGCCTTGAACTGGATTCCTGGAGATTGCACTTTTTTTCAATAGCAGACCCATTTACGATGCCTTTCTTTTAAGACACAATTAACAAATGTTTGTTAAATTTTATTGGAAGAAAAATACTATGGATGCTCTTTTCTATCTAGCTAAAGTAATGACATGAGGAAAGTGAAGGAAAGGACTAAATATGTGAGACAGTACCAAGATCGGTGCCTGAACATAGGATATATATGTACATAATCTCATGCATATGATAATGAAAAGTAATAAAAATGTTTTCTATGATTAACTAATGCTGCTCTTCCATCTTCTCTTTTCCTATCTCCCTCACCAACATTCTTTATTTTAGTGGCTTTAGTCATGTCGTGTTCTTAAAATTTCATGGGTGAAGAAAAGACGAACACACACTTCTTTGCAGATAATATCAAACACACCCCTTATTTCATACCATTTCCCAACATGTCTTTGTTTCCCTTAGTTAATTTAGCCTAGAAAAATTAAGAATTTATTTAATTTACATATTAAATTTTTGCCTAATATAAATTATTTCTATAAATCACGTAATTATTTTCTTATTTATGGGTATTCAGGATTTATTTGCATAGTTTAATTTCTATATAGAATTATACAATTAATAATCTATTTGTACATAAGTTGATATTAGTTCCTATATTTATTGCAATCTTTTTATCAGATAGATACCCAATGATTGAATTACCAGATTGAAAAATGTTGAATTTTGATATTGACCTATTATTTGCCCACAAGTTTTTCTAATTCATTTCCCCTGGTTATCTGTGAGAATGTGTAGTGCTTGATTATTCAGATGGTCATCACATTCCTAGTATTGCCGGATTCTTGCTCTGCTTGGATAAATGACACTTGTTTGTATTTTTTATTCTCTTCATGTGGGACTCCATTTGATCGTATTTTGAATGTGTATGTGAATGAGACTTTGTGGGTGTATGTGTTAGACTGCAGCAGTTCTCAACCTGGGCATCGTGACCCCTTTGAGGGTCGAACGACTCTTACACAGGGATCGCCTAAGACCATCCTGCATATCAGATATTTACATTATGATTCAAAACATTAGTGAAATTACAGTTATAAAGTAGCAACGAAAGTAATTTTATGGTTGGGGGTCACCACAATATGAAGAACCATATTAAAGGGTCACAGCATTAGGAAGGTTGAGAACCACTGTGTTAGAGAGACAGAGTGATAGTGAGAGAAATCTTCATTAAGATTTCGTGTGAGAACAAGCTGTAATTTTTTTGTCACACTTTGGTATCAATATGGAAAAGCAGAAAACTTTTGAACAAATTTTAAGAATTTATCATTTGCTATGTTAGGTATTTTAGATATATGTCACTACTTAACAAATCACCCAGAACTTAGTGGCTTAAAACAATAATTTATTATTCTCTCTAACAATTCTCTGTGTTGACAGCTGTCAACGGGATGTTACTTCTCCTGGTCTTTTTAGAAGTTGTATTAGTATTAGTGGGGAGCATTTAGATTTGTTGAAAGGCATTAACATACAGACTAAAACGACTTTTAAAGTGTTAATACAGAAGGCTATAATGGCATAAAAACTAATAAGGAGAAAGTAAATTAATGAACAAGAGCACTTTGTGTGCAGCATTTGATGCTCAAGTAAATATTTAAATGTAATCTTTCTACAAGTCGTATGCTTTGCTTATGTGTATAATAATGAGTGAGTAAATTTCTCTCACTAACAAAATATTTTGGATAAGGTTCCTTTAGAACAGCTTGATGGCAATTTTGATAAGTAGCGGTAGTGTTGGTTCTGTTTCCAGCACCCCCGTGTCCCGACATAATTCTCCAGTCTATTTACTGGTGTACTGTCTCACCTACCAACTTCTCTACGAAGCACTTTGCGGACAGATCACATTCAATCAAATGTAGGCGAAGAAGTGCAGCTCTGTTGACTAAGCTGATTCTGGAATTCGTCTCTAGGGTACAGCCTGAAAACACAACCTGAAACAACGCTTTGCTATTTAATTCATCAGCAGAAAAGTAGTTACGCTGAGACGAAATAAAGTTAGAGCCTCTTCGGTTGACACAGCCACTCAGTATTGATAGCGCTCAGAGATCGGGTTGCTCAAATGCTGTTTCAAATAAGGAAACAAAGAGCTAATATTGCCGGGCTCAAGAATTATTGCTGTGAACATACATTTGGATATGACAAAAGAAACTTTTGTTTGTAATATAAGATGGTTATAAGGAGAAATCAACATTGGTATAAAGGGATTTGAATTTTCCTTGAAGAACAAAGTTAGAAACTCAAAGCCAGCTATTCAGTATTTGCATAAGCAGAACAACCTCTTAGATGCCCAATCAGAGACAGTAATGCTGTTTGGGGAACTGCATTCTTCCAGCTGGTGCTTCTACATGTCAACTGAATCATGAGCCCATGGCCCTGACGTCCGCCCTCATCACACCCATAGTATTTACAGTTTTGGAAGCTTCCCTCTCTGGGAAACCTGTGGAAATGCTTTACCAGCTACTCCTGTTTCCAAATGTTCGGCCCTGAATTTAATTGTGCAGAGGAGGTGGTTTTAAAATTTAGTGGTAGCTATCATCAGCACTGTTCTGCAATCTCTTTCTGCTTATATGCGTCTCTTGTGCTATTAATAAACTCCAGACCTTGCACTCAAATTATTAATTTAGTTCTACCTTAGTAGCAATGAGAGAGAGAGAGAGAGAACCCTGTGTTCTACATTTTGAAAAACAGATCTTCAATCCTTTAAGGTTTTAGACTATCGATACCTAAAGAGATGGGAAAAGCTCTACTGCTCATCTGATACCTCGCTCCTTTCTCCTGCTTCCGTGCTTTGTTAGACAAGTCATTTAACCTACATGATTCTTCATCCTACTCCAGCTGAGCCTGACAGAAGTACAAGCCATAAAAATGGAGTGCTGGAGGGCAGTGGCAACTTAAAAGAGAGGACTACATCTTATTCTCACAGAGACACAATAAAATTCATATATTTATATATATTTTTCTTGCTATGTGTATATAGAAATATATATGTGAACATATGTGTTTATTATATATTAGTTTATTGTATAGATAAATATTATTTATATGTATAATGTTGCATATAAAATATTACATATAAAGTATTTCTGTACATATAGTCTCACTATATAGAAACGTTTCTATATAGAGAATTATTTCTTTATGTAGTATATGTACATATATGTATGTGTATGTGTGTGTGTATATAGAGTAAGAAGGAAGAAGAATAATTTTGGTTAGATGGTAGCATTTTAACTGTCCTTTTTCTGAAGTTCTGTGTGTGACAGGAGCCATTGAAAACCAAATGCAAGTCTATTCATTATGTGAATGTTTATCATTGCATTCTCTGATTCAGACTCTTCTTAGTAGTGCAGTCTAGTTCAAGTGTTAGGATTAATTAGGGGGTACCAAACAGGCCCTCCTAGTTCCTAAAGGTTCAAGAGAAAAATTTAGATGTGCATTAAAATCACTCAGTGTGGATAATTATTATGTCTGTCTTACCTTCTGTTTATTGTGCCTCCATTTAAACATCTTACATTTTATGTCTCTCTAGTACATTCCCCTCTGTAGGGTAATTAAATTCTATATGTTATGACCACTCCTCAGCTGTGTTTCATCTGTGGCAAAACGCCTCCTTCTAGATACTGTCTACACTAGACTTTCAATTTCGATTCTGTCCAATATCGCTCCCCACTGCTCCCATCTCTATCAGTTAGCTGAGAACAACAACAACATGATGTATCACACAATTTGAAAATTTAATAATTAAAACGTGTGGAAATACACGTTTTTAGGTCCAAGAGAATCTAAAAATCCCATTAGGAAACTTTCTCTTGTCTGCCTAATGATGTATAAGAACAGCAAGAGTCATGGGTGATGGTTCCTCTTGGAAGAAATCAATTACTGTCTCCTCCACGCTCTCCCTGTGGGAAGAGGATGAATGGCAATACAATTCCACTTGGCACAACACATTGCAAAATGCCTTCCTTTCCTGGCTAACATTTGAAAACGTCTCAAATCAAAGAAGGCACTAGCTCTGTTTACATATTTCTTTCTCTCTTCTTCCATTGCTTTCACTGGCTCACAGAAGCAAAGCCAATTATACTGGATTAATATAATTATTATGCACTTTGCAATATTTGCTTTGCCTTCACTGTGAGAATTTCTGAAACAATGAAATGGTTTTTTGTGTTATAGATGATTTAAAATCCAATAGGAAACTGAAGGAAACTTAAAATTTTAAATACTCTGAAAAATTTAATCTCTAATTAATGGAGGTGGTATAGAAACAGAGATGAAAAACTAACATTCTTTATTCTTTAGTTACTGTGCCAGCCAACAATGTGTCTCCCCTAGACTTGGCAGAGAGATAACCCTTTGAATGGGAAAATCATAAATAATGTAGAGATCATGTTTTTTGGCATAAGTAGTCCTAAAACCATAGTGGAGACAGGCATTCTCTTACCTTGCATGACCATTTGGGGTAGGTATAATTCAAATGAGCTATTACCTACTTGTCCCTGCTATTAAAACTGCCTGTCTATTCTGAAGAAAGTATAGTCCTCTAAGATCATGAAGCATACCACTAAAGCGTGTGTGGTCTTCAAAGCCAGTCCAGGTGAAGATAAAATGTTGAAAAATCTTCATACCACGTATGGTCGATAAAGAAGTGAATAAAGCAGATTTATAACTGAAAAATTTGTTTAAAATACATAAACTAGACATTAATCCCATTACTGAATAAAGTTATGCAAACTCAATTATAATAAATGAAACTGCTCTAGGCTACTAGTTTGAATCCTCTGGAAATTACATCAATAATTTTAAGTACTATCTAATTCTGCTCAGGTTGACATAACTGAATACCACATTTGAGGCGACTTACAAACAGAAGATACTTATTTCTCACAGTGCTGGAGTCTGGGAAGTCCAAAATCGAGGCACCGGCATATTCAGATTCTAGTGTGGGCCCACTTCTTGCTTGGTTTTCACAGGTCAAAGAGGGCGAGGGAGCTTTCTAGGTTCTTTCGTAAACTTTGACTAATCCATCCGTAAGACCAAGGTATAGCCTGATTATCTCTCCAAGCCCCACTTCCATAACCATCACATAGAGAATTGGGTTTCACCTTCACTCTATTTCTAATAAATACTCATCTTAGAAGCTTCCCCAAGGGAAAAACACTTCCACTGTCATAACTACTATATCTACCGTTGACAGATTTGTAAAGCACCGTACTGAAATAGTGATGTCCAAACTGGGTGTGTCCACATCATGGGGACACAGATGATCCAGTAGCAGGTAGGAGGGGAACATGAGAAAGTTTTGTTGCATGTTGTTTGTAGCTTTTTATATTTTTTTATTTCTATGTATTTTTATAAAGTCCATTACATTAATACAGTGGTTCAGAAAAAGTTCCAGACTTCTTCACTAAAGATCTTAGCATTTTTCAGTAAAGCAGTGTTGCTTTGAACTTGGATCACCATGGGCAACTTTATGTGTATGTACGTATCATCAATTATAATGAAGTGAAACATTTTGTGAAACACTCTTTCAGAACTGAGATGCTCATTTTCCAGACAGTGTGCCTGCATTTACTGGATCTGCTAAAAGGGGCAGGATAATGAACTGAATTTTAGAGTGTGATTTGCAAATTCAATTATTCCTGGAAAGTTTTCATCAGAGAGTACAGAACTAAATCAAATGTTTCAAGAACTGGAAATTTTACCTTACTTGCAAGCTAACAACTTCGCCTGCCATACTTTAATGGATGCTGACAGATGACACAAGATTCGGGGGCCAGAGATGAATGAGGCAGCCTAAATGATAGCCAGAATATCAGCATTCTTTCCCGGTTCCCTAAGCTCCAATTCCCACAGAGAGACAGGAAGAAGGCTGGATGAAACATGCACACATAACAAGCAACTTACAGGAGGGGAAGCCAGGGCTTAAGAAAGCTGAATCTTCTATAATGAGCAGAAAAAATGCTGCTTCTTTGCTCACATAAAGCCACTATCTCTAGCTTCCAAGGTAGTTCACTATATGAATATTCTTAAAAAGAACGTTGAACAAAAGACAGTGCCTCTGCTTGCAAGATCACAAGATACGTAGAAACATGAGATTCTAGACAAATGTCTTTCAATTAAACTATATTACTAATTTGGTTTTATAAAGATGAGACAGTATACGTTTCCCCTATCAGAATGATCTCTTTTAAACACTTGTACACAGGATTGTCTTCATGGGTGTGTAGCCAGTGCAAATACACAAAGCCCTGTGCTCAGAATCTCCTCACCTACTCCCCACACTGTAGTTTAATGGTCGTTAGTCACCTGTGGTCACTACCTTCAAGCACTTAATGTTATCTTGGAACTTATGCAAACGTAAGTGAAGTCCTGTGGGATGACAGAGCAGTTGCCAGGCACTTGGAGTCTTCACTCAGGCATAGTCCTGCCTCTTGACACCTGATTCCTAGGGTTCTAGGACACCAATCACTCTGACACCCCCACCTAGCCCTCTCTGCATGTCATCCAGGAAGGCTGTTACTCTATCTAGAGCAGTGACTGCACTGTGTTACTTGAGGGATGACCCATTCACTGTTGCCTTCTTTCCTCTGGGCAGGATGTGGTAGCAGCGCTGAGCTCTCAGGTTTACGTGCACCCAGGCCAGGAAAAGTCCAAGGCCAGGTGGGAGAATTCCTATAGCCCACCCTGGTTTGGACACTGAATGCATCCTGGCACATAGGAGTTTCAGGACCCAGGCCAGGGCCCATGTGCTATGATCATAGTAACATGTGGAAAGGAGAAATAACTGATTTAACTTCCTTACAGCCCACCCCAGCCAGGGTGCCCTATGTCAGTCTAGCAGCTGGCAGGAAGGGGACACCAGCCTACTGTAAGACACAGGTGCCTCCTATGCTGGCTCCAACCCTGGCAGGGCCATCTTTTCTGAATTCCAACCTTCCAAAATCTAGTCTGCGTTGTTTATTCCAGCTGGCTTGAAAAGCACCCAATGAAGATTAGCTGTGGGATGAAAATTATATGATTTTATTATTTCTTTAAAGGATTTAACACTCTAATTTTTCCAGTTGAAACTGGCATTGTACAACATGATGAAGAGTAAAATTTATGCTATTAATTCAATATTTTAATTTGTTTTACATAGAACAATATTAATGACAAACATACAATGGAAAGCTGAAGAAAAGTGTATATTTTGTACTTTTAATACTATTTTCCTAAATTTTCAACAAGGAACCTTGAATTTTCATTTTGCAGTTGGGCCCTGCAATTTATGCTGCTACTCTGCTCACTCAGGGTATCTCTGCTTCATCTCACCCTCTGCCCTTCACTGAATTTGGAATCTCTCAGAGAATGTGCCCATATTCTTCATGTAGACCATACTCTGTTCTTCCCACTTTTGACAATGAAAAAAGGAGTTTTTGCTTTTATCCCGGCTGGACCTACTGCTTTGTATTCTATGCCCTTTCCCCTCATTCTTATTAGAGACCTACCACTAGCAATTACCCTCTCCACAATCATCAAATCTTCATTATTTTCATCTCTTTGGTATGATTCCCATTAATTTATAAACATGCTTCACTTAGTATCATATGTATTTAACTTTAATGTATATGAACTACCCAATCACATATGCAACATGAAAACCACTTGGTCAGCTCTAGCTGTCTTTCAGTTTCTCTGTCTTTCACAGAACAAATTCTCAGAGTTATGTATACACATTACCACACCTTCACCTTGAATTCTCTCGTCTTTGCATTCCACTCCAGATATTGTTCATATACTTCCACTGAAATTCTTTATTACATTACCCAATAATCCCCTTCATGCCACATTTAATGCTCATGTAATGCTCCATTGCACTTGACTTTCAGCAGCATTCAACATTGTAGACAACTCCTCTCTTCTTGGAATTCTTGGTGTCTGTGACCTCTCACTGTCCTTACTCTTCATTTACATTATTCGCTATTTATTAGTCTTCTGATGCTACTACTTCTACTTCTGATACTACTACTTCTACTTACCCAAACTTTGAAGGCCAGGATGCATTCGAAACTTAAGAATTGTCTCTCTTAACTTTTCTCTATACACTCTCCCTAGAGTGACTCAGCCCCAGGATGATTTTGTATAAATACAAGTGTGAACTAAAATAAAATCTTAAGGCTCCATCCTCAACAACTGACTGACTAGACGCACTTTTGGCCAAGAAGATTCCTAAAACTGACTTGCTGACCATGAGAAAAGATATCAGACAGACCCAATCATGCCCCCTTCCCCTTCTTAGAGATGTCTTTTGTGATTCAATAATAGGCCTAAGGCTGTGCAAAACCTACCTGCAGGTTCTTAACATACCAAACAAACCATTTCAGGAGTCTGTCTGGTACTTTGTCTTTAACTAACAGACTGTTATCTTAACCATTCCTTTTCATTGACTCCTGGTCTTTTACACAAGGACTAACTTTCAACCAATTGTTAGCTAAAGAATCTTTAAACCTACCTACAACCTGTAAATTCCCTAATTCCAGATATCCCATCTTTTGAGGTCAAACCAATTTATGTTTTCCATGTATTGATTTATGACCTCACCAGTAATCTGTCTCCCTAAAATGGATGAAACCAAACCATAACCCCACCACCTCAAGTCCACATGCTCAAGGCTTCTTGGGTGTAGGTCTGGGTCATGGTCTTCAAATGTGGCTCAGAATAAGCCTTCTTAAATTATTTTACTGAGTATGGCTTCTTTTCCCTTCATATGGGTATATATACAAAGGGTGTCAAAAAAATATATACAAAGGGTGTCAAAAAATATATACAGATTTTAAGAAAGGAAAAATTTGTATTAAATTTGTAATACTCAAGTCATGTTTGACTTCTGCCATTACAAGAAATGCTCAACTTGACTTGAATTCACCTTTTGTTATTAGTATATATTGAGTATTACAATTTTAATAAAGTTTTTTCCTTTCTTAAAATGTGTACTGTTTTTGGCACCCTCTGTGTGTGTGTATATATATATATATATAAAAATATGTATTATATATATACAGACACACATATATATAAATATGTATATTACACATATATATGGAATATATAATATATGCATGTGTATATATGTATATATAATATACACACACATACATGTACATACACATATATAGATCTCCAGTTTACATCTCCAGATTATATATCTCTATATATATCTCAATATATATATCTTGGATGTATAACAGGCATATCAAAATTAAAATGGCCAAAATGCTATCCCCGATTGTCTGAAAGTATTCTGTGCCTTTGAACTCTGTAAAAGATACTGTCATCCAATCAGTAGCTCAACCCCTTATTTTATCTTCACTTGCTGCCCATCAGCTAATATGGTGATATGTGTCAAACCTATAAATCTCGCTTGAATCTGTTCTCTTTCCACCTTCTCAGATGCTGTCTCAGTTTCAGCTACCAATGCCTCCTGCTGGCAGTAGACTCCAGGGAAGTATTTCCACACTTGTTCCTCTGCAAATCTGACAATGATCTGAGTGTTTTTTTTACAAAAACAGATTACGTTGGTTTTCAATTCATAAAATGAGAGTCATGGCTTCTAAAATCACATTTTACTTGAGACCTGTCTATATTTCCAAGCTCACCCTGGATTATTTTCCCTGGTATATTCCAGGCACACTTACCTTCTTATTTCTCTCTTTGGCACAGAGCTCATTTCCTTGGGAGCAGACACCTTAGAGTACTGGACGGCATCTAAAACAGTACTGGAAATGTAGTATTCAATGGATGCCAAATGCATACGTATATTATCTATTCACCCATCTGTCCATTCTTTCTCAGTGTGAGCATATTAAGTTTCTGCTAGATTATTATTTGAGGATAAATTTTAATATTGTCATACTTGGAAAGTGCTACAGAACACTCTATGAAACAAAAACTTTCCTATCAGTCACTGTTTTTAAAGTTGTGCATTTCATTCCTTTAAACAGAAACACTTATTTGTTGCTTTAATGTTATGATTTGATTGTTTCTTTAGACTATTAGTATAATTGATGAGTAGAATCATGGTTGTGGGAAACCATATAGCTTAATGGAATTCTTGAGGACCAGGAATTAAAATTCATCTTTACTTCATGCCTCTATTATTTTTGACCTTGTACACATCCTTATCTAGAGAATGGAATTAGTATAATATCTATATCAGGGATGAACAATTTTATGAAGCAGGGTATCATGAAATGCTATCCTACTTCTGGTAAATGGGAGTAGATATCAAATTGAATAGGCAAGAAGCACCAGGGCACTCATATTTTCATCTCTTCTTTTACATTTTAGAGATGCCATTGTATTAAAACAATTCCTCTGTGTAAATTCGGATGCCTTCTGGAACACCATTCAATTGTACGATTACTAAGTTGTCTGTTGATTAGAAGCACCAAAAAATAGGTAAAGAGCAATAGAGTTTTGGAGAGTGGGATATTTCTAAAGCTGAGAGAGCAAGCTTATGCCTGATAGTAAAGTACAATGGATGAGACTCTCTTTTTCTCCTTATTGCATAAGTTCTACAACAAAATTGAATAGAGAAACTTTTTTCATCATTTTTCCAGGACTTAAATTCATATGATCTTTATAACAGTTTCAACAAATTATTAATGATCACACATTATATATCCAAAATTCTCTTGTAGCAGGGTCAACCCTTTTTTTTGTATCAGATTTCTAAAAATAATTTTCAAAGACTTGAAATTAGAATCTTTAGTTGCAGAAGCAGTAAACTTCTCAGCACTCATGTTTTTATTTGGGTACCTTTGAAAATAGAAGAAGATGACATTGCTCCTTCTAAATATCACAAAAATGTTTAAATAAAGAACCATACCAGGTTATGGCTCATTATAACAACTGCATATCCCATGACTATATCTTTTTAATAAATATTATCTGCCACTTTTATTACACATTTTATCTAATTCCATATTTGTTGTCTGCTCACTTTGCAATGTTGCATAAGGTAGTCTGTTTTGAGAAAATGAAAAAAGCAACGCTTCCCATATGTGAACTATTGCCCCCGGAAGTAGATTTTTCATACTTGTTAAAAAAAAAAAAACATTTGTATTAGTGTAAATAGCAGATTTTAAAAAGAGATTAGGTTCAGGTTCTGTGAAGGGTAAATGGCTAATATGATTTGTGAAAATGGCTCTTTAGAAATGAATCACTGGCTCAAAGATTGCATAGGTTAGAAATGAACAAAAGCTATTACTGTCAGAAAGTTAAGGAGTGATTCTGGTCCAGCTCCTAGTTCCCCCATGTACTGGAGTCCAGCTTCAACAATTACACTTAATTTAGCACTACTGATGAGGACCTCCTGGGAAAGGGGCTGCTTGTATGGTCCTAACTCAGGGATGAAATGCAGCTGAAAACTTCTCTGTGTTGGTTTGGTACAGAGAGTATTTTAGAGAGTATTTGGTGAGTATTTCATAATACTCACCTCAATTCAATTCATTTAGATCAGTGGTTCTCAACCTTCCTAATGCCGTGACCCTTTAATACAGCTCCTCATGTTGTGGTGAATCCCAACCATGAAATTATTTTAATTGCTGCTTCATAACTGTAATTTTGCTACTGTTATTGAAAGAGAGGCACTTCGACCGGCAAAGATCTCAGACCACCAAGGCTTGCATGAAAGGTCTTTATTGGTGGGGGGAGGGAGGCTGCAGAGCAGCATTAAGGAGGAGAGAAAAGAGGAGAGAAAGATAAGGAGAGAGTGGGGAAGAGAAGAGAAAGAGTAGAGAAGAGCGAGGGGGAAGACGGGAGAGAGAGAGAGAAGGAAGGCAGAAGGAGGCAAGAGAGAGAAATGGCGGGGGGGGGGACATATTTTTATATAGAGGAGTTTTAGCATGGTGTTGGGTGGTGGGATAACCAATAAGGAGTTATTCTTCCAGCGGAAAGAGCCATTAGGTGTGGGCAGCGGGAAATTGGAACAGGGTGATGAGGTAAGTAGGCCACTACCTGTGCTAGGGAGGAGTTGTAACTTTAAGGGCAGGAAGGGGCTTTTTGGGGGGAAGGGGCGTTCTGAGGCAATAATCTAACAGTTATGAATCGTAATGTAAATATCTGATATGCAGGATGTATTTTCATTGTTACAAAGGGGTCATGACCTACAGGTTGAGAATCACTGAAGATGAAATAAATACTTCAGTGCTAATCAAATGCATAATACATGCTGATTAATAACCATAAAGAAGTACTATTCAGAGGACACGTTGGCTTTTTTGTTTTGTGGTGAGAATGATATAGGCTTCAATTTAAAGTGGTGAACCTATAACCCTGCTTACCTAAATTTCTTTTTATACAGAACCATTTAGGTTGCAGTTTAATTTAATTAGAGAACATTGATCTTTCCTTGGGTACTAGCATATCAATGATGGTCTTAAGGTCTATCATGGTCAAGTATTTCTTTGATAAACCATACCTATGTGTACTTACCTATTTGCACAAATATATCTGTAAATAACTCAATACACACAGTGTGGGGAGAATTACTGATTGAAATCACATATTATTCATTTAAGAGTAGATATCACTGATGGTAAACATTCCCTGTGTGAGTTTCATTTTGCCACCCACAAATACTTGGGAACTCCTCTCTTTATGCCTTTGTCCCTTTAAATTAGTTGGTAATCATTTTTTTAGACCTGCGTTCCAGCCTATCTCTGCTCCAGAGTTTTGCTTCATAACTCACGGCTGGTGTGAGAGTGAGTGCACAATTGTTTCACTTCTTGCTGGTTCTGTTGGGTGAGTTGGTACAGCTTTCTGTAATGCTGTGATTCAGGTTACATGTGTATTGGAGTTCCTCAGGCGCCTTCAACAACTCAAAAACTCCAATTCAAATCATTCCTAAGCCTGCTAAGCTAACTGCACCTCTTTATGCATATCTTTGAGTATCTGTTTGTTGTTTCCTTGATTTCATGCTGCTGTTTTTCACTTCTCCATACTCATCTAATTTCTCTCCAGTTGTTTGTTTCCGTGTTCTGAGCGAAGCTCTCCTGAGGTTTATCCTTCCCTAGTCTTTGAATGAGGAGGGAAATTACTTAAACTTTCAAAAAAATGTATCACTGAGATAGTGAAGATTTATCTTTATATAGTTTTGCTAGAGAGGATTATTGTTTTAAAACAGAAATTTTTTTCTGATACCTTTTCCTTCCCCTTTCTTCCTTCCCTCCTTCCTTCTTTTAACTCCTTCCTTCCTTCCTTCTTTCCTTCCTTCCTTCCTTCCTTCCTTCTCTGTCACTCTCTCTTGCCCCTCTCTCCCTCTTCCTTTTTTCCTTCCTCCTTCCTTCCTATCTTTCTTTCTTTCCTTTTTTCTTTTTCTTCTTGATTTAAATATAAGGGTATATTAACCATAGAAAAATGGAATATGAAAGTATACATTATAAAATAAAAAATCCTCAACATACTAGAAAGAATCTCTGTTAACTTTCTGCTAAAATGCCTTCTGATCTTTTCTTAGTGTGTGATTGTTAGTTTGTAAATATCTTAAAACTTTTAAACAACATGCATTTACATATGCATGTACATATGTATATGGACACATCTTTGCATATTTGGGATCATAATTTATATGTGTATATATATTATCCTATTTCTCACTTATTATATTGTGAATAAGTCCCATGCCATTAAGCCTTTTCTAAAAGCATTATTTTAAACATTCATTTACTATAAAATGAAGCACATTAATTATAGAAGCATGATAACTCTGGAAAAGTATTAATAAAGAAACTCAGTAGTTGTACCGTCCAGAGATCTCCTGTTAACATTTTCTTATTTCCTTCTAGAACTTTGTATACCTATATAGGATGTTCGTACAGTTTTATACTATACAAACTATTTTGTAATCAATCTTTAAATTTAATGTATTTTGAAGGAGGGGAAGGGAAGAAATAAGGAAGGAGGGTAAGTGGTGAGACCACACCTATGGTGCATATTGCAAGGGTACATGTCAAATTTATTAAATGTAGAGTATTGATGTCTTAACACAATAATTAAGTAAGTGAGGTGAAGGCTATGTTAGCCAATTTAATGTAAACATTCCAAATTGTATATAAAATCAGCAAATTGTACCCCATAAATGCAGTAATGTATACAGTTATGACTTAATAAAAATAAAAAATTTTAAAAATGTATTTTGAATATACCTGTCATAATTGTATTTGAATATTTCTGTCATAATTTTTTATATAAATACCAATTAAAATAACTGCATAATAGTCTGATCATTCTTCTTTAAACTTTCTGCCAATGAAGCCAAGGCCACCATAATTAAATTTTCTATTCATTTATTACCAGAAATACCATCTTGCAGATTTTGACATTTTGCTATTCATTGTGAATTGTGTAAGGTCCGGGAGAAAAAGGGGACAAATTTAGACTAGATCTCTGTACTTTCCATTTAATATGTTTGGAGTTCAGTGTTGTATTATAAAAATCTCATAGTCATTATTTGTATTGCAATATCTTTGAGCTATACTGGTATTAAGTTATTTATGGATTAACTGTTGATATTGATCCAGCATTTTATTTTTATTCCTTTTGCTGTAAATAGAAATATTATTTGTAGAAGTTTGAAGATAGTATATAAAAAGCACCAGAGTCCATTGACAAATTGTCGCAAAGTACAGTGGAAGAAGCACTGGTAAGAAAACTGTAACACCATTCTTAAGCTTCAGGTTCAGTTCAAGTATTTCAAAGAGAATTAGCCTATTAATACAACAAGGAAGTCAAGGAGAAGAGTAGCTGGTAGGAGGTGGGAGTAGAAGCGAGGAGGAATTAGGCTGGGGTGGAGAAACACACACCAAGGTAGGGTGCAGTGTCTCAGGAATGCAATAATAGGCTGCTACTACCTGTAAGTCTGGCTGGAGCTTGAATGAGTTGCAGCAGAGGCACAGCCAGTTTCACAGAGACTGTCTCCTATGTGAGTTTGTGTGCCTTCATTAAGAAAAAGAATCACAAAATTATGACTTTAAATTTGGTAGGGAAGTGTTTATTTAAAACATGAGACCATAATAACTTGCGATTTATAAAATCCTAAAATATACTCTAATCACTACAAAATCCAGAAAAAGAGCCTAATATATTCATTAATTAAAGACTCAACAGACATCTATAATCATTTTTCCTACACTTTTGGCAGCATACCCTTTGATTGCTTTTTCATATGATAAATATTTTTATAATAGCATCTTCTGTGGAGAATAGAAAGATAATTAAGACTTCTAGCAAGGTTGATCTGAAATTGTTCTTTATCATTGATAGTTTAGGAGAGTTTCTTTCTGCTTTATAAATGTATTACTGATAATATTTTGGAATATTTCAGAATTGTTATCAAATATGAGAAAATCTCTTTGAATTATCTTTCAAGTGTGAACAGAGAATTGCATGTTTCTTTTGTGTAATGACAGATGTTAAATATTCCTTGAATTCACAACATTCCTAACCCACTCTACTCTCAATGTCATCAATGTCTTTGTCATCGCATATTATGTTGCCTTCTTTGATGCAAGTTTTCATGTCCTATTTAATAAATTCAAAATTTCTCCAATGATTCATTTCTTCATTACTTATTTGTAAAAATTCTTAAAACTATTTACTATTTCTATTCAAAATTTCTCTCTTCTCCTGGCTCAGCGGCTAGGGCACCAGCCACATACACCAGGGCTGGCGGGTTTGAACCCAGCCAGGGCCTGCCAAACAATGATGACTACAACCATACAACCCAAGAAATAGTTGGGTGATGTGGCAGGCGCCTGTAGTCCCAGCTACTTGGGAGGCTGAGGCAATAGAATCACGTAAGCCCAAGAGTTTGAGGTTGCTGTGAGCTGTGATGTCACAGCACCCTACCCAGAGCAACACAGTGAGACTCTGTCTCAAAACAATAATAATAATTTCTTTCTTCTCCTTAGTGACTGCTTTTGTATAACCAGGATGCTTTTTATTGGTATAATTCACTTCCCCAAGTTAGACTCATATTAATTTATTTTATTTCATTTTATTTTATTATTAGGAAGATAATTTGTATGTAGCAAATACAAATATCTTAACTGGACAATTCAGAGTTTTGACAAATATATAAACATGTAGCCAACATCCTAACTGAGATAGAGATTATTCTGAGAACCCAAGATTATCCCTTTTGTGCCTTTCTAGGCAATCCTGACCCTTAGTCCCTTATAGGCAACCATTCTTCTCATTGCTGACACTGTAGATAAGTTTTGCCCAATTTGCACTTCATACAATGATGTTATACAATATTTTCTATTTTTTCCCTGGTTTCTTTTACTTGTAATTATATACTTAAGAGCCATCCAGGTTCTCACATGTAACAAAAATTCATACTTTAAAGAAAAATTGTAAGTAGAATTCTATATATAACCATTTGTTTACCTATCTTCTTTTGGAGAGAATTCAGGGTGTTTTCAGTCACAAGCTATCATGGCTGTATTTATCAAATGGTTCTAACACTGGGTTCAGGTTGATCAGACTATAGGCATGTTGCAACACACTTTTCAGCACTAGTTGTTGGATAAATCTTTCCCTATTTAATGTGTTTTTTATGTATTAGACAGTCAATAAACCATTCATTAAGCTATTTGTCACCTAGATGTTCTTACACTGTCGTGATTATTGTAGATTATGAATACAGCTGTGGTAAACATTCTTGTGTTAATAGTTTTGTATATATGTGTTAATGTATCTTTGATAAATAAGTGGAATTTCTGAATAAAATGGTAGGCCTATGTATAACTTTGAAAGGAAATCCCAAATTATATCTCAAAATAATTATTCCATTTTTTACTGTTCATCTTTATGAACATTGGTTTTTTGTCAGTCTTCAATTTTTCCATTCCAGTTGATGAATCTCTTTGTGTTCAATTTACATTTTCTTTATCCCTAATGATTTTCATTTCTTTGATGATTAATGATATGGAGTATCTTTTAATGCAATTTTGGGGCCTAATGTGTGGCTCACACCTATAATCCTAGAGTTTTGGGAGGCCAAGGTAGGAGGATTGCTTGAATCAGGAGTTTGATACCAGTTTGAGACCCATCTCTACATGTTAACTAAGCATGGTGTCATGCACCTATAGTCTGAGCAACTTGAGAGGCTAAGTTGGGAGATTCACTTGACCCCATCAGGAAGCTATGATTGCACCACAGCACTCCATCCTGAGTGACAAAGGGGAAGGCTCTATTGCTAAAATAGAATATATGTAAGTGTGTTTGTGTATAATTTTTATCAATATCTGTATCTTCTTTTGCAAAGCATCTGCTTAAATCTTTGCACATTATTTCCAATTTTTTATAATTTTGTTATTGATTTGAAAAAAATTCTTTATATATTCTAGGTATAATTTTTTCAGTACATGTATTGGATACATGCTTTTCCCAGTTTTGGGCTTACTTTTTATTTTTTAATAGTGATTTTGAAGAAGACAGCATTCATGAAATTCAAATGATCTCTACCTTCCCTATGTGCTGAGTAAAAGAAATTGATACCCACTGTATCTATTGCTCATTAGACATCTAATACATTGTCTTTTATTCTTCTTTAGTTTAATAGTTTTTTATATAAAGATTTAGGTCTATGAGGCCTGTTGAATTAATATTTGTGTATCATATGAGTTAGAGGTTAAGGTCAATTTTTTCTAAAAATATATAAAGTTATTAAAACACTTTTTGCCAAAAAAAATTTTTCATTTTCTTATTGAATAGTGTCTGTATCAATCTACTTCTGAATAGAAAATTTCCATTTTTTTCCTATTTCCCTATGTGTCTGTTACACCAGTTAGACCCAATGTGCATCATCTTGATTCCTGTGGATTCATGGTAAGATTTTACATTAATTTTTTAAATCCACTTGACTGGATTAAGGAATACCCAGAAAGATGGTAAAACATTATTTCTGGGTATGTTGTGGGAGAGTTTTCAGTTTTGATTCAGTAAATTCAGTAAAAAAGATTCACCCTCAAGGATGTGAACAGGCATCCTCCAATAAATATTATGAGGGCCTAACTAGGACAGAAGGTGGGCAAAGAGTAAATTTACTTTTTCTCCTTAAACTAGGACAGTTTCATCCTCTCTTGCCCTTGGACATCAAAGCAGCAGATTTCCAGGCTTTTAGACTCCTGGACTTATACAAGGCTCCCCTGCCCATACTTCCTCCTCTTCTTTTCTCAGGCCTTGGGTCTTAAACTAACAGTTACACTGTTGACTACTCTCGTGTCAGACTGAATTGCACCACTGCCTTTCCTGGCTCCCCAGCTTACAGACAGTATATTGCGTGACTTTTCAGCATCCATTCCCATTGTAAATCTTCTACATATCTACAAATGTCCTCTTGGTTCCATTTTTCTAAGAACCCTGACTAATACATCAAGTTGTGTAAGGTTTCAACTATATTACAGTTACCTTACTAATGTTTTTGAAAAAAATAGTGTCTGCTGTCCTATTAATTGGGATTGGATTCAATCTAAATAACATTTGGAGGAGAATTCACAGTTTAACAATGGTGAATGTTTTAATTAATAAACATTATATATTTGTGCATTTATTAGGACTTCTTTTATATGTATATTAGTGTGTTAGTTTGTTAGAAAATTGTTACATATCTAGCATTACATTTATATTGTATATGTTATGTGTTTACTACCTGTATTTTAAATTTAATATTGTTTTTTAATATTGATTTTAATCTTTTGCTGGGATTTTATAGAAATACAAATGAATTCACTATATGGACTTTACATTGGACAACCTTGTTATATTCATTCATTAGTTCTACTAATATTTTGCAGATTTCTTATAATTTTCTATGGAAACAACTCTGTTAACAAAGGGAATTTTACTTCTTTCTCCTTAATACAACACAAAAAATTAAATGAAGTAGATATTTTTATCTGCCTTATTCCTTATTTTAGGAAAACAGTATTTAATATTTCATCATTGAATATGATATTAGTCATAAGTTTTATGTAAATAATGAATCTGGTCAAATATGTTCCTTGTATTCTTAGCTGAGTGGCTTTTAAAAAAATTTTTTTTAATTTTTTATAGATAAATAATATTGTTATTTTTTTATTAGGTCATAACTGTGTATATTACTGCATTTATGGGGTACAATGTGCTGATTTTATATACTGTTTGGAACATTTACAATAAACTGGTTAACATAGCATTCACCTCACTTATTTAATTGTTGTGTTTAGACATTTAGACTCTATATTAATATATTTGACCTGTACCCTTGCAACATACACAGTAGGTGAGGTGCCACCAGTCACCAAATCATGAATGGTCATTGAATTTGTCATATACTTTTTCATGTTCATTGAGAATATCACAGAGTTTTCCTTTCCTTCCTTCAGTTAGAGTGTACTGTGTTGAATGGTGTCCTACACCTAAATGGGACCTTATTTGGGAAATGGTCTTTGTAGATACAATCAAGTTAAGATGAGGTACTCAACTTGTACTGGTCTATGGTGGACTCTAATAAAAACAAAAACACTTATAATACATCCTTATAAGAAGAGATATGTGTTGGCCTAAAAAACATAAAGAAGAATGCCATATGAAAATTTAGTCAAAGATTGAAGTAATTTATCTATAAGCCAAGAGGTGGCAATTTGGGAGAAACTATTATGACAACTCTAGAAAACTAGCACATATTTTTGGTATCACTTTTCTGTAGTATCATTTCCTTAGGTAAGTTTCTCTGCAAAGTAGATCTGAGGTGATATTTACGTGCAGAAAAAAAAATATGGCCTTTGATGCAATCACAACAAAGACTTCACCTAATCCCACAAATAACTCTGGAGTAAGATGGCCTTTAGAATTGTCGCAAACTGGAAAAAAGAGGCTGCACTGTCTCGCTTACTCTCAGCAGCTTGACACAGTGAGTCCTTCCATCCTCAGGGTGTTAGGAAATCTTAGCAGCACTACACACATAATCCACTAAAGTCCACCCTGTATGGATTCATGTGTTTGTATTATTTCTGGGAGTGTCTTCTTCACGATTCTAAGGGGACTATTCGTGGGATAAATTACATCCTCTGAAGCTGCATCTGGTGTTGAGGCTACACTTGCTACTCATGATTTATGGTTACTCTTGTTTCTGTCTAGATTTCCCATATTCATGGTTAGCTCCTCTGCAACTGAGCAATTGGGCCACAGATCCTTGAGAAATCTCAGCCCTTAGTCCCTGTGTCCTTCTTAGGTTGGGGCAATCACATTTGTCTTTACACCACTTAAATGGGAGTAGAGGAATAAAAGGAACGCATGAGCTGTCAAATATAGTCTTCACTTCCTTCCATTCTGCAACAATAGGCAGACCTGCTCATGATGCCTGGGGTCGATTGCACCCAGCCTGCAAACACTCCTTTGCTTACATGCAGCTGTCTCAGCACAGAGCCTAAAGTGCTCACGGGCCAAATACAGCTTGAAATTTGATAAACTATATCCCTGTGTTTCCATCATGTTTCCTTATGGAAACACTCTTTTTCTACATGTCAAGTCTAAACTCACAAAGCCTTGAGTTGTAGAGAGGGAAGTGCAATGTTCACATCACTGAGAATGATGGTAAATGAGGCTATTTCTGATTTCATATTTCATTCTCTAGACACATTAGCCTGTTTGGGCTGCTATAACAGTACAACCTATGTTACAAAGCTTATATACAGGAAATTTAATTCTCTTAGTTACGAAGACTAAGAAACCAAGATCGAGGATGATTCACTGTCCAGATGGGGCCCATTTCCTGGTTCATGGAAGACACCTTCTCAAGGTGTCCTCACATGGTGAAGAGTAAAAAGGCAGCTTTCTGGAGAGTCTTTTATAAGGATACTAATATCACTGATAAGAATAAGAATTTATTTTATTTTCCATTAGTATAGATTTATAAGTAGTCCTATATATTTATAGAGTACATAAGACATTTGATATAGGAATAGAGTTTCAATAAATTAAATCAAGGATTTATCATTTCTTTTATTAGGAACACTCCAACTCTACCCCTTACTTTATTGTAAAGAAAATTCTACATTATTGTTGGTTATAGATGCTTTACCATGTTTTCAAATATCGTCTATTCTATCTAGCAATCTAACTATATTTTTTAACATGTTATCTATTACCATTTTATTCCTCCCTTTCCCATTACCTATCCTGGTCTCTGGTAACCATCATTCTAGTCTATGGCTCCATGAGATCAATTGTTCTTAATATTTAGCTCCCACATATAAGTGAGAACATGCAGTATTTGTCTTTCTGTGTTTGGCACTTAACATTATGTTCTCCGGTTCCATGCATGTTGTTGCAAATGGCAGCATTTGATTCTTTTAATGGCTATATAATAGTCCATTGTATGTATATACTATAATTAATTTGTACATTTATCCATTGATGGACACTAATGTTGATTGACACTCAGATTGTGAATAGTGCTATAATAAGCATGAGAGTGCAGATGTCTTTCTGATGTACTGATTTTCTCTGCTTTGGATATATACCCAGCAGTGGGATTGCTGCATCATATGGTAGTTCTATTTTTAGTGCATTGGGGAACCTAAATACTGTTCTCCATAGTAACAGCACTAACTGACATTCCAACCAACAGCATACTAGGATTCCCCTTTCTCCATATCCTCACCAGCATTTGGAAATGCCCATCTTTTTGATGAAAGCATTTTAACTAAGGTGAAATAAAATCTTGTTGTAGTTTTTTGATCTACATTTCTCTGCTGACTAATGATGTTGAGAATTTCTTCATATATTTATGGGCTGTTTGTATACTCTTCAGGGAAAAATCTATTAAGATCCTTTGCCCATTTTTAATCACATCATTTGATTATTTTCTATTGAGTTGTTGGAACTACTTATAAAATAGATAATATTTGATAGCAAAATAAAGGGTCAGATGGGTAGTTTGCAAATAGTTTCTCCCATTCTGTGGGTTGTCTATTCCGTTTGTTGTTGATTGTTTCCTTTGCTGTACAGAAGGTTTTTGAGGCTAATGTTACCCCATTTGTCCAATTTTGCTTTGGCTGGTGGTGTTTTGGGTTTATCAGTCAAGAATACCTTCCCCAGGATAATCTCCTGAAGTGTTTCTACAATATTATCATTTAGTAGTTTTATAGTTTCAGGTTTTAGATTTAAGTCTAATCCATTTGATTTTATTTTTGTATACAGCAAGAGAGATGGGTCTATCTTCATCCTGCATATGAATATCCAGGTTTCCTAATAGCATTACCAGAAAGACTGCCCTTTGCCATCTATATGTTGTTGGTACCTCTGTGGAAGATAAATGAACTTATACATATGTGAATTTATTTCTGAATTCGCCATTATGTTCCACTGGACTATGTGTCTGTGCCATGCTGTTTTGATTATCACAGCTTTATATTATAATTTGGTATCAAGTAATATGATTCTTCAAGCTTTGTTCTTTTTTATATAATTTTAATTTTTTATTGTTTGGGATTCATTGAAGTTACAAATAATTAGGTTACACTGATTGTATTTGTTCGATAAAGTCCCTCTTATGATTGTGTCCCTCCCCAAAAGTTGTGCCATACACTGTGACCCCACATCCCCTCCCTCTTCTCCCCACTCTGTCATTTCCTTACTCCATCCCTCATGTTAGCTCATCTACTGCCTTCATATTAGAATTGAGTACATTGGATTCTTACCTCTCCATTCTTGTGATGCTTTACTAAGGAGAATGTGTTCCACCTCCATCCAGATTAATAAAAAAGGTGTAAAGTCTCCATCTTTTTTTAATGGCTGAATAGCAGTTCATGGTATATATATATATATATATATATATATATATATCACAGCTTGTTAATCCATTCCTGGGCTCATGGGCATTTAGTCTATTTCCACATTTTGGTGACTGTAAATTGAGCTGTGATAAGCAGCTATGATAAAGTGTAGATATCCTTATGATGAAAGGATTTCTTTTTTTCTTTTGGGTGGATGCCTAGTAATGGGATTGCAGGATCAAATGGGATGTCTTTGATGATTCTCCATACTTCCTTCTAAAAAGGTTGCAATACTTTGCAGTCCTATTAGCCGTGTAAAAGTGTTTTCTTTTCTGAGCCTGCCCCTAAAAGCAGGCTCAAATTAAATCTTTACAAAGTTATTTATGAAAAACCCTTCCACACAGTCTCAATTCAAATGACTGGGAAAACTGAATATAATTTTAATGTAAAAACGTATGTATAAGAAATGCAGCAAGTGGTATCCCTTATTCACAAGTTCTCTCTTCCCAGTCAATCCCTACAGAAAATTTATATCCCTTTTATCCTAGTAACCAAGTCCAGCTCAAACCCTGGAAAGACAGGCCTGAGAAAAATAGCTGACAGGGTGGTGCCTGTGGCTCAGTGGGTAGGGCACTGGCCCCATATACCGAGGGTGGCAGGTTCAAACCTAACCCCAGCTAAACTGCAACAAAAAGCCAGGTGTTGTGGCAGGTGTCTGTAGTCCCAGCTACTTGAGAGACTGAGGCAAGAGAATCCCCTAAGCCCTGGATTTGGAGGTTGCTATAAGCTGTGATGCCAAGGCACTCTACCGAGGGTGGTAAAGTAAGACTCTGTCTCTACAAAAAAAAAAGAAAAAAGAAAAAGAAAGAAAAACAGCTGACATCCAAGTAAGCTAGTCCAGAAGATATTCTGCTGAGGACACCACAGCAGTGAAATTTGCAAGACTAGAAGCCCAGGCCCACCACACACCACTCAAGCCATATCCCACTCCAAAAGCAGCTAAGGTCCACAAAAACTAGATGGCCTCTCCTGGAGGAAGCACCAAAATGAGACTGAAGAAATACAGTCATCGGCGGCAGTCATCTTCCTCTTGAGACTACACATGGCTGTGTGTTTACCCCACAACCTTGTCCAATTTTGATGAAATAAAAATGTAGATTGATTTAGCCCCAAATGTCATAAATATGGCTCAGTGACCATAGCACAGTGGTTATGGTGCCAGCCATACGCACTGAGGCTGGGGGGGTTCAAGTCCGGCCTGGGCCAGCTTAACAATGATAACTGCAACAAAAAATAGCCAGGCATTGTGGCGGGTGCCTGTGGCAAGAAAATTCTGTAAGCCCAAGAGTTTGAGCTCACTGTGAGTTGTGAGGCCAGGACACTCCATAAAAGGAGACATAGTGAGACTCTGTCCGAGAAGCATGAGGTCTGGGGGAACAGATCTTCTCAAGGAGATCACGAGGTAACACCTGCAGGGTCCTCTCAGTGGGTGACTCAGTTCTTGGGAATTTGTAGACTTTGTGGAACCATTTCCCAGCTTCCGGGAAGTCCCAGTGTTGTCCCTACAGATCTCTGAGTACCTGCAACTCACACGGTGACATAGGCTGTTGCAGAGACATCTGGATCGTCCGGGAGTTGCAAGAGGTGAAGAGGGGACCCCAAGCTTTGTTCTTTTTTGGTGAAGATGGCTTTGGCTATTCTAGATCTTTTCTAGTTCCATATATATTTTTAGGATTTTTTTTCTATTTCTGTGAAGAATGTCATTGATATTTTGATGGAGATTGTATTGATTCTATAGATCGCTTTGGATAGGAAAGACATTTTAAGAATATTGATTCTTACATTCCATAAACGCAAGATAGTCTTTCCATTTTGTTTATGTCCATTTTGTTTATGTCCTCTTCAATTTCTTTCCTCAATGTTTTACAGTTTGTTTTTTTTTATAAATATATTTTATTTCCTTGGTAAAGTTTATTTCTAGGTATTTTATTTTTTTGTAGTGTTGGTACATGAGATTACTTTCTTTGTTACTTTTAAAGATTGTTCATTGTTAGTATATAGAAAAGCTCCTGCTTTTTGTATATTGATTGTGTATCCTGCAACTATACTGAGTTTATTTATCAGTTCTTGTAGTATTTTTGTGGAATCTTTAGGTTTCTTTATATATAAGAGATATTATCTGCAAATAAGAATAATCTGAATTCTTCTTTTTATATTTGTATGCCCTTTATTTCTCTCTTATGTCTCATTGCTCTGATCAGTAATGCCAGTAGGATGCTGAATAACAGTGGTGAAAGTGGGGCATCCTTATTTTTTTCCAGATCTTAGAGGACAGGTTTATAGTTATTCACCATTCAGTATGGTACGTCCTGTGGATCTGTCATATATAACTTTTATCATAGTGAGGTAAGTTCCTCCTGTGAGTCTTTATCATGAAGAGATGTTAAATTTTATCAACTGCTATTTTTGAATCAATTGAAAAGATCAGATGTTTTTTGTCCTTTGTTCTGTTGTTAATGACGTATCACATTGATTGATAAGTGTATGGTGAAACAGCCTTTCATCTCTGGGAAAGATCCTGCTTGATTGTGATGGATAATCTTTTTAATGTGTGTTGAATTCAGTTTGGTAATATTTTGTTGAGGAGTTTTGCATCTATGTTCAGCAGAGATATTGTTGTATAGTTTTCTTTTTTATTGTTGTTGTGTCTTTCTCTGGTTTTGGTACCAGGATGATTTTGAACTATTCCGTCCTCCTTGATTTTTTAGAATAATATAAATATCTGGTATTAATTCTTTGAATGCTTGGTAGAATTCAGCAGTGAAGCCATCACATCCTGGGCTTTTCTTTGGAAAAAGAAAAGGAAGACTTTATTACCTTCTTTTATCTTGTTACTTGTTACTGGTTTATTCAGGTTTGGAATATCTTCCTGGTTTAATCTTTGTAACTTATGTGTGCCTAGGAATTCATGCATTTCTTGTAGGTCTTCCTAAAGTTGTTCAGAGTAATCTCTGGTGGTCCTTTGGCTTTTACAGTATGTCTCCTTTTTTCCTCTCTGATTTAACTTATCTTATTTTCTTGTGTTTTTTGTTTCATAGACAGGCCAAATATTTTTATCTTTTTTTAAAGAAATAACTTTTTATTTTGTTGATATTTGTATTTTTTTGGCTGAATTTCACTTATTTCTGCTCTGATTTTTATTATTTATTTTCTTCTACTAATTTTGGGTTTGGTTTGCTCTTCTTATTCTGGTTCTTTTGATATACCATAGGTTGTTTATTTGAAACTTTTCTATTTCTTTGATGTAGGCACTTGTTACTACAAACTTTTGTCTTGTTACTGATTTTGCTGTATCCCATAGCTTTTGATATTTTATCTTTTAATTTTCATTGGTTTATGGAAACTTTTTAATGTTTTAATTTAATTTTTTTCAAGTTTTAAATTTTTTAATTTTTAAATTTCCTAATGTCTTCATTGATCCACTGCTTGGTGAGAGAAATTGTCTAATTTTGATATGTTTGTATATTTTCTAATGTTCCTTTTAAAATGATTTATCATTATATTCCACTACGGTCAGAGGAAATACAAGGGATGAATGTAATATTTTTTAATTATTTTTTTTTTTTGCAGTTTTGGCCAGGGCCCAGCTTGAACCCACCACCCCTGGCATATGGGGCTGGCGCCCTACTCCTTGAGTCACAGGTGCTGCCCGAATTTTTAATACTTGTGTCGTGGCCTAACATATAATCTATCCTTGAGAATGTTCCACAAGCCAAGGAGAAGTGTGTGTATTCTGTAGCTGTTGGGTGAAGTATTCTGTAAATATTTGTTAGGTCTATTTTGTCTATAGTGCAAATAAAATCCAATGTTTCATTGTTGATTTTCTGTCTGGATGATCTGTCCAGTGCTGAAAGTGGAGTGTTGAGGTCTCTGCTGATTCTTATATTAAGCTCGCTCTCGCTCTCTCTCTTTCTCTGATAATATTTGCTGTGCATGTCTGAGATCTCCATTTTGGGGTGCATATGTATTTAGAATTAGTATATTCTCCTTCTGAATTGACTCACTTATCATTATTTAATAGATTTCTTTGTCTTTTTTTATAATTTTGTTTTGAAATCTATTTTATCTGATAGAAATATTGCCACTTCTGCTCTTTTTTGGTTTTCATTTGCATGAAATGACCTATTTCGTTCATTTACTTTCAGTTTATATGTGTCTTTACAGGTGAAGTGGGTTTACTATAGACAACATATGGTTGGCTCTTTTTTAATCCATTCAAGCTCTCAATGTCTTTTTTCTTTTTTTTTTTTTTGAGACAGAGCCTCAAGCTGTCCCCCTGGGTAGAGTGCTGTGGCATTACAGCTCACAGCAACCTCCAACTCCTGGGCTCAAGCGAGTCTCCTGCCTCCGCCTCCCAAGTAGCTGGGACCACAGGCGCCCGCCACAACGCCCGGCTATTTTTTTTTGGTTGCAGCGGTCGTTGTTGTTTGGCGGGTCCGGGCTGGGGATTCGAACCCACCACCTTAGGTGTACGTGGCTGGCGCCTTAGCCGGGTGAGCTATAGGCCCCGAGCCCTCAATGTCTTTTAATTGCACAATTTACTACATTTACATTCAACGTTACTGTTTTGGTCGGTGAGGATTTATTTGATTTGATTGTTTCATAGTCCTCTCTCTCTTTCTTTCTTTCTTCCTTTGTTAGAAGTGGTTTTCTCTGAAAGAGTGTTTTAACGTCTTAGTTTTTACTTTTTGTATATCTATTGATTTGAGATTACCATAAGACATGCAGAAAACATTTTATACGTGTGACAACTCAGTTTACAGACAGATATTTTTAGAGGATATCTTGTTATAGGACTAATGGTCTTTTCCTTCAGCACTTTGAATATGTCACACTATTTTCTCCTGGCTCATGAGTTTCTCTTGAGTAGTCTGCTGCTAGATGAATTAGAGGTCCTTTGTATATTTTGTTTTGTTCTTACCTTTTTCTTGGTTCCTTTAGGTTTTTTTCTTTATGTGTGACTTTAGGGAGCTTGATTATTAAAATCCTTGTAGTAGTTTTCTTTGAGTTCTGTTTGGCATTCTATGACCTTCTTGTACCTGAATATTGATATCGTTCTCTAGGTATGAATGTCTTTCTTTCTGCTGATTCTTATATTAAGCAGACAACATTTCTTATATTAATGCATTTCTTATATTAATGTCTTTCATACCTAGAATAACAGAATGTTCTCTGTTATTATTTCTTTGAACTAACTTTCTACACCAATCTACAATCTCTCTATCTCCTCTATAAGACCCATAACTCTTACGTTTGTCCCGAGAGGTTATTTTCTAAATCTTGCAGATGTGCTTTATTCTTTTTTATTATTTTTCTACCCTCTTTTGACTGTATATTTCAAATAGCCTGACTTCAATCTCACTATTTTCTGCTTTTGCTTTGTCATTCCTGCTGTTGAAAGACTGATGCATTTCTAAGTTTGTCAATTGAATACTTAAGCTCCAGAATTTCTGCTTTTTTATTTTATTCTTTTAATCTCTTTGTTTTATTTCTCTGTCAAGCTTCTAAATTCCTTCTTTCTGTTGTGTTGAGGTTACAAAACTTCTTCAAGGCAGCTATTTTTAATTCTTTGAGTGAGAGATCATATATCTTCATCACTCTAGGATTGGTCATTGGTACTTCATTTAGTTTTTTTGGTGAGGTCACATTTTTCTAGATGTTCCTGATGTTTGTGGATATTTGTCAATGTCTGGGCATTGATGAGTTAGGTATTTATTTTAGTCTTTTCAGGCTGTGGTTATATATTGAACCTGTACTTATTGAGATGGCTTTTCAGTCTTCAAAGGGCATTAAGTGCTGTGATATAAGTCTTTGTTCACCACAGCCATAACAACACTTGTTGTGCCCTAAGCCCAGTAGTGCTTTGGCTCTTGCAAATTCCTGCTTTGGAGGATGTGAGTAAGATATGGGAGAATTCCCTCGATTTTCCAGCAAAGTCTTTCAATCTCTTCCTTATCTCCTTGAGGTGAGCTGCTGAGATTGGTGTGTGGGGGAGTGACATGGGCATTATCTCATGGTCATCAGTGCCAAGTCACTCCTGAAGCCAGCTTAGTCTCACCCAAGTTGGTGGTGACTTGTACCTGGCTACCTGTGAAGTTTCTTCAAAGCCCAAAGACTCTTTGGTCAGCAGGTTGTGAATCCTGCCAGGACTTTCTCCTTCCCTTCAGAGCAGCAAATTTCCTTCTGATCTAGGGTGTTTCCAGAAATACCATTCAGGAAGTAAAGCCTGAGCTCAGGGGTATCAGGACTCTGCTTGGTGCTTTATGTTACTATCACCGAGGTGAAACCCAAATTGCAAAACAAAATCCTTTGTACTTTTTCCTTTCTTTCCTCACTTGGAATAAGACTTTTCCAGAGCTACACTCCCTGCAGTTGGGGGAGGGGTAGTACAGACATTGGCTTCGCCATAGCTATTAGTGTCTCATTGGGTTACTTCCACACCAAGTCCACTGACTCTGAGCCAGCACAGCTGCAGGAATTACACAAGAACTGCAGCCTTTGTGCCCTGACAGCCTTTTGAATTTAGAACATGTCCCAGGCTTATTTTCGATAGCAGATGATGTAAATAGCCAGAACTCAAGTTTGAGGTCAGAGGATTTCCCTCTGGCTGGATTGTTCTAAATGCTTCTTCTGGGTGTACTGCCCAAATTTTCTCCTGTGCAATATTCTGCTATTGCAGGGTTTTCCTGAGTCTCAATGCAAAATTTCATAATAACTTCACTCTTCCTCCCCCTCAGTATACAAATTCCCTCTCTACCTAGGCATCCTGGTGCAGCAGTGCCTGGACATGGGGGTGCGGTGGCATGGGAAATGAAAGATTGTCTTCTCTTTTCCCTTCTGTGCCTCCTTCCTTAATATTGCATTAAAACCTAGCAGCATGATTGTGCACCTGATTTTTGGTTCTTCTAAAGGTGCTTGCTTGCATGGATGGTTGTTGAATTTGGTGTTTGTGCAGAGGGATGATTTTTGAAGGTTTCTATGTGTTCATCTTGCTTCACCTCCTATCAACATATACATTTGGTAGAGGATACAAATATTTAGAGTATAGTGTTGTGCCTTTGGCCTCCACAAATTCACATCCTTCCTGAACACAAAATCATTTATTTAATTCTAATTACCCCATAATTTTTAATTCATTTAGCATCAACTTTAATATCTAAATTCAAAGTTTCATCTGAATATCATCTAAATCAGATATAAGAGATACTCAACACAAGGTATGATTCATCCTGAGTTAAATTTCTCTCTAGTTGTGAACCTGTGAAGTCAACAAATTGTTTGCTTCCAAAATACAATGATAGGCTAGGTATTGAGCACGCATTCTCATTCCAAAAGTGAGAAAGAAGAAAGAAAGGAGTAATAGGTCCCCAAAATGTTGAAAACCTAACAGACCAAGTAATATAAAATTCTGAGGCTTAAGAATAATTTTCTTAGATTCAACATCCCTTCTGCTGACATGGGATAACAGATGGGCTCCCCTCTAGGCAACTCCACTGCTATGACTGTCTTGGTTGCACCCCACACTGTAGGTCTCATCTTTTACAGTTACATACTTGCAATTCTTCTTTGCTGAAATCACACACTGGTGGCTCTCTAGGTCGGAGGACATTTGGAAACCCTCTCTTCACATTTTCACTAGGCACTGCTCTAGGTAGGACATTTGGTGGACCTACCCTTCCACTGGCTCTCTGTCTGCCCTTTTGCATCGGGTGGCCCCATGCTTTAAATCTAGATGCACACTACAAGCCAATGTAGATGGAATTGTCTAAACACCCCTTAGATTTACCACCTATGGTCTAAACAGGTAGCCACTATGGCCTGTTGGAACTGAGAGCTGTGTTGAGTAATCTCATGCTAAGTTGGGTGTCTGTGAAGTGTTACAGTAAAATTCAGGGAGGAGAGACTTCAGATACTATAAGGCAGAGAACCCTGAAGTTGTGTGGGTGCTGCCTTCCTTTGAAGTAGTCTGTCCTAAAGGCTCTGACCTTCTGGGCCTGTGATTAGAGAAACAGTCCCAAGACTCTCTGGATGTCTTTGGAGTCAGTCTTCTATTGCCTTGGGCAATAGGTTCTGGATTCTCATTAAATGGCTGATTAACCTTTTCAGGTGATCATTTGGGCACATTATTAGTGGTTTCCTTCAAAGACACTCTGTCATTCTTTTCAATATAGTCTGTGAAGTTTCCAAATTTTGAAATTCTGTTTCCCTTTTGTTTAAACCTATCTGTTTTTAAATCATCTTTTTGTTTTCTGATTACTATGGGTATTTAAGAGAATCCAAGTTGAATTTCCAACATTTTGCATGGACATGTTCTTCAGCACAGATATCTACTTCATAGAACTTGTGTTCTACCTTCTACAAAACACTAGAACACAAACCCAGCCAAGTTCTTTGTTACTTTAAAATGAGGATTGCTTTCGCTCCAGTTTCAATAACATATTTCTCATTTCTGTTTGAGATCTCATCAGAATGGACTATACATGCATGATCCATATTTCCACCAACATACTGTTCATGAGTGCTCAGGTATTCTCTAAGAAGGTTGAACTTTCTCTGCAAATCTCATTATCATCTCTGAACTCTCCCTGGACTCACCTGTAATAGCCCATCCAGAGAAATTCAGGCTTTTTCTAGCATATACGTAAAAATTCTTCCAGTTTCTACCCATTATTCAGTTTCAAAGATGCTTCCACATTTTCAGGTATGTGTTACATCAGCACCTTCACTTCCTGAAATCAATTTTCTCTTTTAGTCCATTCAGGATGCTATAGCAAAATGCCATTGACTAGGCAGCTTACAATAACAGAAATTTGTTTATATGATTCTGAAGGCTGAAACATCCAAAATCAAAGTGGTGGCAAATTCAGTGTCTGGTGAAGGTCCATTTCTTGATTCATAAATAACAACTTATTGCTCCATCCTTAAATTGTATACAGAAGCAAGACAACTTTGGGGGCCTCTTTATAAGGGCCCTAACTCTTTAAATAAGAGCGACAGTTCCTAGATCAGACTTGATGAATATGAACCCATCATGTTGGATCTGTACATGGTTTTCTTGCCTGCCACCCTATGTCCCATTATGCTAGCAGTAGTAGTTTTTACCTACTCCATGAAGGATACTTTTTGGTGAGCAATAAAATGAGATGGAAAGATCTTCATGTTTGGTGCCAATTCCCATGAGTTTTATATAAAGCTATGATTAAAAGAAACTTGATGGTAAGGAGCTTATACCATAAAATCTCTTCTACTTAAGTAATGTAGATTTTATATCAAATGAACATGTGGTTGAAATGAATATCTTTATTATTTTGTTACCTACCTCCTGTCTTATCAGAAAGAAAGACTATAAAATGTTGTGGAAAACTTCAAGTTTCTTTTTACTCTTTTTGCTTTTAATTTTAATGTCAGACATATAAGTATCATTAGCTTGTACAAAAAGTAGTTGCTTGGATTTTCAACTGGGGAGCAATTATCACTAATGGAGCAAATACAAATATTAAAAATTCAACTAAAAGCTGCTTTCAGGCAATGTCCTTATTATATGTTTATGTGTGTGTCTTTAGATAACTAAGAGCTAAAAGTTTTATTTGTCTAAACTAGAAAGCATATTAGCTATAGTTCTGAATTTATATAATACCTTGCTGCTGAATTAATACCCTGAGTATCAGAAAAATTAAGAGACTGAACATTGTTCAAAAAGTAGCAAAAGAGACCTATTTGCATAAATACTATTTGATCAGACAGAGAATTTTCCTCTAGAGGTGTGCCCAGTGGTCATTTCATTTACCTGCTGAGACTGAAGGAAAACCTGGTTTAGTTCTTGGGTGACCCAACCCAAAGTGGTTTTTTTTAAGACTGAGCCTCAGGTATGATATGCTACATGAAATCTGGTCCCTCTTTACAATGTTATTATCTCCCCCACTGATTTAATTTATGTATTTAATTTTAGTTTCCAGGGTGCAATATGGCTAATTACTGGGGAACTGCAGAACCTTACAAGTGAAATTTTTGCTTTTGTAATTTGGGGGCACATCAAATATAATAATGTACATTTAATTTTCTCAAAAAAGATAATTATGCTAATAGAATGATTTGAATAAAAATTTGTACTTTGTGCTGGATTATGCTCTCTACCTACTAATTTATATTAATACATGTCAGTTAGGAATTTTTAATAAGCTACTTCAACCCCGAGCAAGTCTGGGAATGTCATGCAGGCTCTGCCCCTCCCTTAACATAGAGAGGAGAAAGGAGTGTCTCACTGCACTGGAGGGCTAGGATTTCCATTAGAAAAAGTTCTTAGGGAATATTTTCTAGCTCTAATTTGTAAACCAGAGTTTGGAAACATAGATTTTGGTACTATGATAGAGGGAATGGAGGGAATAAAATGATGTGTGGAAATCTGAGACAAAAGGAAGTTTTTTGATAACAATTTTATCAAAGTTATGAAATAAAGATTGTGTATGTGAGTACTTTGTGACAAGAAGTTTTACCTATATGTCAGTTATTTAGTGAAGGGTTTTGGGGGTTTTTTGTTTTATTATTATTATTTTTTTTTTGCAGTTTTTGCCTGGTCTGGGTTTGAACCCACCACCTCCAGTATATGGGGCTGGCGCCTTACTCTTTTGAGCCACAGGCACCTCCCTTAATGAAGATTTGTTTTTAAAGTCAAATTCAGATTCCTAATAGGTTCTACATAGCCACAGTGGAATATGAAATTGAGGTGTAGTTAATGTTAAAAATGCAATGCCTTCAGTAGGCACCATGGAATACTATGCAGCCATTAAGAAGGATGGAGATTTTACGTCCTTCATGTTCACATGGATGGAGCTGGAGAATGTTATTCTGAGCAAAGTATCACAAGAATGGAGGAAAAAGTATCCAATGTACACACCCCTATTATGAAACTAAT